>NC_137885.1:9386717-9544217 GCF_963924005.1 Protomyctophum bolini
GTAGACAATTGGCCCTCATTTATCAATTGAGTATAAAATCTGCCACAGATTCGAGTGTGGGTTTCGTAGTACACCCACGTCGCCACGGCATTTATAAAGTGATCGCAAACAGCTGATCCTTCCTTAATTCCGTTCTGACGTTAACAAATGTGACGGCTGAAATCTATCTGGCACGAGCTCGTTTTTGCGACATGAACACATGCAATACGACCATGGAAACCATGGTTACCATGGCTGGACTTGCTGCCCCAGCTCTCTCATACACAGACACACAGACGCACGCACGCACACGCAACTTGTTGTATCTTAAATAAATAAACCTGCATGAATTAAATAAAGCTGTAGGCCTACCCTGTCTGTTTCTCCTCTCGCTTCGCTTCCCTTGCTGCACGCCTCACCCCCCCCCCCCCCCCCCCCCCCCCGCACGCACATATCGCAATTTGCAAGCAACTGTCACTGTGTGTTGTATATTCAATTATTAAAGTATTTTTACTTGGCAGCAAGTGGCAGCAAGAGGTATCGGTATTATTCATACTAGTGCACCACTGAAGCTCACTGCGGTAAATGTACAGCATTTTAATCAAGGGCAATGAGCTACTACAGTACTTGTAATAATGTGTTCTTTAATCCCGTATTATGCGACTTTAGATAAATCACATCTTAAATCTTTCCTGTGGTAACGTTACCCAGAACTATTCGATATCGATATCAATATCGATATATTGTTTTAAATTGAGTTTTAAATCGAGCCCTTTTGAGTCCGTGGGCAGCCTGAGGAGCTCAGGCTTGATCATTCACTGTTTTGCTTTAAATCACTTTAAAACAATTTTATCAAAAAGGGCAAACCTTATTTTTTTCCTTGTTGCACTTTATATTTTACCCGTTATGCTACTGTTACTATTACTATTATACCCCGTCTGTCTGTATGTGCCACTTTCTTTTTAAAGATATGTTTTGGGGCTTTTTTGCATTTATTGATAGATTTTACAGTAGACTGACAGGAAATGGGGAGAGAGAGATGGGGAGTGACACGCGGCAAAGGCCGTCGAGATCGGGAGTCGAACCCGCGGCACGCCGTCAGGCTGGCTCAGCAGCCTAGGTGCCCAGACGGTACAGCTAAGGGCCTGTGCCCCATTTTTGAGTGGTGCAACCACTCCAAGGAACAGCAATGTACCTATGGGACTATGTCAGTACCAGTAGGGGAAAAAGTGGCGCTGTTGTGCCAGAGAGAGAGAGAGAGAGAGATAGTGTTGTACTGTTGCCTGCTAATTACAGAGAGAGAGAGAGAGAGAGAGAGAGAGAGAGAGAGAGAGAGAGAGGGGAGTTGCACCACTCAGTTCACACGTGTGATTTATTAGTATTATGTTTTGCTCACTTGAACAAAGTGACGAAAGCGGTCACCCTCCAACTCCACCTCCAGCCGTATCGGATAAAGCCCCGGATGGCAGCGTGGTGCACTGCACGCTGGACGAGAGAGGACAGAAGTGACACAGAGAGAGAGAGAGAGAGGACAAGAGAGACACAATTCAAAAGAGTATTTGGCCGCGGACACCCATCTCAAAAAAATATCTTTGTTCCAGGGACCCCCCCGGAAGCAAAGATTTTAGTTAAAAATGTCAACGTATAAAACATAAAAAAAAACATATTCAATGATTAGCGCAGATTTTCACAGAAAATAGCAGATCTACAATAGCAGATCGCTATGAGCTTGTAGATCTGCTTTTTTAAGTAAAAAATATGGTTACAAATGTGGGAAAATGTATAATACTAGCCCCTCCCCCCCTCACACACACACACACACACACAACTTACCACCGCCTCCAAACGGCTGGTGTACACATCGGCCTGGCTGAGGTGGATAAAGGTCTCTCTGGCGTGGCGTGCGGCCGGCAGGCCTCCGTAGATCATTCCTCCTACGGCCGCAGCGAAGCCGCCCTTTAGAACGTTGGTGAGCTCCTCTGGATAGCGCTGGTTCTGCCTGGAGGGACAGACCATGTGCAATTAAGAGTTATGTCTTACCTGGCGGTATATTATGCTAAGAATACTACTACTACTACTACTACTACTACTACATACTAAAACTAATACATGCTAATAATAATAGTCAATGGCGTTTTATGATAAAGTGTACCTTCTGATTAAGCTGTGGTGTTTTAGACCACGGATACTCAGCCCTTTCTTATTTGAAGGAACCCCAATTTGGAACCCTGAGACATTTTGGTCCAATATAATCTGGCATTCTTGTACATTATCTACTTGTATGTACTTAATAATCTAACTATAAATGCACCAAGTCGGTGGGTGTGTGTGTGTGTGTGTGTACGTCTGTAATCCATGTAACTCGATAACCGTTCGCCCCACCAACTTCAAATTTGACACACACGTTCCACAAATCCACACCCCCACAGGGAGTGCAGTGCCTGGTGTCGGTGCGACACACGGTCGTCCTGAACCGCCCCAAAAAGGCCAACGTTGTGAACCACTGCTTTAGTTTAGACCAAGGAATACCATGGGCGTGGGGGGATACCAAGGGCGTGGGGGGATACCAAGGGCGTGGGGGGATACCATGGGCGAGGGAGAATAAAATCTGATTGGTAAAAACACTGACAGAGCAGGAACAACAACAACAACAACAACAACAACATCAAAGGGACAGTAGTATAGCACTGACTCCCGGTCGAAGAGGTCCTTGAGGCGGTCCCAGCCCGTGTCCGGGAACTCGGGTTTTCCGATGAGCCTCGGCACGTCGTTGATACTAGGGACGATAGGAGGTGCGGCGGCGGGGGCGGGGGAGGAGGAGGAGGGGGGCGCCTGTGCCTCGTCGTCAGCTGCATGGACCCGGGGGAGCGGGAAGCAGCAGGAGGAGGAGGAGAAAAGAGGAGACGGAGAAGTGGAAGCCGGCCTAGTCGCGATCTGGAGATTAAGCCAGCGCCCGGTGAGAAGCGCGCCACCGCCGCCGCCCCGGGGCCCCGAATCCGTCTGGGCTGCCTGGCCCTCCACCGCCGCGGGCCACGGCCCAGGATCCATCACCGCGGAGACACGGGACACACACGCTTCAGTTGTCACGACGAGGAGGCTGCAGAGAGTGGAGGGTGTGTGTGGGGGAGAGAGAGAAGAGTGAGACACACAAACACATGGCCATCACGGGATGGCACTCACTACATCTGCATCTAAAATAAACAGCCTGGAGGCATTTTGGGGTTTGCATATCGCCGCCATCTGCATTCTGTTCAATGATATACGCTGAAATCCCCTCCATGTTAGTTTATCCGTTTGAGAACTCTGAGTGAGAGCGTACATACTTAATGCATCAGGTCCAGGGGGGGTCACCAATGTGTCTGTGTCCAAATGTTAGATTTTCTTTTTAAGACACCATTATATTGATTCTTATTTTTATCATAAGACCCAGTTACTGAATGTCAAGTTTTCTTCAGAATTGTGTATATTGTAGAATCTGATTTACATTAGGAGTCCCTTAACTCTGAGAGTGTACACACTAGGTCCATTAAGGTTCCATCTGTACACTCTCAGAGTTACACACCTGTTATGGTCATTCTTTGTGTACGATTGTCCGCTTATTTTGTATATCCACCACAAGCCATCACGGCTATGACCCCTGAAGGGTCCATTTGGTAATAGAATGTCTACCCTACCCTCTCAGTCTTAGAGTTATGGACACTATGGATTTCAAAAGATGTTTTTTTTTTGTTGCAGCCCTTGATGATATAAAAGACCTCATTTACCTGCTGTGTGTGCTTTATGTATCATTGTACACACTGAGCATTAGAAATCAAAAAATGGAGCAGTATATTAACAAAATATTAATAATAGCATGTATTATAACAGCAGAGTATAACAGAGTATAATAGTAACAGCAGTACTGTACCTGACTGTCATAGGCTGTCATTACATGAGCTATAGCATTAGCCTCTTAGCATTCTGTCACACAGCTTACCGGTGGACAGCAGTGTTCCATTCACTGCCCGCATCACAGACTAGCAGCACCAAGGTTGGCTCTCTTGCTGACGGCTTTCTCAGATCTGTCTATATATTATCTACTGATAACTACACACTATTCATGTCCTTGTAGTTCTTCATTTATGAACCCGGATTCAGTCACTATGCCGACCCTTCACCTTGACTGTGTGCTGCAGTAGCACGTCATGTGTGAAAACAGTGAAAACAGCGACGCTTGGTGGAGGAGGACCGAATGTTCAACGTGAAAATTGTATTCACAGTTTGTAGAACAGATTTTGGGTACAGTTCAAAAGAAAATACAGGCCAATAGAAAAACTGCTAATGAGGATATAACCAGGGTCCTCCATTTTCAATCCATCACAACATTTAAAGATGGAATAAAAGGAAATCATACAGTTAAAGAAAGTTATTAAAAAGGGGGGGGGGGAATAGTGGGGTATCAGTTGGAAATGGTGAAACAATCAGCTGTGAAAGTTTTAACTGATAACATTTACCAATGAAACAAATAGGCTGTCATTGTAAAAACACATTACCTGGGAAATGTTTTCATGCAGGTACAAAGGATGTGTGATGCCAGCATTACTATTCAATCTTGCAATAGACTGGGTTAGACTCATGAGGAGAGCCACAGAAGACAATGCAAGGCAAGACGGATACAATGGACCCTGCATTTCACCATTGAAGAACTTGACTTAGGATGAACTCGCCCTTACTGTATGTCACACACACACACACACACACACACACACACACACACACACACACACCCCTTCAAAAAAACAGACACAAATTGGACTGATCGTTAACAATAAAACCAAAATCATGCCCATCAACACCAATTCACCAACACATATAACAATAGAGGAACAGGTATTGTAAAATACAGATCACTTCACATATCTTGGAAGCATCATTCACCACGATGGGGGAAGCTAACTATAGGTTTTGAATGTCCTTATAAGGACATTCAAAACCGGATCAACAAAGCATACACAACCTTCATAAGACAAATCTGGAAATCAAAGCAATACAGCACAAATACAAAACTCCCGATTTACCAAAGCTGCGTACTCTCAACACTACTATACGGTGCCGAATGCTGCAAAACAGAAAACGACATCCATAAACTATAAACTATCCACTTATTTATATATAATGGACAAACGCAGGTGAACCTGGATTGGCCATGTCCTCAGAATGGTCAACAACACATTACACTGGACGCCAGGAAGAAAGGCAGGCCTAAAAGGACATGGCGTAGCTCGTAGGACAAGGAGGAGGAGCTCCAGCAACATCATCAGAGCTGGGGGACCATAGAGAAGATGCAAGTGGAGGAACTTTGTTGCTGCCCTATGCGCCAGCCAGCGTAACGGGGATAAATAATGATTTCATAGTTCATACTATATTATTTCCTCCATTAGATTTGCATCGTGTTATTGCCTGTGGGCATCTGCCAGTTTCTTTCCTTCTCCTACGCAGTTGTACTAAACGTGATAAAATATTAATGACCAAACACCAAAGCAAGGCAACCAATAGGAATATAAAAGGAACCATGGATATTGTTCAACAGAAATGCAAGAACGCAATAGTAAGAAAAAAAGATGCAACTTGAGCTTCAGATTTTCATAATATTTAATGGTTTTACATAATGAAAAGACAATTCTAAAAAAAAAAAAAAACAATTCCCATCACAAGCATTTGATATTCTAATGTAGGCCTATTCGTGGTTATCAAGGACATCTTTATTCCTTCTCGGCATTTTCATAAGATGACCCTTTGATAAAATAAAAGGTCTGTGAGGTCGGTGACTAAACCCAACTGCGCCGTTAGTACAGACTTGTCATTATGAGTATGAGAGCTTAGTCAGGACAAAGATGTTTTGTTACAGACTTAACTCTACTCAATAGTCAGTCGGGTGTCATATTCATGTTTACTATCATCAAGTCATTTCCTGCAAACCACAAGCGAGTGTGATGTAAATATTGAGAGCTTTGTTTTAGTATTATATAAAAAAAAGAAATACATCAATACAACCAAGTAAGTACCTCATCAACACCACCACATCCCATTACAGTAACTCAAAGAGTGTAAACAGCGAGAACTTGGCTTATAGGCAAAAGAATGTGAATACTAAAACATATTCAATACGCTGGTACCGCTATTAACTCATCGTGGCAGGTTCTCTATGAGGATATGTTATTTTAAAATCAACAGCACATTTAGTGTTTCCCGTAAGGTTTCTGTATGTCTTAATAAAAAGAAATTGCTTTACGTTGGCACTTAGTGTAGAATTAAGTACTGATAAGTTGAGTTGACACAATTAAAAAGCATAAGGCAGATAGGACTCAAATGACATTTTAGACTGTTTCCATCAAACAAACAAAACATGCAAGTCTGGCTGTGGATCAAACTTATCAAGCTGGTAATGTTCTTCCCGCAGCTCACTAGAGAGCGCTGTGGCAATGATATCAGGCAGGTTTTCTAAACTGTGGCTATTTGACTGGCTGTTTGGTGTCACTCACTGAGCAAGACAATTTGCTCTGAAACACTAATCCCCCCCTGCCACCAAAAAATAATAATCGTCGAGTATTGGCATACACAGCCAGGGAAAATAAAATATTCCCAAAAATATGATTTCCCGTTGAGTGACACCACAATATTTGATCTATCACACAGTTCATCAACACTAAATAATACAATCTGAATAGGCAACGCGTGTGTGTTGGTCAAATGGTCAATACAAAGGTATTGAACCCAGTGACTACGAGAGGGAGAAAATATCCTCTAGGCTGTTGCTGGCTCTTCTTTTATATGTGTATACATAAATTCATA
This sequence comes from Protomyctophum bolini, assembly GCF_963924005.1. Classification (NCBI taxonomy): domain Eukaryota; kingdom Metazoa; phylum Chordata; class Actinopteri; order Myctophiformes; family Myctophidae; genus Protomyctophum; species Protomyctophum bolini. The sequence continues at coordinate 9,393,528 of NC_137885.1, forward strand.
AAAGGACCACTTCACCACTAACCCTCACCCTCACTAATAATCATGAAAAAAAAAGAGTGCAATTTTTTTCTACTCGGTCTGTGTCTCATAGGAGGGCTGTGGGCAGTTCAGAAACCGTCTCCCAGTGACATCATCGATGGGGAATACAATCCAATAGAAACTGCAGGGTTTGGCTTCCAATGCGAAAATGGAAGCCATCGTTCTCACGATAATGAAAATCAAAATATTTTTGTTTAAAAAAGAATCTGCCTAATGATGCCGCCACTGGAAGACTGTTTCTAAACTGCCCACAGCCGTCCTATGAGACACAGACTGAGTAGAAAGAATCGTGCCATTTTTTCATGATTATTAGTGATGACCCATTATATGAAGATAGGTTGAAAAGTGGTCCTTTAAACAATGAACTAAAATGAAATTGAATTGCCCTGGTCCATTACTTTCTATGAACAATATTAGCCCAGTGTCAACGTAAAGGAATGAGATATAATCCATTGTCTCGGTGAAAGACAATTCAGTGGGAACTGGGAAGACAGAAATGATGTGTCCTTGGATTATCAGACTGTAGTGACATCGTCAACACCAATAGCTAATTCTAAACTGGTAACAGCCAGTTTAGCCCGACTTGATACCAGCAATAGCATATCCAGCATTTAATATAAATCAGACCCGTCTGAAGTGAGTGGTGCTGCACTGTACAAGCCCTCCTCCCTGGCCTGTGTATGTCTGTGTCTGTGTGTTAGGCTGTGCAACAGTGCCACTTGGTGGTGAACAAACGCTATAACGCTATTTTCGTGCTCGGACAGACACAGGGACCAAGGGACACACATAGCTGTCTATAGGAGTGGTTGCACCACTCAAAAATGTAAATAAACTCATACTGTATCTCTGCTAACTGCACATCCAAGCCGGGGTGAGCAGTGGAACAATGAATTCATCATAAGTGTAAGATCGTTCAAGTTAACACAAATTAGTTCATGGTGGCAACAACGGTAGACTCTCATGACATTTCATTAGCGGCTGTCCCAGACAAACTTGGGGAAACTGCCTGGAAATCCACATTCTCTGCCGTTTTAAGTCATCATACATATGCATGGAATAAAGCAAATTCAAATCTCAATGTTTTAGGCCGACCAGCTGAAGAAATCATGACATTTTCTGAGACCATTCATGTTTCTGGAAGAGGCTTCTAAAACTTGTATTCTATTGCTAGTTTGATCACCTCAAATACTCTTTCATCTTAAAAAATAACTAATGACTGAAAATAGCCAATCTACAAGCTCAAAACACATCGCAGTGCGACGTGTTGTGAGCTTGTAGATTGGCTATTTTCGGTGCGCAGCAAGCTTTCACATAATACACGCTTGGCTTCTATGGAATCCAAACGACTGCGACTGAGAACTTTAAATCGATGCATATGTTTTTGGACTGTGACTTAAGTGCTTGAGAAATAAAACAAAAGAACACATTGGTAGTAGTGTTATTTCACCTGATGGGGGGGAATGAAGACTTTGTCCACTGTGGACAGCAAATAAAGCCTCTCTCTCTCAAACTACAGCTGCTGAAGTGTCTCCTGGAGGTTTTAGCTCCGTGTCTCCTATAGGTTTAAAGTTTCTATCCCGTTGCTGGCCCGTGTCTCCGGCCGCTAGAGCTCCGTCCTGCTGGGTTTGTGTACTATCTGGTTGCAGGAGGCCTTCCTCTTGGGCTTGTACTGCAGCAGACGGCTGAAGTCGCTCAGGAGTCTCTCCCAGTAGCACGACACGTCCTCCATACGCAGGTGGTCCAGGATGAACTTCTGGCCCCTGTGTGAGGAGAGCGGGGGAGGGAGAGAGAAGGCCATAGTGAAACAGTTACTCATTTGCATTTGTGTGTGTGTGTGTGTGTGTGTGTGTGTGTGTGTGTGTGTGTGTGTGTGTGTGTGTGTGTGTGTGTGTGTGTGTGTGTGTGTGTGTGTGTGTGTGTGTGTGTGTGTGTGTGTGTGTGTGTGTGTGTGTGTGTGTGTGTGTGTGTGTGTGCGCGCGTGCGCGCGTGTGTGCGTGTGCGCGAATTAAAGTGAAAATGTGTCAAACTGGCTACTGTACCTTATGGCAATTTCCTGTGCAATGGCATCATTTTCCTGGACATACTGAAGCAGTTCTCTGAACAGGAAAGAAAGCAACATTAAAAACATGTCAGGCAGTTAACACGTTTGATGCTTTAGACAAGTACTCGTCCTGTCAAATAAATACGCTTGGTGTTCAGGACTAGTATACTCGTTCTAAGGCGTTTAATATCGATATAAGAATGCCTCGCTGTTTTGTTTCTGTTTATGCATATCCATTAGCTTCTGTATTAGCTAGGGTCTTTCAATGCCGTTTTCTCGGAAACTGGCGCTGGCAATGCGGCCTCTGATCACGTGGCACCCAGGTACTACCACTTTTGTCCACCAGGTGGCACTCAGTGTTAAAGCAACGGTTCTCAAAGTGGGGTCCACGGATCCCACTGGGTCCTTGAGGGGGTTTCAGGGGGGTCCCCAAGCTATAATTATGAACCAAATTGACCTTTATAGGTCTGTAACTCTTAAGAGTGTACAAATAGGTATGTGGCTTAAAACCCATTTTGGGGCAGGAACCAGTTTTGGTGTTAGCATTATGTCGCACTTTAGTTATTGAAAAATATCAGATCTACAAGCTCATAGCGCGCCACCGAGTGGCGCGCTACGAGCTTGTAGGTATGCTATTTTGGAAAAGTCGAAGAACCACTGACATAGAAACATAGCTTTTTCAGAAAACTGTCAGGATGTAGAAGACATTTTTAGAATCTGATCTCAGGTCAGAATGGGGTTAATGCAAACCAAACTGGGGGTTCATGAAATGAAAAGCTTCGAGATCCACCGTTTTAAAGTCAGAACCTCGAGTCGTAGTGAGCAACAAATGAGTCACCTGACGTCAGAGAGGTCCTGTCTGAGGGGGATGTAGTGGACCCAGGGCCGGAGCTGGGAGCAGGAGAACTCACCTGACGTCAGAGAGGTCCTGTCTGAGGGGGATGTAGTGGACCCAGGGCCGGAGCTGGGACCCAGGGCCAGAGCTGGGAGCAGGAGAACTCACCTGACGTCAGAGAGGTCCTGTCTGAGGGGGATGTAGTGGACCCAGGGCCGGAGCTGGGAGCAGGAGAACTCACCTGACGTCAGAGAGGTCCTGTCTGAGGGGGATGTAGTGGACCCAGGGCCGGAGCTGGGCGTAGAAGAACTCCTGCCACTCGTCTCCGACATGGAACACCAGAGAGCCGCACAGGAACAGGTGCTTGAGGCGGAAACTGGCCGCCACGCCGCGAAAGTTGAACAAGTATCTGTGTAACAAGGTCGAAGACAAGACAATTGAGAGCTATAGATAAATACTTGCACTGTGCACAATGCATGGCATGAAGCTATAAAAAAAAAAACATCTCATGACTGAAATCAGAGTAGGATTGAATCTGTGGTTTGTGAAACAGCGTGAAAGTTTCCTAAACAATGAACTAATAAGTAAGGGCCGTGATGTTTAGATGCCATCATTCTGTTTCTAGATTGAGGCTTTACTTTTATGATATCCGAGAGAACTTTAACCCATTTTGTCCTGAGATCAGATTCTAAAAATGTCAGTTTCTATGTCAGTCGATTTTTCAAAAATAGCAGACCTACAAGCTCGCTCATAGCGCGCCACTATGAGCTTGTAGATCTGCTATTTTTCAATAGCTAAAGCATAACATGATGCCAACACAAAAAGGGGTCCCCCCCCCCCCCCCCCCAAAAAAAATGGATTAATCCATGACAATGTCTCACGGGTACATATACCTGTAACTTAATGATGAAATCATCAAAATCATGAGCTCAACTTTCTTTAAAAACACAGCACGAGTTATTAGCAGAGATTGTAATATTATGTACAAAACATAACACACGACTTGCACCGATCTAAAACACCCAATTAGTTTGATAATCCTATAATAGATTTGTATAAAGAACTTGTTCTTGCGGTTAACACTCTTGCCTGTGGGATCACATGTAACTCTACCATTAGCCGTCTCATTCTCTCCATTAAAGCATCCTTTGTCTCCGCTCTGAAGAGGACATGCTTACTTGTATTTACAGTGATCCACCAACGGTATCTCCTTGGCTGGAGGTCTCCCCAATGTGTCCTAAAAGACAAGAGAAAGACAGAAAATAAATCTAGGATGATCTCCTTCTAAGCACAGCAACAATGTAACCTACAGTATGGATGGCTCTACGATAATATATAGATGCAAACATATCCAAAGCAATATATAAAATAAACAGCTACCAAATACCATGCAGCCTAATTATCACAAACAACGTACCCAGGTAATTAGTTGTTTGTTTTCCCTTTGCCTCAAGCAGAGGATAGGTGGCGTTTACATTAACCACAAACAGAAGTGTTTAAAAGTGAAAGCCTTTCTGTGTTAAGCCCCACCCGGCGTACACTGTACAGTATGTGGACCGTGGTGACATTGATCAATTCTTGATAAAAAGCTTCCAATATATTATTTAGGCCCCAAAATCTATAAATCTCACACTATTATAAGGCAACCGGCCGGTTCCACGCACTGCACACGGTGCCCTTTTTTTCCCACTTGAGCACCTGCCCCTCTAAATGTCTGTGCACGCCACTGCCACGCGGGAACAGTATGTCACGCAAAATAAAATGAATGCTCATTTCATAACGTCAACGTTGACATGAGACCGACCCGGTCAGACTTCCAGGCCTGGTTCTTGGTGTACTCGGCGTCGACCAGCTCTGGAGCCTCTCTGGACAGCAGTATCAGAGGATCCCGCTCCGGGCTGGTCCTACAAGGACAAATGCATAAGCTTCACTTTTCATGCCACCAGTTACATACTTTTATGGAGCATTTTTAATAGAAGACACGTGAACGAGTCAGAGAAAAGTGTCTGGTGTGACGTGCGATAGGAAAGTATCGGCAAGGAATGAAAGGGAAGGAATGTGGTGGTGAGACCAGCTATGTTGTATGCAGGGCTTAAAGCCAAAACAAATCCCAAGACTGAAAATGATTTTTTGCACATCTGCAATGATCTCATTAAATGACCCCTATGAAATCCTCAGGACTGAAATCCGTCCCCATGACTGAGAACTTTAAGCCCTGTGTATGTTTTAGAGACAGTCGCACTGAGGAAAAGACAGGAAGCAGAGCTGGAGGTAGCGGGGACTAAAATGTGGAGGTTCTCTCTGGAACGAGTACATCAGAGGGACAACGCAATGTCAGATGTTTTGGAGATAAAGCCAGAGAGGCCAGACCGAGATGGTTTGGACACGAGGAAGGATAGCGAGAAGTATATCAGTATACGTCGAGGTTGGAAATGCCAGGCAGGAGGCCTAGAGGAAGACCAAAGAAGAAGATTTATGCTAAGTTAGTCGGTGTGAGAGAAAAGGAGGCAGAGGACAGGGTGAGATGGCGACCCCTGAAGGGAAAAGGAGAAGAGCACAATGAACGCATGAAGTAAACCGATTGAACACTTTTTTTTCATGCAACACATTTAATATTTATGGAGACTTTACACTAGGCTAGTGATAATAAGCAGTATAATGCTGTGGTAATATTGTGTGTTCTGTATTAATGTGCTTTAGACTGACCTGGAGCCTCTAAAGAATCCTCGGGGCTCTTTCCTCTTCCATGGCCACTGTGCCGCAGACCTAACAGAAACGACCAGTTACCACCAACAGTAGTAGTAGTAAACAAAACAACATGCACAGTACATCCCAGAAGAAATCCCATAGTTGGATCATTCTTGAATTTCTATTCAATATTTTATAGCCACGGTCTTTGAGCCTTTTTGGCGTTGCTGAGAGTGTACGAAGGGACCATTACGCATCGATTATCTTGCTTCCATTGGTACACTCCCCCACAGAGTTATGGGGGTCTAATGCAGTGGTGCCAAAACTTTTCAGGTCGAGACCCAAAAGAGAGATTAGACGTTTGCTAAAAAAAATAGCAGATCTACAAGCTCACAACGTGCCACTTTGCGCCGTGTTGTGAGCTTGTAGATGTAGACGGGCTATTTTCACTAGTACTATGACATTTATTTTTCTTCATGACGTTTTTCATGAAATTCTTCATGAAATTACTGAAAGGATTTGGGAAACGGTGGTCAACACATTCCAAACTGGCAGTCCTTGAAATGAACCCATTCGGTGCGGGAACACCCTTTTGGTGTTTTAAGCATTGTGTTATACTTTAGCTATTGAAATATAGCAGATCTACAAGCTCATAGAGCTCATAATGAGCTGGCTGCTACGGCGAGCTTGTAGAGCTTGTAGATCTGCTATTTTTCAAATATCGTGAAAATGTGGCCCAAATCTTTGAATAATATATTCTTTCAGAGCGAACGTTATTAACTCAAATCTTTGCTTCTGGGGGGGGTCACTGGAACAACATATTTTCAGACAGAGGTCCGCGGCCAAATACAGACAATTCTGGCGGTCCTTGCCTCGAAAAAGGTTGAGAACCAACTGACATACAGAAACATAGCGTTTTTCAAGAAGACGTTCTGTAAGTTAAAAGCTTACTTTTTCAGGTCGTCCCTCATCAGGTCCCATCGTCCCAGTCCAGTGGGGTAGATGGGCCACACAGCAGGGCCTCCCTCCCAGAAGGTCCACGCGGGGTACATGATGTCCTGGTAGTCAGCCGTCTGCAACGCCACAGCAGCACGTCACACAACCCATTCTGACCCGAGATCAGATTCTAAAAATGTCTTCTACATCCTGACAGTTTTCATTCTGACCCGAGATCAGATTAAAAAAATGTCTTTTTGAAAATGACAAGTTTTCTGAAAAAGCTATGGTTCTATGTCAGTCGTTCTTCGCTTTTTCAAAAAATAGCAGACCTACAAGCTCGTAGCGCGCCACTCGGTGGCGCGCTATGAGCTTGTAGATCTTCTCTTTTTCAATAGCTAAAGCATAACATAATGCTAACACCAAAAAGGGGTTCCCGCCCAGGATGGGTTAAGCAAACCACGGCTACGGCAGTCCACTCCGAGCAACCCGGAAATGGATCAGCGCTCGATAAGATAAACCCGCTCGCCGTCGCAGCCGCTCCTACTGCGGCAGAACCTACACGTACACGTATAGTGTCTACAACGATGTCATAACCATGTTTATTGAAATAAACTGTCATACATTTACACCTCTCTCTGCTGTGTAATCTGCTGTATAATGTTATTGGCACAAGAAATAACATTAATGCCATATGTTGTCATAATAGCCATGATTATTAAAACAGTTTTAGAATAGCACAAATTGCTCCAGCACCGTCCTCTTTCCACTGCTGATCATGTCCAGCGCATGTTTAAAAAAAACGAGTTTTCGACAAGTTAGCTGACGCGCGACAGGGTGTACTTTGAGGTTGATAGTTACTCAGAAGGTTGCGAAATCTAGGGACGTCATGACATTTTTAGTTGATGTTTAGTCATTCAAATAATTGCGATTAGGGTTGGCGAAAGGGCCGTGTCCCCTATAGGGTAGGTACCGCCACAAAATACATGCAGTAATCCTGGTCTATATAGTCTAAACTGCCTACTCCTGGCCAGCCGGTGAGCCGGGGCGCCTGATCAAAATGATTGTGATCAGGGAATTATGTAATAATTGTGACAGGTCTATCGCAGTGGTTCCTAAACATTTTAGCTCAATACCCAAAAATAAAAATGGATGTTTGCCCGTGACCCACACTAGTGAAAATAGCAGATCTACAAGCTCACAACACTACATTTTCACTACTTCTCAAACATGTGTCGTCTAATTTATGGAATTTCTTCACGAAATTACTGAAAAGAAAATCATTGAATTTTGTTTTTAATTCATGAAAATCTTTAAATCCCATTTGTCCATGACCCACAAATGGGTCCCGACCCACTGTTTGGGAAACGGTGGTCTATTGCATGTACTGTGTGTGTGTGTGTGTGTGTGTGTGTGTGTGTGTGTCGCCACTCACGCCCATCGGTGGCGTCAAGTACACTCAAGATGCGTTCCCCTTTCTGAATGACATGACGTCAGGCTACCCGTCTGTGACTGCTGAAGGAAGTGCTGTGTCGGCGTCTGAGGCAGCAGCCTGGAGGAGCGACGGTGTTTGCTAAGGCCCGCCGCGGTACTGCGCCTTGTTTTGGTCTCTACACTATAGCCCTTGGAGTTTATGTCGTTTGTCGCACGGACACCTTTTGGAGCTACGATCGGAGAGAGGATCATCAGTGCACTGAGAGGACAGCTTTCCCCCGGATCGTAATGTGATCGTAAGGAGGACACCCTCAGAACAGTGGGGATTTAAACTTTCCATCCGTGAGTAAACCGGTAAATCCGTGCAAACAAACAGAGCTCAGCCGAGGGGTTGGTTATGAACTGGTACCTGGGTTTACAAGGAGTCGGGTTTTGTGCACACTGCACAGTGGATATTATAAACGGGAGCTGTATGAGAACTGAACTATTTGTACTTACAATCTAATATAATCTAATCTGATAATATCTAATATACAATCTAAACTGACATTTTCGGTGTCTGTGCTTTATTCCATGTGTCAAGTGACTTTAAAGGGTGTGTAGTGTGGTGTGGATCACGTAAGCTGCACAGCCTTATGAAACGGTTTAACTTCTGAACATTGAACTTTTTTTGCCAGGTTACAAAAGCCTGGCTGGCACCCCAGCGCATTTTCTATCAAACCGTTACAGTGTGTGTGTGTGTGTGTGTGTGTGTGTGTGTGTGTGTGTGTGTGTGTGTGTGTGTGTGTGAAGGACGGCCTACAGGGTCTGACCTTACTGAAAGAGAAGACGGGCAGGATTGGCTGAACCCAGCCGGGGACCTGAGGGTAATCTCTAACGTTCACCACCATCTCTACGTCAGGCAGCCGCTCGATCACCTGCAGGATGAAATGTTCCACTCCGCTGCACCTGAAAGCAAAGGGAACAACGCAACAACTATTAACCCATTCTGACCTGAGATCAGATTCTAAAAATGTCTTCTACATCCCGACAGTTTTCTGAAAAAAAAGCTATGTTTCTATGTCAGTCGTTCTTCGATTTTTCAAAAATAGCAGACGTACAAGCTCGTAGCGCGCCACTCGGTGACGCGCTATGAGCTTGTAGATGTGCTATTTTTCAATAGCTAAAGCATTTCAAGTCCAGTGAAAATCCTCTCGCTTGCGCCAGGCATTATGGTTATGATTTTCAAAGCATAACCGATTCTTTTGAAACGCGGGATACCACAGATTCAAGGGACGTTGTTTTGTGTCAAAATGTGACTTCAGAGGACAAAGAGTCGTCGATGTGGATTTAGATGGTGGTTAAAAAGGTTTTGAACTTCCCACTCTGGGTACTTCTATAGAAGACATGCTGACTTCTATGGAATCCAAGTGACTGAAAATCAGTCATGGCGACATAGAACATGAAATCATGAGTACTGGAGTGGACGATGCCATACTTTGGCAGCAAATCTATATTTTAGCTTTAGTCATGGTCTCTTGAAACGTTTTCATTTCGTTTGAGTAACATTTTAGTCACCTGGAATATTTTAGTGTCGTTTTAGTCATCATGGCATAGTTTTCACGTAGTTGTCGTCAGTGAAAAAAAAGGTAGTCTACGAACATTTTTCGTCATAGTTTTAGTCGACAAAACGACATCAAAGTGGCTTGTTGATTTGCCCTTGATTTGTCTCACCTGGCCGGGAACATGCAGTTGTGCTCCCTGTACAGTTTGTGTCCAATGATCTGGTAGTGGGTGCCCACCCCTCGGCCAATGGTGGCCTCCATGAGGTCCAGGGACACCCCCCCTTTGAACAGCCGCAGGTCATCCTGCAGGACACTAAAACACAGAGAGAGGATTGGTCTCACAGAGCAGTCACATGACGTAAAGTACGGCCGTATTAGCTGCTTTACCCATTTACACCAGACTGGAAGATGGAGAATCCGTTAAAAATCCTTTTTGCAAAAATGAATATATGTTAATGACTTTTAGAAGATTTAGAACACTTTCCTGGGGGTCTTTATGTGTGCAACATGTGGTTTTAGATATATATATATATTTCTTTTTTAAACTTTGTTTATGTTTTAGATATTTTTTTTATTTAGCAGTGAGCCCAGTGTCTCTGGACACTTACTTCCTTAACTACGTTGTTGTCTCAGTAAGACAGTCCTCCCCCTATCCACAAGGAGGAGCAGTGCACTTAAGCATTATGGGATGTTTGGGGACCTTGACATGAAAAGGTTTGAACACCACGGATATAGAAACATAACGTTTGTAGGATTTAGAAGACTTTTGGAGTATCGGGTCCTCAGGTCTTAATGGGTTAAGTGTATGCTGTATTCATCTGCTGAATAAAGTAGTACCCAATGAATAAGTCATATCAGCCAACACTCAAATGTCAGGTCCTGGATAATCAGAAAATTGCTGACAGTTAATACTAACAAGCCTTTTACCAAGTCGGCTCAGCCTGGTATTCCTAAACGTAAGCTATGTAAAGTGCTTAAACGGTCACAACTAACGGTATTCCTATAACCTCAGTAAAACGGTGCCAAAACCTAACCCTATTCCTAAACTTAACCCCGGTAAATCTATGACTAACCCTAAACGTATGTCTACCCTTATTCTCAGTAAAACAAATACAAGAAGAGCACTCTAGACTGTGTGATGTCGTCAGGGGGGGGGGAAAGCCTATTGATTTCTAGTACAGTATCTAAGCCACCTTAGATGACAGCTGCAGTTGACTGGGCTGCAAGCACGGTGCTCCTCCACAGCTTTGGAGATTTGGTCCTGATATCTCTGCCACTTTTTACCTGAACACACACACACACACACACACACACACACAGACACACACACATTCCTCTTGTTAATTCGCCGTTTGTTTCTTCTGTTATGCTATAGCATATTTTCGTTAACATCGGTATATGCACTTTACTTCAGTTTTCAGTTCAGTCACTTTATTGACACAAGGAGAAAAATTATATTTGCAGCCAGGAGTAAAAAATATAAAGTACTGTACGACAGTCCCCCGTACACCACACACACGCGCACGCTATTAAATAGCTACTAACTATTGTAAGACTTGTGGCTCAGTGACTGTGTATGAAAACAGTTTTGTCCATCCAACTACCCCTGCATTTGTGTGTGAGTGAATCTACACCAAGTATAATTAAGTATTAATAATATTGTACTTTATTTACTAGACTACATTTATTTCAAATAATGTGTGACAGCTTTACTTACTTAGAAGATTTAGAAGAACAAAGCCGATATCATTGCTTCAATTTCATTTAGCTTTAGCTCATTAGCCATGCTAGCTAACAACAATGTGATGAATGACTTTAAAACTGTTGGTATATAACTCAAACCAGGAATGGCACTCAGCAGCTAAATCAATGCTGTTATAGTTGCTGTAGTGTTGGTTCCTACCTGAAGCATTGAGCACGCAGAAACAACACATTTGTAACAACACAAGGACAACAATCCGCAACCTCAGCCGCTCCATGTTCAGTTTCTCTGTGCTCTGCCAGAGCCTTAGATTAGATATATGGCTCTGTGCTCTGCTAGTCTGGACTCTGGACCATAGAGTATAACAAAAGGATAGAGACCGAACTGGAGCGTTAGCCCCGCCCCCCCGCTATTAATTTCGATGAAGTTGCTCAGTGGCGTTTTGAAGCACCCGGAAGACTCCCGGAGAGCGGAAGTTTAGCCAAGGCCCAGTTTTGGAGAATTGAGGTCCGTGCTTTTCACGTGACGTCATGAACGTCCGTCCACTTCCATTAAGTGCTGCAATTCCACATTTCGCCAGTAGGTAGTAGCATCTTCAACGTTGGATAGCCTTACTGGGGCTTGGGTCTGGACCATAGCAGAGTATATAAAGGATAGAGACTGGACTAGACTGACTCGGAGACGGAGTGACACTTTATAAGTACATTTTGATGCCAATACTTTTGTACATTTTTAAGTAAATTAACATTGTTTTTACAATATAAATTGGGGTCTCAGAGATGGAAATGCCATTAAATGGGGGTCTACTCTGTACTAGCTCAATGCATATATCAAACTGGGGGTCCTTGAAATTAAACGGGTTGAGAATCACTGCTAGAATACATTGTTTGATGATTGTCATTCACTGAGGAAAAACAACTTGTATAGCTTTAATCAAATATAAAAATCCTCCTTGCACATCTACTGCTCACTGGCACTCTGACAGATGGTGTATTGGGCAGGATCAGGCAAGGGTTTTCATGGTCTGACCTGCTAACATGGCCATTAATTAATATATCAGTGGTTTATCTAACCCTGACATAGCTGGTTTAGAACTAGAAAACCATACATTAATTCATGCAATGTCATTATCAAAAAAACGTATTTTCCAAATTGTGTCCGTGTCGACTAATACCTATATCAAGTCGTTCCTACACAGTTGTCTAGTTTCAAGTTATCTTTCCCCCTTTAAGTCCTGTGTCCTAGCTGCCAATGTGTGTCAAAATGTTTAATGATTTATGTAATATCACAAATGAGGGCCAGCATACTGATTCATTGCGTGGCCCAACCTCAATGAGATGTCCCATTACGTTACTGCTGATTAGATGACAAACTCCCTAAGGTGTCCCTGTCCTCCTTTCCATAGTTATTTCAAGACAATGACAGGCTTTCTAAATAGTGTAGTCACCTATAGGCTACTGTTGGTGGAAGAGGGTGAGTCAGGGTGAGGTGTTCTCACTCAGAAGAAAGGGAAAGGGAAGCAACCAAGAGACCTTTGAGGGGAAGAGAGGGAGATTACCTGATAGAGAGAGAGAGAGAGAGAGAGGGAGAGAGAGGGAGAGAGAGAGAGCACCCACTAAAGTCATTAGGTTGACAGGGAACCAATCAATGGATAATGTGTTTCTTTGCCCGTCTCCTGATAATTACAAAGCACATCATTGACTTCCATTAGAATATCTTTCTTCCAATCTGAAGTCGGCTGTGGTATTCTATTAAGTCTCCTTTGCTTCATCTCTCGAGTCTCGCTCCTCTTCGCTCAGACTAACAGCGGACAGACCTCTCTCTCCACCGCGGGGGGACAGACAATCACCATGCTGCTGCTGCGTCTGCGGCCATCGTCTGTGGAGGTGCCCGTCCTCCTCCTCCTCCTCCTGGAGCTCCTGCAGGTCTCCTTCTGCCGGGCAGAGGAGGGCCTGGAGTTCCCCAACTTCGACGGCAAGGACCGGGTCCTGGACATCAACGAGCGCAACTTCAAGAAGGCTCTGAAGAGATACGACATGCTGTGCCTGTTCTACCACGAGCCCCTGCCCACCAGCAAGGGCCTGCAGAAGCAGTTCCAGATGACAGAGCTGGTGCTGGAGGTAAGCAAACATGATGTGAGGGCTTGGGGCTTGGATTTCAATCAGACTAAACGTAAAAATGAGAAGACTGTTGCTATATATATATGTGCATGAAAGTTGCTGTTTCAGTACAATGAATGAAGCCGTAGACTTGTCTATACGGTGTTCTACCATGAATGCAAATGCAATGCAATTGTGTGGAAGGCTCGAGTCACAGTAGCCTACTACTGCCCCAGAGTAAGAATGCCCCATATGAGCTGGTGGGGGAACAAGTAATTATCCATGATCAAAGGGGGATCCATGATCAAAGGGGATCCATGGCGCGCTGGGATCTATACCTGTCATCGACACACAGTAGCCTAATAGATTCAATGTCAGTGATAATGTAGTGTAAATGTCTCGGGGCGAGCTACTGCTTACATCCCCCGGGGTATCAGGGGGGGGGGGGGTGTACTATTGCCCCATTTTGTTCTTCCTCCAGCCTGTCATAACATGTCACCATGCAGTCGAATCCCCCCCCCCCCGGTTGGAAAATATCATACTGATGAATATTTCATGCTTCCCGTCTGCAAAGTGTGTGGATCAATATAACAAACTGAAACATAGCCTATTCATAGTCCCTTTTTGGAAAATATACATAGCTTACCAAGACCTTTTACAACCAGCTCTCAAAACAAATGCTCTCAAAACAAAACAAAAAAAAACAATGAAAGATAAGAATAAGAATGGGAAAGTCGCTATAACCTTATAAATGTGTGCCCCAAACACCTGCTAGTTTCTCCAAGAAGGAATTGGACGAATCTTTCACCTCACTGAACAAAATGTTTGATGGTCACATTAAATAAGTGTTTTAGTGCTTTTCCCTCCTGATAATAGTCCAAAGAAGTGATTTTCAGACCGTTATGATGGCCGCTTGCTCCTCTGGGGTTCATATATGTATCCAGGGATTCTTTCTAGGCCATTACGTTAATTATAGCTTGTTCCCAAAATGCTTTCTTATCTGGCTTTGAACCAGAAACAGGTACATTCTTCCAGTCTGTACGGCTGTTGTTCATACTTGCATAATAGTTATAGGGTGCACCAGTTAATAAATAAAAAAAATCTATTTTAATGATTGATTTAGAAAAAAAAATCCACGTTGATTAAAATGATTAAATCTAAATTATAAACAAAATTGTATAGATCTGCAAGCTTAAAACCGTTGCACAAACATCGTTGTACGATTAACCCTAATCCAAGTGCTTAATCAGACTAATCAATTTGGTGACTGACTATAAATTATTCATTCGAAAGTTTAAATATCAAAATACACAAAGTTATGGGGAAAGAAACCTCTTGATTAATCAAAACCTGATTAATCAAAAGAAATAATTGATAGAATAATCCCTAAGGAAACAATCCATATTTGCAGGACTAATACCGTTAGGTAGTATATAAAGGGGACAGAGAATTCATTTTTTTTAACAATCTTCAAGAATGCTTTTCACATGAAAAACTTAACATTCAACGGGCAACTTCCAGTACTCACCGTTTTACATTCTTGCCATGCTGCACAAAGTTAGAAGCACTGATCAACCAGCACCAGCAGGAGCTAAATTGAGCCGGCGTTTCTCGAGTGTACCGGTATTTGCAGCACTTCTCAGGGAAACACAATCTGAAAGGCAAGGCGGAGTTGATATGCACAGCGCGGCTTCTCTCCAACGGAGAAACTCCACAGGGGGTCTCGGCATTCACACAGCTAAAGCAAAAGATTTATTGATAGAGTCAAGCCGCTATGTGTGTGGATGCCTGTGTACTGACAGAGTGAGTTAACCTGCTCTGAATGCTCTTCCAGTGGTAGTTCAGCTCTTTAGAACAGTTGCCTCACAGTCGCAGCAAGATGGTCCTACGAGTTCCAAGCACACTGGCTCTGTAGAGCTTTCTTTCCCCACACACAGACAGAATATATCATATATGCCTGCCAGTGTCCTTGAGGCACTCCATGTCCTTGTGAATAAGAATGTATTCTTAAGTAAATGGTGCATTTATATAGCCCTTTTTATCCAAAGTGCTTCACATAGATTGTGCATTGCGTTCACACATTCACACACCAATGGCGGAGGAAACCATGCAAGGCACCAACCTGTACATCGGGAGCAATTAGGGGTTCAGCGTCTTGCTCAAGGACACTTCGACACTGACTCTGGGGGAGCCCGGGATCCAACTGGGAAACTCGTGGCTCCCATCGGGGCCACTCTACCACTGAACCACTGCCGCCCCGTGACATGCATGGTTATATACAGGTTAAGTTCATTAGCTCAGACTCGGAATGAGCGCCTTATCCAGGTAGGGTCGGGAAGAGTACCTATACAATAATGTGGTAGAACCGTGGTTTCCCACCTTTTCTCGATCAGGGCCCCTGATCACTCTCGGCCCACCAGTGGACCCTGTCCCACAGGTCGGGAACAGCTGTGGTAAGAACATCGGTAGCACTCGGATGGAGATGGAGGGGGGTCTATTGTGTTGAGGATCGAGGTGGTATCCACCTCAACCTGTTTCAAAATGAGGTCTGGGAAACAAGTGCCCCAGGCAGAAAGAATCCGTAGATAAGGAATTGGGTGATGATGATGATGATGATGACTAACAAGAGTGTGTGTGTGGGTATGTATGTGTGTTTGTGATAATGTCCAGCTTACAGCTCAGGTACTGGAGGACAGAGACATTGGATTTGGGATGGTGGATTCTCAGAAGGACGTCAAAGTGGCCAGAAAACTAGGTATCTACAGTGTACAGTATATCATCTCTCAGAAGATCGTAATATGTTCGTTATTAATTTGTTAAAGTATCACTGTACAGAATAGAGGGCATATGCGCATGCATAAAGTGAACGGCAGATCGAGTGGCAAAGTGAGTGACAAAGTGAATTTAACATTGTTTAAAGTCATTTCATGCAATCAAATGTGAACTTTTCTGCTCGTATGTATGGGGCTGTCAAGGCCAGAAAGTAGGTTTTTTTGACACTCAGTATCGGCATTCCCGCGTAACTTCCGGGTGTGATGATGATGATGTCACGCACCGAATAAGCCAATTAAATGTCCAATATTGTTCGCGGTTACACGACGCTCTCTTTCACAGGGTGAAAACATTGATAACGCTCCACACACAACCATTTCAACCTTTCTAATTAGGTCTAGAAGAGGTGGGCAGCTTGTACGTGTTCAAGGACGACCGCGTCATCGAGTTTGACGGCGAGCTCTCGGCGGACACGCTGGTGGAGTTCCTCCTCGACGTGAGTGTGTGTGTGTGTGGGGGGGAACGTATTCTGCAGTGGTGGAAAGTAACTAAGTATATTTACTTAAGTACCGTACTTAAGTACAATTTTGAGGTATTTGTATTTCCAATACATCACTTCTGTTCTACGCCACTACATCTCAAAGGCAAATATTGTATACTTTTACTCCACTATATATACACTTATTGATCTGGTATGTTCCAAAGAGTTTTGTACGTATTTGAAAACTTTAAATGGGACATTCTGCATTGTGAATACTTTCTACTTTTGGTACATTTTGATGCCAATACTTTTGTAGTTCATATACTGCAGTAATGATACTTTTACTTAAGTAAAAAATGTGAGTACCTTTTTCCACCACTGGTATTCTGTGAGTATACTGGCCATCTCAAGGTGGACTCTTCATGGGGCTTACGATGGGCTGTTTTTATTTCAACCAAACCCCACACACACACACACACACACACACACACACCAGGTGGTTTCACTAATCAGCACACCATCAACAAGGAAGACGGAAAAGCCAATTTGTGAATTCAAAGTCTTGTTGGATTGGAAGGGGGAAAAACCTGCATATAGGCTAGCCTCTACACTCTCAATGGACATCCATAGCATAATGAAATACCACCGCTCTTGCAATTAGCAGCTATAGCCTCGTTAAGGTGCTTGTAAATGATGTAATACTCAGAAATGCAAGACTTAACAGGAGTTGCGATTCCACCATGGATTCTATGTCCTTTCCCTACCCTCCCCCCCCGGGGACTTTCCTCCTGAAGGCCTTGTTGAAATAGAGACAGCTCTGTGTCTCTGAAAAGGTAGTATAGGCGGACAAGAGAACAGAATATATTCAGAGGTAAACGCTGCACCACAACACGCTGATGTTTCAAAGCTCTCCTAAAACATGAAATGGATCAGGAGAAGGCGGTGCATTATGTATGTGTACACACAGAAAACACAGAGTCTTCTCGTATACCGACCCACAGGTGCTGGAGGACCCGGTGGAGCTCATCAGCAACGCCATGGAGCTCCGGGCGTTCGAGCGAATGGAAGAAGACATCCGCCTCATTGGCTACTTCAAGGGGGAAGATTCGTGTTAGTCAGGGAGTGATCTCCTCCCATGTTTTATCCCCACGTGTACACACATACTGCACACATACAGAAATAGAGTGCAGTGTGTGTGTGTGTGTGTGTGTGTGTGTGTGCAAAGGAGTGTAATGATTCATGCACCTGCATAATACAATAAGTACAAGGGAAAACTGTGAGTATGTGAAAGGAATCGACGTAGCCAAAACCGAGGATGATCTCTGTGGACCAAATTGTTTTCATCGATACTCAATGCGGTTTTCGCTGTAGCTTTGAGCGCGTCTCAACGTTTCCATTGGTTAATTCTCCCTCCCATTTTAGTATGGAAAATTAATTTCCGACTAAATCACGCACAAATAATTACCGCATTGCTGTCACCTGCTGTGACTTGGGGCAGCGGTGTGGCCGAACGGTTTGCGGAGCTAGCTCTTGATATCGGAAGGTCGCTAGTTAATGTTTTTTTTTAATTTGCACATCGCCGTGCATGCAAACTCAAAGCAGCCATGCTATGTTTAGAGCTAGACTAATGGAGGCTGCGATCGCAGCTTCGGCCACTGCACATGAGACTGGTCTCCCAGGACGAGGAGATATCCTTTAAATAGCTTCTTAGTTCTACGCCTGTAGGAGGTCAAACTGCAATTATAGCTCCGCAAGAAAAAATAAAAAAAAAAAGGCAAGAAAAAACTGGGGACCAGTGGGCGGAAAAAGTACTTAAATACTTTAGCCCATTCTGACCTGAGATCAGATTCTAAAAATGTCTTCTATATCAGGACAGTTTTCTGAAAAAGCTATGTTTCTATGTCAGTTATATTTATTTTCTTTTTAAATAGCAGACCTACAATAGCAGACCTACATAGCAGATCTACAAGCTCATAGCGCGCCACTCGGTGGCGCGCTATGAGCTTGTAGATCTGCTATTTTTCAATAGCTAAATTATAACATGTTTAAAAAACACTAAAAGGGGTTCCCGGCCCAAAATGGATTCATATCAGTACTGCAATATAGAAATACTCTGTTACAAGTAAAAGTCCAGAATAAAAAATGTACTTGAGTAAAAGTACAATATTTGGGTCCGAGATGTATAGTGGAGTACAAGTAAAAGTATTGGAAGTTGGAAATACTCAGGTGAAATAGCACTAGTGCATTGGAACAGGGATAGACTCCATCTCCCAGAGGTCTAGTGCATTGGAACAGGGATAGACTCCATCTCCCAGAGGTCTAGTGCATTGTAACAGGGATAGACTCCATCTCCCAGAGGTCTAGCGCATTGGAACAGGGATAGACTCCATCTCCCAGGGGTCTAGCGCATTGTAACGGGGATAGACTCCATCTCCCAGGGGTCTAGTGCATTGTAACGGGGATAGACTCCATCTCCCAGGGGTCTAGTGCGTTGTAACGGGGATAGACTCCATCTCCCAGGGGTCTAGTGCGTTGTAACGGGGATAGACTCCATCTCCCAGGGGTCTAGCGCATTGTAACGGGGATAGACTCCATCTCCCAGGGGTCTAGTGCATTGTAACAGGGACAGACTCCATCTCCCAGGGGTCTAGTGCATTGTAACGGGGACAGACTCCATCTCCCAGGGGTCTAGTGCATTGTAACGGGGATAGACTCCATCTCCCAGGGGTCTAGTGCGTTGTAACGGGGATAGACTCCATCTCCCAGGGGTCTAGTGCGTTGTAACGGGGATAGACTCCATCTCCCAGGGGTCTAGTGCGTTGTAACGGGGATAGACTCCATCTCCCAGGGGTCTAGTGCGTTGGAACAGGGATAGACTCCATCTCCCAGGGGTCTAGCGCATTGTAACAGGGATAGACTCCATCTCCCAGAGGTCTAGTGCATTGGAACAGGGATAGACTCCATCTCCCAGAGGTCTAGTGCATTGGAACAGGGATAGACTCCATCTCCCAGAGGTCTAGTGCATTGGAACAGGGATAGACTCCATCTCCCAGAGGTCTAGTGCATTGGAACAGGGATAGACTCCATCTCCCGTCCCATTGTAACGGGTTACTGGCTGATACTGACAATAAGCCAGTAAGCCACTCCCGACTGTAAATCTACTTAGTTACTTTCCGCCACTGCTGGGGACAAAACAGATACCGACATGGCAGCGATGGGATATTTCATTATGGAACCCATTTCTGTCCACAGCGCGTCCTCCCCGGCCGCCGTGACCCCAAGGGTCGCGACCTTTGTTGGGAGTGCAAGCGCAGCACACTACAAGCGCAATGAATAGCGGGGGCGGGGGTGCGTTTCTTGGTTAAGGACAGGGGAATTACTGTGTCATGTCGGGAACTTTGTCTTACGATTCACTTTGCTTCCTTTTCACATCCCGGGGTTTAAAACTTCTTTACAACTTAAATCCGTTTGACCGTGCAAACTGCCAGAGTGAAATAAACACTGTGCAGTGTGCAGTCAACCTTGGTTTGTCTCTGCCCATCATGCTGCATCTCTCTCCCTTTCTCTGGTTTATTTATAGCCTCCTTCCATCCATTTAACGAAGCATTTGCATGTTTGACTAAATCATACATTTGCTACATGTGTTGTCTCTGTGGCTTCCCTAATCTCTCTCTCTCTCTCTCTCTCTCTCTCTCTCAGACTACAAAGCTTTCTTGGAAGCGTCGGAACGTTTCCAGCCCTACATAAAGTTCTTTGCCACATTTGACAAAGCAGTAAGTGCTCTCTCTACACTACAGTATGGGTGATGTGGGACTATAGTGCCTATGAATCAACGAGTCTGCGTACATGTCAAACTAAAAGCTGCCACATTTATGTACGTATAGTTCCTCATTTAATTCGAACACGGGTCACCCACATTCATGGGGGATCGAACATTTACCGCTCATCCAAGAGACAAATCTAGACGCGTCTTCTTAAATAGACTCTTGGAACCAGACAGATCTCCGAGCTATACATCCGCTGAACACTAATATGTTCACTAGTAATAATAGTAATATGTGAACATTAGCACGATGAAGAAAGTGACTTCACACAAAATGGCAAGAAAGATGAAACGGCATTCTATTCTTTAAAATTCAAATTGAAGACCCAAAGATTTTCGCGTTCATTTAACTTTTGAGAGTGTAAAAAGTGGACCCTGTGACTTTTTCCTCCACCCAGCCACGATAACCTGTGTCTGTGTGTGTGCGTGCCTACGTGCATGTCTGTTTGTGTGTGTGTGTGTGTGTGTGTGTGTGTGTGTGTGTGTGTGTGTGTGTGTGTGCGTGCCTGCGTGTTACAGGTAGCAAAGCACCTGTCCCTGAAGATGAACGAGGTGAACTTCTACGAGCCCTTCATGGAGGAACCGGCCGTCCTGCCCGGCAGACCTCTGTCAGAGATGGACATCGTGGACTATGTCACCCAACACCGAAGGTTGGTCATCATGGCGTCACGTCTATAGAGTGAAGACACACATCATAACACAGGATAGAAATAACAATCAGAAGTGTCTCCGACTCTCCATGCAGTACGGACTAGTAGAGCCTGTACGCACAACCCTTCCAGGCAAAAATGACAACTGGAAAAGTGTCATCTTTGTTGGGGTGTCGTGCAACAACAACAAGTGTGATTTAGTCTTAATGTGAAAATGATGCAGATTTGTGGTTCCGCGGTCTGCATGACCATGAAACTATCGATGCTCGTTACAGTATGACATTATACTGATGAAGGTTTGTTGTAGTACTCGAGTCCTTGACTCGAGTCCACATTTTCATTTACTCTGTCTCGTCTCGGTCCTGCCCTCGATTGGACTCGGTCTCGGACCAAGGGACTCGGGACTCTCCCCCCACCGAGTCCCCTCGAGTGCATGAGTCACTACAATGCAATGAAATAATTGTATTATACCCATATTATGAGGAGCCCATTGACATTAACATTATAAGAGAGCTCTCTGGCGCTTATAGACAGCTATCTTGTTAAGAAAACAGGGTGCATGCTACTCTCGCTGCGTTTTCTGTAACTGGTCTTGGTATCGACTCGGGTCTCGCCTCCCGCCGGTCTTGACTCGGACTCGCACCCCCTCGGACTTGGTCTCGACTTGGACTCGCTTTAGGTGGACTCACTCGACCACAACAATGGTACATTATCTTGAAGCCCGCTGGCCTATAGTGATCCAGATTCCAGGCGCATGCCACATTATATAGGCTCTGGCCTGACAGCGCGCCGCATGCTCGAGTCCCGTTCATGACGACCTTTGCTGCGTGTCTCTCTCTCTCTCCCTCTTTCCTGTCCTTTAACAATGGTATCTTTACTGAACTTAAGACATTCCATCGTCGCTTCCCCGGCAGTTTAAAGTGCATGTGTTGTTCCCCACCAGGGCCACTCTGAGGAAGCTCCGTGCAGAGGACATGTTTGAGACATGGGTGAGTCCTTTACATTCAGCCGTTATACAACCATTTGTCATACAGTACATACAGTTTTATTCCCACTAAAAGCATTTAGGATTAAACATTGATAGTTTGGCTGCAGGGCTCCTCTCAGGTACATTTCTATTTTTACTTTGATGTCAAAGTGCTGTGGCAATTTTATTGATTGAAACTCGGCTATGAACCCCCCGATAGGAATAAAGAGCAGTGAGAAGCGGTGCTCTGATTCTGTACTGTGTGTGTGTGTACGTGCGTTATGTACGTGCGTGCGTGTGGGGGGAATAATAATGTACAGTATTCTATTTGTTTTGATGCATGCTATGTACAGTAACATTGATATCCCATTCCCCAGGAGGATGACATGGACGGAGTTCACATTGTTGCCTTTGCTGAGGAAGAGGATCCAGGTATGAACATTTCACGAATTTGATTAATAAAAAAGTCCATCAAAAATAAGAAACCGCAGACACAGTTTATCGTGGAGAAAGAGACAGAACGTAACGGGAGAGAGAAAGCAACTGTCAAGCAACTGTCAAGAATGGATGTTAATGTGATCGTCTGTCCTCATTTTGTTTCTTTGATCTCATGAAATACTCAGGGCTGTATTTTGCGTGTCTAGGTACCAGGTCTTATTACTTAACTTAAGACCCTGGAGGCGTGATCAATGCCATTTTGGCTATTCTGAGTGGCCAAAGAGCATTGACCACGCCTCCAGGTCTTAAGTTAAGTAATAAGACCTGGTACTTAAGACACGCAAAATACAGCCCATAGAGTCTGATCCGATGCTTGATGTGGGACCAGAGAAGCTAAAAGCCATTCAGCACCCATTCTATCGTATAGCAACATTCGGCCCTAAGTCATAACTGGGTTAACCCATTCTGGTGTTAGCATTATGTTATGCTTTAAGCTATTGAAAAATAGCAGATCTACAAGCTCTTAGCGCGCCACCGAGTCAGGATTTAAAAATACATTTTTAGAATCTGATCTCAGGTCAGAACGGGTCAAGTAAAACATTACACACCACTGAATTTAACCTCGTTTTCGGCGAGGTTTTGATCATTCACCCCGACATGTCCCTCCCAGACGGCTATGAGTTCCTGGAGATCCTCAAAGACGTGGCTAGAGACAACACCAACAACCCAGAGCTCAGCATCGTGTGGATCGACCCGGATGACTTCCCACTGGTACACTCAATCAACACAATCAATCAAATCATTTTAGATCTCTTTGGCCATTCAAGAACAGTAGATATAAAAGCTCAAATCTTTGAATATATGTTTTTTTTTTAAAGCAAACTTTTGACTCAAATCTTTGCTTCTGGGGGTCCGTGGAACAAAATGTTTTGTTTTCCCGGCCAAGTACATCTAAGTTTAGAGGTTTGAAAACCATTGATAGAACACCACCAACGAAACCGCTGGGATTTAGAAGACCTTTTGAGTGGTGCAACCACTCCTACAACCAGCAATGTCCGTGTACACCTATGTGTTCACCTATGTATGTGTTCACCTATGTATGAGCACCAGTATGAGTACCAGTAGGGGCGCTGTTGTGCCATGCAGAAACAGAGAGAGAGAGAGAGAGAGAGAGAGAGAGAGACAGTGCTGACAGACTGTTGCCTGCTAATGAGAGAGAGAGAGAGAGAAGGGGGGGAGAGAGAGTGGGGAGTTGCACCACTCGGTTCACACGGGTGTGATTCTTTTTAAGAACCTGTACATTTTTGCCTTGTTTGGGGAATGTGCAGCCATTTGACTTAATTGCATGGGGGCATAATTAATATTACTCACGCAGATGACATTATTCTGGCTCTCGTCCACACAGCTGACCACCTACTGGGAGAAGACCTTTAAACTGGACCTGTTCAGACCACAGATTGGAGTGGTAAACGTCACAGACGTAAGTAAGAGTTCTGGACCTGTTCAGACCACAGATTGGACTGGTAAATTACGTCACAGACGTAAGTAAGAGTTCTGGACCTGTTCAGACCACAGATTGGACTGGTAAATTACGTCACAGACGTAAGTAAGAGTTCTGGACCTGTTCAGACCACAGATTGGAGTGGTAAACGTCACAGACGTAAGTAAGAGTTCTGGACCTGTTCAGACCACAGATTGGACTGGTAAATTACGTCACAGACGTAAGTAAGAGTTCCGGCTCGATTTAAAACCCATTCTGGACGGGAACCCCTTTTGGTGTTTTAAGTATTATGTTATGCTTTAGCTATTGAAAAATAGCACATCTACAAGCTCATAGCGCGGCACCAAGTGCCGCGATACAAGCTTGTAAATCTTTGAATACATTATATAACGTTTTTAACTCAAATCTTTGCTTCCGGGAGGGTACCTGGAACTACGTACATATTTTGAGATGGGGGGTCCACGGCCAAATACATTCAAATAATTCTGGGGCTCCTTGACATGAAATAGTTTAAGAACCACCACTGATATAGAAACATTAGGATTTAGAAGACATTAGTATAGAATCGATCTAAAATGGGTTCATTAATGATTAAAAACATGGAAAATAGCAGCTCTACAAGCTCACGCCGTGTCGAGATGTGACGTGCTGTGAGATTGTAGAGAAGCTATTCCTTTCAAACATGTTCTAACATTTTCAGCTACTATACAATTTCCTAACATGGGAGACACCAGAGGGTTTGAAGTGGTTAATTGTGCCACCGGGCATGAATTAACAATGATGATGCCTGGCGAAAATCCTTGTTCCACTCGAGGTGAGCGTGACGCAACGAACCACGCAACGGCCTCGTGGGCTATAAATACTCTGCATATCAATATCATGGTGAGGGGATAGGCATCACTCTGTCCTGAGGCAACAAGATGTAGCCTTGTGTGTTATCTCCTTTCCTCCGAGGGAAAGGAAAGCCTGAGGCTGTGCAGTGTAGCTACAGTCCTCTAGGGACGTGCACACATAGACATCAAAAGGGGGCTCCAGCCCCTGCCCTTTTTACCCGTCCGTATAAAATAACTGCCCTCTCCAGACCCACGAATGCAGCATTCACTACATGGTGAAATAAATGCAAAATGCCACACTCCTTTCCATGCATTTTTTATAGAATCTGATCTCAGGTCAGAATGTTTCCCCGGCCCATGCAGGCGGACAGCGTGTGGCTGGACATGTCCAATCTGATCTCAGGTCAGAATGTTTCCCGGCCCATGCAGGCGGACAGCGTGTGGCTGGACATGTCCAATCTGATCTCAGGTCAGAATGTTTCCCCGGCCCATGCAGGCGGACAGCGTGTGGCTGGACATGTCCAATCTGATCTCAGGTCAGAATGTTTCCCATGCAGGCGGACAGCGTGTGGCTGGACATGTCCAATCTGATCTCAGGTCAGAATGTTTCCCATGCAGGCGGACAGCGTGTGGCTGGACATGTCCAATCTGATCTCAGGTCAGGATGTTTCCCATGCAGGCGGACAGCGTGTGGCTGGACATGTCCAACGACGAGGACCTGCCGACGCCCGAGGACCTGGAGGACTGGATCGACGACGTGCTGACGGGCAGGGTGAACACGGAGGACGACGACCAATCAGCTGGCCGGGGGCGGGACCGATCAGCTGACCGGCGGGACCAATCAGCTGACCGGGGGCGGGACGACGGAGACCACCGCGGCCACGACGACGCCACCGACGACAGCGGTCGCTATGACGACGGCGACGACGACGACGGCAATCAATATTAACCCTGAACCAGCTGTTGTTTTTGGCAGCAATTTTAGATTTTAGTTTTAGTCATAGTCTTTTGAATAGTTTTCCTTTAGTTTTAGTCACATTTTAGTCACCTGGAATGTTCTAGTGTTTAGTCGACTAAATGTCTTACGATTTTAGTCGACTAAATCTACAGTTGATTTAGTCTACTAAAATGTGTTTTTGACGAGCCTTGATGTCGTTGTAATGACATATTTTTACACTTTGGTTGCATGCTGAAAATAGCAGATATACAATCTCACGACGCGTCGTGAGATTGTATATCTGCTGTCGTGAGATTGTATATCTGCTATTTCCAGCATGCAACCCAGCATAAAACTGGATCTCTTGTCCACTAGTCCCTTCCTAACATTTTAGTCTAGTTTTTATTCGTTGACGAAATTGTCAGTATATTTAGTCTTAGTTTTAGTCATCATAGATTCGTTTTTATTTAGTTTTAGTCGGTGAAAAAAGGTAGTCGACGAACATTTTTCGTCTTAGTTTTAGTCGACGAAAACAACACTGCCCTGAACGCTCTCACACGTCGACCATTTGGCTCGTATGTCATATTATAGCCTCTAGTTTTGTGATGGGTTCCCCCCACTTGTTCCCAACGGCGGGGGTCCAGGTACCTCCGGCGGTCCAAATGAATACAAGAAAGCTTGTCAAATCCTAAAACTAACCGTATTCCTAAACATAACCTCAGTAAAACTATGCCTATATATAAACCTAACCTTATTCCCGTAACCTCAGTAAAACAAATGCAAGAAGAATACAAGAACCGCTTGGGGTGAATGATCTGCAAAGAATGTGTGAATGTGGTCAAATACTGTTGTAGGCCTATAATTATCAACTCTATTGCACACCTGGTGCAAAAGAAAGACTTGATACAATTAGAAGTGAAAATGTCATTTTCCTTTTTTTTTGGTCAAATAGGTTTGTATTGAGAACAGATTATAAATTGTTGTAGATTAAACATTGTGATATGAATTAAAAATGTCATTTTCTTATAGTGGACCCAACAGAGCAGGCCTGTTATTAAGCAACTATATTGAATGGATGTTAATGATCGTCTGTCCTCATTTAGTTTTTTGATCTCGTTAAATACAGTACATAGAGTCTGATCAGATGCTTGATGTGGTGGGATCAGATTTCTTGGCCAATAATGCCACACACCAAAATAAACAAAAACCCTGTGTGTATATATCCCATGTCACACGGACACTTAGCTGCTTCTTCACGCCATGAAAACAGCCTCAAAATGTGAATGAACTGCAAATAAAACGTTGCCTGGCATTTGTTGTGTGTGTGTGTGTGTGTGTGTGTGTGTGTGTGTGTGTGTGTGTGTGTGTGTGTGTGTGTGTGTGTGTGTGTGTGTGTGTGTGTGTGTGTGTGTGTGTGTGTGTGTGTGTGTGTGTGTGTGTGTGTGTGTGTGTGTGTGTGTGTGTGTGTGTGTGTGTGTGTGTGTGTGTGTGTGTGTGTGTGTGTGCGCTGCGTGCTTCAGGGTTCTCCCTCATTAGCTAAGGCCAGTCTCACTCAAGTTCAGGACAATGGGCCTATCTATCTATGATGCATTTTCACCTTGAATTATTCAAACAGAGTTGAATTATTCAGTGCAGTCATGACTCCTAATGGGAGGGGGGGGGGGGGGGGTGACCATCAGTGCAACAACAGCTGCATACAGAGCCGATTGAACACTGTCTCGGGTCAGACTTATGTCACTGCGCATGAAATAATGACGAGGAGCCCTTTGCAGAAGAAAGCACGAAAAATACCTCTCCAGGTGGATCTGTGTATAGCCTATAGCATGCAGTGGTGGAAACATCTTTTACTTTTAGTTTTCTGAAATACCCTGCATGTTTCTGTATCAGTGGTGCTCAATATTTCATGTCAAGGACCCCAAAAAAGGATATGTAATTGGCCACCGAACCCTATCTGAACATATGTTGTTCCAAGGAGGGACCCCCCCCCCCCTCAGAAGCAAAGATTTGAGTTAAAAACGTTCGCTCTGAAAGAATATATATTCAAAGATTTGAAATACATTTTAACAATTTTTCAAAAATAGAAGTTTTACAAGCTTTTTCAGATTTTCTGCACTCGGTGCTATCTATGTCCCATTTAAAGTTGTCGAATGTATAACAAATCTTTGTGAGCTTGTAGATTGTCTCTATTTTCAAATGGTCGAAATGTATATAGGGCTATAAAGTGGTTAATGTATGTTTAATATTCAAAGTAACTATAGTAACTAAAGTTTTCAAATAATTTAATGTAGTGAATATATTTGCCTCTGAGATGTAGTGAAGTAGAAGTACAAGTATTGGAAATTGGAAATACTCAAGTAAAGTACACTACCTAAAAATTGTACTTAAGTACAGTACTTAAGTAAATGTACTTAGTTTCTTTCCACACTGGTATCATGACTACTATACTGTAGCTCTGCTGAAGAGAGTCCGTGTTGCCAGAGTTAGTGAGAGAAATAAGCAACCAGGTGTATGAAAATAAGCTAAAAAAAAAGAAGCCACTACAAACACTTTAAACCTACATACATTTGATACAAATCTGGAAAAAAGGGGAACATTTTGAATATTTTCGAAACATTTAAACAACAAATCTGGTAGAGGGGTCCCTGCCACAAAATACTTTCAGATAATTATGGCAAAAAAACAAAACATTAGTAACTACACGTTAAAAACATGTCCCACATTTGACACTGGGTGAAAAAAATGTGGGATAAAAATGTAAGCAAAAAAAAGGAACATGTCCCCAAAACCAACCACCGCAACTACCAATATAATTTATATACGGTATGCCAATTGACAGAAAAACAAGCCGAGTCACTTATAATAAGCGAATATGGCAACACTGCTCTGTGCGTGTGCATGTCCTGAGGCGAGAACACATTGAATGTTGTTTCTCTCCAGGGGGGGGAAGAGAAGTGTCACGGTGTGCGTGCGTGTGTGCGTGCGTGCGTGTCTCCGTTGAGTGTTTAGGTTACATCACCTCGGTGACTGTCTGTCACATGCGATGATGTTTAACATGAAGACCTGACTGCAGGGAGCTCAGCAGGGCTCCGACCGCGGCTCTCTCTCCCTCTCTTTCACTCATGACTCACCGTGATGAAACCTCCAGGAAAGACAATGTGACATTGAATGAGATCGAGTAGATTAGAGCAGGGATGGGCAACTTTGAAGAACGGACCGGGGCCACTATAGTTCGATCCACACTCACTCCAAAAAGGGGCCACAGTGCATACATATTACTGTCGTATCAAAAATAGCAGATCTACAGGCTCAAAACGCGTCGCAGTATCTGCTACTTTTGCTATATTCTTTTTTTGGAATTGGAATCCTGAAAAGTCACATGTTTATTTAATTTCAAATGCATTTAGTTATAGGTTACTTATGTCAACTACTATATGAACTTAAAGGGACACGTAATATCTTGTGTGTAATATGTGGTTTTAGATATTTTAGATTTTAGCAGTGTCCATCAGGCGCGTAAGCGTGGATCAAATGATTGACCTGTCTAGCATGAAATGCTGGATGAGTGAGAACTTTCTCAAGCTAAACGAGGATAAGACAGAAGTTCTCATAATCGGTTCTAGTGAGCGGAAATAAACTATACTATACTATACCAGTAAGATGCCCTGAGGCCTTCGCGAGCACTGACGCTTTGGCATGGGGGGGACGGGTCAGTTCAACATAATGGAATGAATTCTGTGCTGGCCATATATGGAGCGTGTCTTGAGTGTACAGGGTTTGATGAGGTCAGATCAACATAACATGGAATGTCAGAAGTCAACAGGTGAATGGTAAATGGTGCATTTATATAGCGCCGCTTTTCGCTTTACATAGATTGTGCCTCAATTCACCCATTCACACACACATTCACACACCGATGGAGGAAGAAACCATGCAAGGCACTAGCCAGCACATCAGGAGCAATGTGGGGTTCAGTGTCTTGCTCAAGGACACTTCGACACTAACTCTGGGGGAGCCCGGGTTCGAACAGGCAACCTTGCGGTTGCCATCCAGCCACTCTACCCCTGAGCTACCGCTGCCCCCCCTCCCCTCCTCCCAAGGCCAGCTCCATATATGGAGATAAGGGTCTGAGGTCAGTATGTGGAGTTGCTGGCCGGCTTTATGCAGATCTAGGTGATGACCCAGTCTTCTCCATGTATGGTTATCCAGGGTCTGGTTTTCACCGTGAAAACCAGCTCCTTGAAGGGGTATACCGGTGGGGTCCCCATTGATAGTTATAGGAACCAATTAGACCCTTAAGGGTCTGCAACTGTGCAACTGAGGATTTGTAGAGATAAATCGTTATCAATTGGGGGTCCATGTGGCATGATGTATATCAAACAGGGGGGGGGGGGGGGGTTCTTGAAATTAAAAGGTTTGAGAATCTATACTGTAGTGTAGGGTACATATGATAGTGCATATAGTACATAGTGTTTGTTTCCCCTCTCTGTAGGTTTCTTATAAAACGAGAGAGCATCAAATCTAGCCTCTCTCCAGTACCGAGCCACCCGTCCCCAGCATATATATCTGAAAAGATCAGATTTAGGGGCCTCTCTGTATAGCCATATACACACACCGTGGAACCCTAAACAATGTAGACTGCGGAATGGCTAAACGCTAGTCATTTCCTGTTCGTGGCCTCGGCGGCCAGACACATAACCAAAGTCATTACAAACCAAATAGAAAGAGAGAGATGGAAGAATAGAAAGAGAGAGAGGGGGAAACATATTCCATTTAGATGCAAATGCTCCTCTCCTGGATTTCCTCCCTCCCTCCCTCTCTCTCTCTCTCTATATATATATCTCTCTCCATCTATCTCCGCCTCCGTCCCAGACAGTGCTGCACGGAGCAGCGGAGTGAGTGGAGGGGATTAAGCCGCGGAGGACAGATGAGTTCCGACAAGCCCCGCATCGCAAACCGCGTGCTCTCGCGGTGGATGAGGTCATTCGTTTCGGCGCTGGACATTGACGCCGACATTCATTTACCCAACTCTGCCCCCCCCCCCTCTGACAGGCTGACAGCAAGCCAATTACCACCAAGCAATCCACAGGAGAGAAAAAAGGGCCCCCAAAATAACTAACCAGCCCCACCGCCGCCACCTGCACCCCCCCCCCCCCCCCCCCAAAAAAAGGCAGACATTTCGCCACGGTTTCTCAAAAAAACAAATAAATACACATCCAACTTCTTAATGGGGTTTGACAGGACAGTGTGTAAGGCTGGGGGCGAGACCGTGAGAAACCGCTGGTGCATATTATTGAGATTTGGACAAATTGGATAGCCGACTGGTTAAGTATATGTAAGAGAAGGATGGTGCGGTTTCCAGTGAAAGAATTTCACAAGTTGTGAATTTTTCCAATGGTTATTGATATTTTCTCCTGGAAAATGGCATGGAAGCGTCCGTGTGCAGGAAAAGATGGGATTATTCACTGGTTGATAGTATATTGGTGATTTAAGCTGCAATCCGGAACTTATTTTTTAATTAAACATTTGAATAAGTGATAAGTGTATCAGATAGCGTATTAGTTAACCACTTGAACGTCTAGTGCCCCTATTCTGCAGCAAACATTCTGCAGAAATAACACATCTACAAGCTGCGTTGCAATTGTGAGGGCGAAAAGAAGTGGACCTAGTACTGAGCCCTGGGGGACCCCGGTCAACGATATACGGTTTACGTGCTAAAACTAGTACGTACTACTATCTGCAGAGTTCTAAAGTATAGTCCTCCTATTCTACCACTGAGAAATGTACGAATTTAGACACTGGTATCAGAACGGGCAGGCGTTCTGAACCTGTGGGTCAGAACCCCCAGTCCCCACATTACGTTTGACAGTATAAAGTAACACTTTAAGGACTTTTAACATCATTTAATACCCCACAAAAGAAAGAATAAGACCATTACACTGCATCAAAAGTAATCAACAAACTATACTATTAAAATATTCAAATATTATTTTGGGGGTCACGGGCCAGCCTGAAATGTTGAGAAACACTGGAATTAACTATATGCAGACCGCAGCCATTTTTACATAAAGTTCATGGCAGGGTGGTAACTAGATGCAATTTCCCATTGACAGCCCATACATCCAAAGAGAAAAGTCCTATCTGATTGTATTAAATGATGTCAAAGTCACCAACATTGCAGCTACAAAAAGCTTGAATTATCCTCTTTCTATATCTGCAAAGTGTTGCATAAGCATAACAATCCACTGTAGAACATGTTGTGAGCTACGTTCTTTCGTTGCAGGTGATTATTTTAATGTGTTGCAGACTTGCAGTTTGGAAGTGCTCATTATACATCACTCAATGCGTAGGCTACCACCCGTGAATTTGGACAGGAGGCAGCAGGAGGTTGCTTTGCTGAAAGTAAGCGCTTGCAAACTCTGATCTCAAGATGGCCGCGGTCTGCATAAAGTCAATACTACACCTACTACTGGGAAGGTTGACTGAAGCAGTACAGCCTGAAGCTCATGAGTGCAATATCTCCACGTGGGGATTCCCTCTTGGAAGATTGGTGGGTGGAGTTACTGGAGTATGGTCTCAGGGTTCATAGCCTGCATGGGTATATAGGACATTAGAAGTTATGAATTGCAGCTTTAAGCTCTGCACGTTAATCACAACACAAGGTTGTAAAATCCTGCTCACATAAGTACAGTACGGCACCTGTACATAGCAAAGATAATTTGAACCGACATGGGCACTTGATGATTCATGAGTTATTTTAATATAAAAGGATACTTCATAACAAAGTTCACCGACAGTGACAGCTGATGTCAAGTCATTCATCTTAACTCAGTGTCTCCACTCATCGCTCCAAAAAACAGTGCTATACCATTGAGCGAGTTTTACAAGTGTTCATAAAAAATGTTTTATTTTATACAAATGCTTATGCCGTGAAGTTGAAGTTGTGTGTGTGTGTGTGTGTGTGTGTGTGTGTGTGTGTTAAATTGCAGTGTCACGTCAATATAGAGCAGTCCTGCAAAGAAAACCAAACCAAACCAGGGGGGGTGGGGGACTTGAACCTGGCAATACAAGTGACAGATGGAGATGAGAGGAGGGGAGAGCAGGGGGGGGGGGGGGGGGTATGTGAACGGGAAGGGCATACATACGCACATACTGGTTTACATAAATACATACAGTGTAGAAACAGGAGGCACAGTAACGTTGGGAGCTTGTTTTTTCTACAAAGTTCACCCATCAAAGGTACAAAATATGACCTGTGCCAGGAACGCATGTGGTACATCATATTTATAAGAAAATACATTTTGTGTTTTCATTAATACGTTCGAAGAAAACGGCTTTAAGAGGTTCTCAAGTTACTTCAAGACGCAAAAGGGTTTTACATGTTTACATGTGTGTGTTGAAGATAGAGAACTTGCTGACACAGCATTCCAACCGGCTCCTGAAAAGTGATATATGTGTTTAACAAGAAAAGAAAGTGTTCAGTTTCAGGTCTGGGTAAACATGCCTTGAGGCACAGCTGCTAACAACGACAGATTCAACAGCCAGGGGGCAGTGGTGGACAGTACTGCTCTGAGCCATAGATTGAACCTTTTAATCATAGTTATATCATACTTTAGCTTCATAATAGAATGATTCCTGGAGTATTTCTCATGCCAATACAGAGAGAGACAATTGGCCTCTAGTGCAGTGGTTCCCAAAGTGGAGTCCGGGGACCCCCAGGGGTCCTTGAGAGAGTTCCAGGGGGTCCCCAGATAAATGATACTTAGGAACAGGAAGGTCTGTAACGGGGCAAGTTGATTCCATTTGTACACTCTCAACTGCTAGAGCCTTCTCTCATGGGTCCCTGGCATACCGTTTCCTCCACGGGACAGTGGTGGCCTATAGTAGTTTAAGAAGTCAAGATGACTGTGGAATAAAATGAGCAAACCTGAGACAGGTGGTGGAAAAAAGCACGCAAATATGTGACTCAAGTAAAAGTGTCAAATGTATAAAGAATCTTTGGAAAATAGCAGACCTACAAGCTCACAATGCGTCGCATCACAACGCATTGTGATCTTGTAGATCGGCTATTTTCAAATGGCCCGAAATGTATACAGTATATTATAGGGCTGAAGTGGGTAATGTTTATTGTCTTAATTGTAATTATAATCAAAATATATTATATATATATATACACAAGTAAAAATATTGGAAATACTCAAATACTTCAAAACTGTACTTAAGTAGTAAATGTACGTAGTTACTTTCCACCACTGTGACTGTGACTGAATACAGTTGCCCTCGAGGGAGATAAGAGTGCGTCTGCCAACCAACCAACACATGTTTGTTTGTCTGACAGCAGAGGTGAGGCTATAGCTAGGTATAACACAGTGTTCAAAAACCAGACGGTCCAGTTAGGAAGGAAAGAGGCTCCACCCTGATACAGCATTTTCTTTTTTTTATGACCCAGGAAAGTGCCTGCTCTGAATCACCCCCCCCCCCCCCCCCCCCATGTGATTCACGCACAGCTCAAATTATGACTGGAACTCATAAGTAGTATGTCACTGGCACGCGCGCGCGCGCACACACACACACACACACACACACACACACACACACACACACACACACACACACACACACACACACACACACACACACACACACACACACACACACACACACACACACACACACACACACACACACACACACACACACACACACACACACACACACACACACACACACACACACACACACACACACACACACACAAAAACCCCTTATCCCTAAACTTCTTTGCCTTTTTTTTCCTTTTTACCATTTTGCTAAATAGTTAAAATGGCCAGTCTACAAGCTCACAACGTGTCAATGTAGAAGATTGGCTATAGTTGAACTATTCAAAAATGTTTTTCAAAATAGTAAAACAAAAAAAAGGCAAAGAAGTTTAGGAATAAGGGGTTTAAGCCGTGTCGAAAATGGAGCCCATAGTGGAAACCTGCAGGCTTTGAAATCTCTTTGCCGATCGCCATTTAAAAAAAGGGGCTGATGGTGTTTTTTCCCCCCTCCAGTAGTCAGTAGTAGTAGAAGTAGTAGTAATAGTACTGAATCCTGTAGCTACAGAAATAAACGTATGGAATAATCACAGCTGTCGAACATGACAGAGGAATTCATCAATCAGGGGGGGCTTCATGTTCGTAAATGAATGCCGTACTTGGGTCATACCGCAGTGTCACACAAAAGCCAAAAAAATAGCAGATCTACAACAAGCACAAAATGTGTTTACTTGTGAGATTGTAGATGTGGTGGTTATGTGTTATATATATTATGACAAAAATAATAACAAGTTAAATAACAACTACACAGGTTCGTTCTCCCCCCCCCCCCCCCCCCCATTACCTGAAAAGCAACAGTTTTGGACACATGTAAGGTTTCCCACCAGACCATGAGGTTTTGAATTGGAACATGGAAGTGTAGTCACTTATTATGACCCATCTATACTGTTATATCTACAGTATGTGCTGTATGCATAGGCCATATACTCACTGGGCCCCGTTCCAAATCTGTCGTGGTGCAATCTCTACACCTCCTCTCCGACTGCACTGCACTGCACTGCACTTCCCCATCAGGCAGCAGATTCAGTATAGGCAGTTCAAAACCCTGAGACTTGGCAGACAAGGATACTGTTAAATAGGGGTAAACAATATTTGGCTTTTTTTTTTTCTTCTTTTCTGTCCGTCACTCTATAGTCCTCTATTTGTGTGTGTCTCTTAAAGCAGCAATCCGTAACATTCCTGTCCTGCCCGGGACTTTGAACACACGCCCGAGTGCTGAAATGTCTACTATAGTATTACCACGACCAAGCCAGAATACTGTTTGATACAGAGGGTATGTTGCATGTTAAATACAACGCCATGCCATTAGTGGGGGTCCCTGCTGGCACAAAATATCTTCAGGTGGGGGTTTGTGGGCAAATACATATTAATCGGGGGGTCGTTCTTGACATGAAAAACGTAGAGAACCACTGCTTTACCATACATATTTACCAAAAATAATACGTTTTACTCACTTCAACAAAAGTTATGGATTGCAGCTTTAAGGTGTTGGCACCACCTTTTCCCATGTGCCAAGAGTACAAAGGTAGCATGTGCGCATGTTGTCCCACCACTGGAGTGTAAATATTTCTGACTTTCTTTTTGCACCCGGAGGGGCATTGATTGTGTGCCAGAGCAACACAACGCACCCCACTTTTTGGCCACTAAAAATAGACCCCGACCCCAGGAGCCGAAGGGTGCAGATCCCTAGGGTGTAATAGGGCTGGGCAATCAGTCGGAAATATACAGAAACCGTCATTTGGAACAGTGGTTCCCAAACCCGAGACCCAAAAGAGAGATTAGATGTTTGTCCGGGACCCAAACTAGTGAAAATAGCAGATCTACAAGCTTATGAGCTTGTTGATCGGATATTTCCACTACTTCTTAACCCATTCTGACCTGAGATCAGATTCATACGCGGTTTCCACTGGACACACACTGGTCTGATGAAGCCATTCTGACCTGAGATCAGATTCTAAAAAATGTCAGTCGTTCTTCGACTTTTCAAAAATAGCAGACCTACAAGCTCGTAGCGCGCCACTCGGTGGCGCGCTATGAGCTTGTAGATCTGCTATTTTTCAATAGATAAAGCATAACATGATGCCAACACCAAAATGGGTGCCCGGTCAGAATGGGTTAAAACTGATTTTTCTTTGGTTTCTTTATGAAAAGAATGGAAAAAAAATCTTGGTTATTAATTCATGATTATTATTATTTTTTGCTTTTTTGGGGGAATGTTTTTTGAAAATGTATACATTTTAAATTATAATAGGCCTAATTAAAAACAAAAAGTGTAGTAAAGTAAAAATAAAGGGACCCATAAAAATTGGTCAGCGACCAAACCTTGGGTCCCGAGCCAGTGATTTAGAACCACTGACTGATTTACAGTAATCTCTCTCATGTAGATTAATTGAATAATCAAGAAGCACATTTCTTTTCTTACATCAACAAATTCAGTCCTATACTAGGCTGGAATTCTGCTGTAAGTTTAGTCCAAGTTGTAACAGATCGGCAGTGGTGGAAAAAGTACTTAAGTAAAAGTATCAATACTGTAGCGTAGACATATTCCATTACAAATAAAAGTCCATACAAAAGTATTGGTATCAAAATGTACTTAAAGTACTCAAAGTTAACAGTACTCATTGTGCAGAATGACCCATTTCAAGTTTTCAATTGTATAAAAATAGTTTGAAAATAGCAGATCTACAAGCTCACAATGCATCACATCGCAGCGCATTGTGAGCTCGTAGATCGTCTATTTTCAAAATGGTCGAAATGTATATGGGGCTGAAGTGGTTAATGTACACGTTTTGTGGTAATAATCAAAATATACAACTACAACTAGCAACTAAACGTTTTCAAATAAATGTAGCGGAGTAAAAGTACAATATTTTGATCCGAGATGTAGTGGAGTAGAAGTGAAAGTTTTGTAAATTGGAAATACTCACGTAAAGTACAAATACCTCAAAGTTCAGTACAAGTACAGTACTTAAGTAAATGTACTTAGTTACTTTCCACCACTGCAGATCGGCCACTAAATCAGAGGTCCCCGCCAGAGACTGAAGCACGGGGAGAGAGAGGAAACCTCTCTCGGGAACACTGGCTGTGTGTAGGCTGGGAATTACACAAACACCATCCTGTATTCTGATAAATCCTTATTTAGACATAGTCATTCAACACATCGTCATTAGCAAGCTCGTTGTGCATTTTAATGCAAATTCTGATTGTAGTTTAGGATTTTTCTCTCTTTCTTTCTTTGTTTGCTTTGGGGTCAAATGCATTTAATTAAAGAGTGCTCTCAATGGGGAAGGTAAAATCATTGGGGTGGGAGGGAGGGGGGGCTTGACCTTCCGAGACTCGGAATAAGAAATCTCCTGCTGCCTGGACTCGTCAGATATCCGTCCATGAGTGCAGGGGCAAGGGGAGCGTATACAGTATGGTCTGCTGTATATGCCTGGATAGCAACAGGTATCCAAGTCACACCGTCATATTAGTCCAGTGGTTCGCAACCCCTCCCAGTGTTCCTCGATTTTTCAAAAATAGCAGACCTATACAAGCTCGTAGCGCGCCACCGAGTGGCGCGCTACGAGCTTGTATAGGTCTGCTATTTTTTCAATAGCTATAAAAGCATAACATATTTTTCCAAATGGATACTTCGGTCTGTGACTCTGAGAGCATTGCAAACGGAACCCAGTGGACCCGTATGCTCTCAGAGTTATGGAGGGGGGTGGGCGGGGGGTCCACTGCCTTAGTGGTTCGTCTGTCCGTCCTGCAGTGGGATGAGGGAAAGGGATCGACCGTGGCAACAATGTCAGGCGTCAGACAGGACCCCCTCGTGTGCTTTCCTGCTGCCATGAAGCCAAAAACTGCTGGATATCCTTCCCCGTTCCTGCTTTGCTTGGCTCTGATGTCTCGAGGGGAAAGAGGCGACCGCCCGCCCGCCCGCCCGCCACGCAAACACTAAACGTTACATACACACAGTCACACACATAGACATACACACACACACACACACACACACACACACACACACACACACACACACACACAGGTGGACGTGCACAATTCCTAAGGGTCACTTTTCATGTCCGACGCCCCGTGCATAAACCCGTGTGAGACCTCTCACTTGTTTTTTTCTCTCTCGTTTCTTTCCTCCAAATCCGATACGACAAAAACAGCAATATACCGGTATTCAAATGTGTGTGTAATATATAGATTCATATATATATATATATATATAATATATAAAAATTCAGACAAAATTAAAAAAAAAAGAAAAAGAAAACTGCAAACCCAAAATAAAAATGTTCAACGCGGCAAAGGAAGGTGAGATCAGTTTTTTTTTCTCTCTTTTTTTTTTACACGGACGTCTCCGACTGTAACCGCAGGACGAACTTGTGCGACTTGGGGTCGACGTACTCCTCGGACATCTGGATGTAGGGGATCTTCTTGGCGGTGACCACCAGGCTGAAGTCCAGGCACTTGAGGAGGAAGACGGCGCCGTCCCGGAGGCCGCTGGTGACCGCCGCCTCGCTGACCAGCGTCCACTGGCGCGCCATCCAGCGCTCGCGGCCGTACTGCAGGGTGGGGCCCGGGCTCAGGTAGCTCTCCAGGAAGGCCTGAGGGAGGGGCGGGGGAGGGGGGGGGGGCGCCAGAGGGGACACACACACAAGGGAACATGTTTTAACCCATTCTGACCTGAGATCAGATGTCTTCTATACGTCCTGACACTTTCCTGAAAAAGCCGTGTTTCTATGTCGGTCGTTCTTCGATTTTTCAAAAATAGCAGACCTACAAGCTCGTAGCGCGCCACTCGGTGGCGCGCTACGAGCTTGTAGATCTGCTATTTTTCAATAGCTAAAGCACGACATAATGCTAACACCAAAAGGGGTTCCTGCCCAAAATGGGTTAAGTTCACAGACACATACAGTGTGTGTGTGTGTGTGTGTGTGTGTGTGTGTGTGTGTGTGTGTGTGTGTGCGTGCGTGTGTGTGTGTGTGTGGGTTTGTGTGGGGGGGCTGTGTGCGTGTGTTTGTGCCACCGCAAATTCTGATCAGCATCGGATTTCTCTTGTGGGCGCTGGCAGCAGACCGAGGAATTCAAACCATGAATATTCTTCTAATCCGTGAAGGACAACTGTTTCTTTTCATGAATTTATACTATCTCAGACCCACCGTCCTCCAGGCATAACACTGCCATGGTCAGTCTGGAGCCATACTAA
Source organism: Protomyctophum bolini (assembly GCF_963924005.1). Classification (NCBI taxonomy): domain Eukaryota; kingdom Metazoa; phylum Chordata; class Actinopteri; order Myctophiformes; family Myctophidae; genus Protomyctophum; species Protomyctophum bolini. The sequence goes on from NC_137885.1 coordinate 9,433,042, forward strand.
GATGTCATCCTATTCACAAGCTGTGTAGAAGTGTCTAGTATGGTAACAGATAGCTACAGATTCCACAGGGCAGAGATTCTCACACTTTTTCATTTGAAGGACTCTCCCAGTTTACTATGCATTATAGGGCCATGGAGTGGAGTGGACCCCCATAACTCTAACAGTAACTACTCTCGGAGTTACCTGTCATTTAGCTGGGGACCCCCTGGAGCCCCTCAACGACCCCTGGGTGTCCCTGGACCACACGTTGAGAACCACTGCCATAGGGAAGCCATGCAATTATCAGGCCTGTCTTGTTACCTCCGGAGCTGAATGTTGGATTTGTTTGTTAGCTAAATAATAACGGATGGCTGGATTTGAACCCATTTTGACCTGAGATCAGATTCTAAAAATGTCTGTTTATAATAATCACTCATATCTCAGGCCGGAATTTAATTTCTTGACAATAAATGAATGAATTCCAATCCATCAAAACACAACGCAACGACTAAAAAGACTAATGCCACACGTAAATAAACTTCCATGTTGTCAGACTAGGATCTCTCTGTATTCGCTTCACTCATACCCAAACAGCCTTCCACAAAATTCTCACCATAGCAAAAATGCTAATACCCGGATATCTCTTTGAAGATTTCAAGCCTTTGATGTCAACACCGTCCACACGGTAAAATCTACAGCGTCGATTTATCCACGTGCAACTCTGAGAGTCTACAAATGTATGAAAGGGTCCAATGGGTTACATTCGTATTTCGTACACTCTCAGAGTTAAATCTGCAATCAAGAAATTATTTCAATAGATTATAACTAGCACATCTGCAGCGGTCTCCCTACTCTTCCATTGAGGAATGTAGACAAGGGTCTACAATGTAGACTCTACATTCCTCAAACTTATACCTCGTACTTTAAATGCTTAGTATGAGGTATAAAGTACAGCAGCCTTGTGTTCATACAATACAACAATACAACAGGAACTAGACTCTCTGATCAGCTCGTTTCCGGAAGATGGCACCCCTCTGATTCTACTGGGTGACTTCAACCTTCCTACCGCAGAGAAGCACCTTCCCGTTACATCCCTTCTGGCCTCATTTGACCTCTCCCTATCTCCCTCCCCTCCCACTCACAAGGCTGGTAATGTTTTGGACCTTGTGTTCTCCAGAGCCTGCTCTCCCTCCACACTCTCTGTTACCCCCTTAATTAGGTCTGACCACCACCTCATAACCTTCTCCTTCTCTCTCTCCACCCTCCCGGCCTAAACCTATTAACCCTCCGATCGTCACCTCCCGACGCAATCTCAAGTCCCTAAACCCCTCCTCCCTCTCATCCTCCATTCTCTCCTCTCTACACTCCCTGGAGTCCTTCCTCTCCCTCTCACCTGACACTGCAACCTCATCCTTCCTCTCCTCCATCTCATCTGCATTCGACCAACACTGCCCGCTCTCATCCAGGCCAGCTCGCTCATGTCCACCGGCTCCCTGGCTATCTGAAACTCTCAGATCTGAACGAACACCTCTAAGGGCAGCCGAAAGAAAGTGGCACAAGACAAAGCTACCAGATGACCTTTCCCACTTTCACTCACTCCTCTCTGCCTTCGCCCTCTCACTAACCACTGCTAAAACCTCTTTCTACCACACCAAAATCCAATCCTGTACTTATAACCCAAGGAAGCTCTTCTCCACTTTCTCCTCCCTCCTTAAACCCCCTCCCCCCACTCAACCTGCATCCCTCACTGCTGATGTTTTTGTCAACTTACTTCGAGAAGAAGGTTGATGATATCAGCAGCTCCTTTCCTCCCCTCCCACATAAAGTGGCATCTGACTCAACCAACACTAACCCCAACATACCATGCATGTCCTCCTTCTCTCCTCTTTCCCCAGACGAGGTTCTACAACTAGTAACATCCTCTACCTACCTACCACTTGTCCTCTTGACCCTGTGACACAGTGAACCACCAGCTGCTCCTAGACACCCTAGCGGATCTAGGCATGGGTGGAACGGCACTAAAGTGGTTCTCCTCCTCTACCTCACCGGCCTTTTTACATTGTGAAAACCCTGGCGGGCCACCATGAATCTAAATGAGGTTTAAAGGTGCCGCCGCTGCACAGTATACCTTTGGCGTCATGTTGTTGGTGATGCAGAAGGCCAGGTGCTGCTGGATGCTCTCCATGCTGTGGCAGTGCTGCTGCTTGGTGGTGCGGAGGTACTTCTGCAGGGCGCGCGCCATGGAGGGGAAGATGGCCTGGGCCGCCTCGCGCGGATCCATCACGTCTCCCGCCGCCGCCGCCCCGGGGGCCTTCTTCTGCTCCTCCTCCTGCATGCGCTTGATGTGGGTGAACGCCTCCTCTACCGCCACCACCAGTCTGGGAGGGAGGAGGAGGAGGGGAGGGGGCACAAGCCATGTTTAACCCATTTTGACCTGAGATCAGAGTCTATAAAAAATGTGTTCCACAGTTCTCTATGTTTGCTATGTTTCTATGTCAGTCGTTCTTGGCGCCGAGTGGCGCGCTATGGCTATTGGCTATTTCCCCTATACCCGACCATAAGCCCTCAATGGGGCGTTGGGTTTTACTGCTAATTGGCTTATTTCCATCGCTCTATGGGGTCCCCGGACCGCCGCACTGGCGGCCCAGGCCTATTGACGTCTATTGACTGTAATGTAAACAGATGCCAGGGGTTAGCGTTTATTGACCAGGGGGGGGGTCTCTCCCAAGGGGGTCTACTTGGGCCAGCGTAACAAGGGCTTTACCCACCCCAAAAATATTATATCGTTGCCGATGTTACATAAGACAAACACACTTGGAATGGGAAATAAGAGGGCCGGAAATGGAATTGGTTCCGTTTTGTTAAATTGTCGTAGCAACGCTACTGACGTTTGTGCGCCGCAAAACACTCTTGAAAACAAAGTATTGCATTGTGGGTTCGAGCTGACGGGTTCCTATTTATTATCGATCAATGAAGTCACTTTAATCTTAAAGTGGCAGATACCTTTTTTCTTTTTTTAACCCATTCTGAACGGGAACCCATTTTGCTGTTAGCATCATGTTATGCTTTAGCTATTGAAAAATAGCAGATCTACAATAAAATGTGCTTGTAGGTCTGCTATTTTTGAAAAATCGAAGAACGACTGACATTTTTAGAATCTGATCTCAGGTCAGAATGGGTTATAATCAGACCAGTGTGTGTCCAGTGGAAACCTCGTATGAATCTGATCTCAGGTCAGAATGGGTCAATTATATATCTTTTAGGGCCATATCGTGTGATCTATGCCTGCAAAGCCTTTGTGATCTACTGGTACAGATCACGATCACGACCTGTACCTTTCGGGAGTCACTTTTTGGTCTCACCGTGCTTTCCGCTTGCGCACGCGTCTCTCGTGCTCGGCCTCTTCGTAGTACAGCTCGTTGTGGCTGGTGTCTCTCCGGCGCGCGGCCGCCGCGATCATGGCTCTGGACTGGGAGTGAGCCAGTCCCGCTGCCGCATTGTTACCGCCGGGACCTGGTGGGCGCGCACGCACGCGCACACGCGCACACACACACACACACACACACACACACACACACACACACACACACACACACACACACACACACACACACACGCGCACACACACACACACGCGCACACACACACACACGCGCGCGCACGTCGTAAGCTTCAACTTTATTGTCAACAATAGCAATTATTATTGGAAATCTGATAAACCTCCAACATTTACAAGTTGGGTCAAGGATGTTCTCCTCAAATCTCGCCAGAAGTTTGTAAAGGCTTGGTCCCCTTTCCTTGAATTCCCCCTTTCACTGTCTTTTGATGATGTGTCCCAAGTGTTTTCCTACACGTAATTTGGTTCACTGTGTAGCCCCTTAATCTAGTAAAAGGCACATTTTATTGTATTTATTTCATTCATTTATTATTTATATCCTTTACTACCTATTTATTTTATTGTTGCTTTTGTTGTTGTTGTTGTTATCTTCTTTTGTGATGGAACCGGGGAGGGTGGGGTATATGTGGGGTTGTTTGTCTACAAAAATTGAAAATCCTATAAATAAAGTTATAAAAAAAAAAACCAATACCAATTATTGCGACGGTAGGTGGCATTTACTATGAAAGCAGTCAGTCAGTCACGCCCCATATATGACCATGCCTCGTGACATCATGTGACGTCATCAATCTTATAGCCCATATATGGAGATCCCTGATGTCATCGATGTTGGCCAGCAACTCTACTAGGTTATTATCTCACCTGGAGCCCTTATAGATCTCCTGGGTGGGTTCCTTCATGGTACAAAACATTTTCAGATGCGGGGTCGGCGGCCGAATCCATATCATTTTGGCGGTCCTTGGCATGAGATAGTTTGAACACCAACTGGCATAGAAGTTTTTTTTTTCAGGAAACTGTCAGGATTTTAGAAGATTTTTGGTCTCATTTCTTAATGGGTTAACCCATTTAGGCCTGACGTCGAAATAACATAGGTTTTCTGAAATACCTATGTTTCTATATCAGTGGTCCTCAATATGTCAAGGACCCCACAAAATGATATGTAATTGTCGGCCGACACCCATCTGAAAATATGTTGTTCCAGGGTCTGCTATTTTTGAAAAAATCGAAGAACGACTGACAGAAAACTGTCATTTTCAAACAGACATTTTTTTTTAGAATCTGATCTCAGGTCAGAATGGGTTAAAACACCAAAAGGGGTTGGGGCCCAGAATGGGTTAAAGCCCTGCAGACACACGGAGGCGTGTAGGACGGTTCACCGGCTGCCTCAGCAGGGTGCCGTGTATGATCCTCTCTATACTCGCCCACACATAAGACATTAATATTCAAATATTCCTATAACTCCGTGCCTCTGGGCGGCGCTGAGATCAAACTTACTGTAACTATTTGAACCCCACCATCCATATTCCAGGGGGGGGGGGAACACATTAGCCAAAAGAAAAAATCTACAAGCTTGTAGATCAGCATTTCTTTTTTTGGCGTACAGTGCTACTCAGGTCCATTTTACAACGGCTAGAAGGGTTTAAGACAGTGATTACAACGTTGGCATTTCAGAGCGTTGAGTTTTAGACAGGGTCAATGCAGGTTAACCCATTTAGACTCGAGTTCGATTCTACAAATGCTTTCTAAATCTAGACAGTTTTCAGGAAAAACGTCATGTTCGTCGTTCTCAATTTCATGTCTAGGAAACCCCAGAAATTATATGAAATTTAATTGTAACCACCGTCTGAAAATATTCAGTTGTTCCAGGGACTCCCCCAGAAGCAAAGATTTTAGTTGAAAATGTTCGCAGTGAAAGAATATATATATTCAAAGATTTGCGACACATTTTCACGATTTTTCAATAACATAATGCTTAAGACACCAAAAGGGGTTCCACTTCCACGCAGGTGAATTATTGACACAGGAAGGGTTCGCGCTATAGCGGGGACGGTTAGAATAATTCATGGGCGCCCTGTAAGAGGGAACATAGAAGAGTTTTCCACTGAAACAAGCAAGGCAAAACAAAAACAAAAACAACACACTTTGCCATAGAAATAGATACTCAACACACAAACACCACATACCGAGGTATAGAACACACACCCTGCTTGGCGGCCAGGAACGTGCTAAAGTGACCGCAGACCTAAAATGGGAGGCTGAGGTTTGTTTACGAGTGCTTTACTTTATAGGAGGGTTGGGTCTACAGTACTTAGTGCCTGAGGAGGAGACATGGTAATTGGGCGAGTGGTGGATATGGGGGCGGGGGGGGGTTCTCTAATCTGTTGTAGCCTATTTTCATTTCCCCCGAGAGGCCATAGGCTCAGAAAATAGCAGGGGGGGACCGAGCGTAATAGCCCCGGCAGGGGCCGCAACACGAAAATGGACTGAGCCTGCGCTGAGTCACGGCCGGCAGTGTTTACTACTGCGGCGTGCGTTTAACGACTGTTCCGAGATCAGGTTCCATCGCACCCGCTCTTTAATAAAGCACGGATGAGTGACTCTCCTCCTTGACTCACACAGTCACTTTTACTGTGGAGAAGGAAAGAGGGAGAGAGAGACAGAGAGCGAGAGAGAGACTCTGAGAGAGAGAGAGAGAGAGAGAGAGCGCAGTACCTCCAGAGAGAAATAACTATTGATTTTAACAGCCCGTCTCCACAAGTGGAGAAGAAAGGACAAAGGAAATGAGGGATGGGGAAGGTGGAAGTGGGAAAGAAATATAAGCGCACAACGGGGAGAGGGGGGGGGGGGGGGGGTTAGTGCACTTAACATGCACCTGGAGTACACTTAAGGGAGTAGCGGTGACTTGAGTGGCGAGTGATGAATGTACTGTAACATGCTGCCCCGCTGTGTGTAGTTTTACCTCACGGTGAATTATGCCTTACACCTGTCTATAAACACACACGGTGGTCGGACTGGGGGACGTCACGGGGTTTGTGTTGCACTAGTAAACTGGGGAATGCCCGCCGGTTATTTTTACAGCGTGGTGGTGGTCGGTGGTATAGCCTGGTAGGGAGTCGTCACTCTGCCTCAGCAAGCCTGGGTTCATAGGTCGTCGTACGGTACGTGTATGTACAGTACAACAGCATCCCTACACCAAATGGGACCAGATTAGACTGAGGGGCTGCCATCGCGCAAACAACAGCTTTTAACTCAAATCTTTGTTCCTGGGGAGGTCCCTGGAACAACATATTTTCAGATGGGGGGTCGGTGGTCAATTACATAATCCTTTTTGGGGGATCCTTGACATGAAATATTGAGCACCACTGATACAGAAACATAGGTATTTCAGAAAAGCGTCAGGATTCAGAAGATATATATTTTTTTTTACGTCAGTCCTAAATGGGGGAGGAAGTTTAGTGACCAGGATTACTGCATGTTTTTTGTGAGGGTACCTACCCTATAGGGGACACGGGGAGAACATGCAAACTCCACACAGAAAGGCCCTTTCGCCAACCCCCGCCTTCGGGTATGGGCGCTGATGACGCGGAGGAGGAAACACGCCGCCAGCACCCACAGCGTCCCGAGCCGGGAATCGAACCCAGGACCTTCTAGCTGTGAGGCGACAGCACTACCAACTGTGCCACCGTGCCCCCTCTGCGTTCATATTGTAATGAAATCCGGGGCAGCGGGCTCACAGGCAGCGAATGACTAGATTTTACTAGCCCAACAACTCACCGTCAACGTTGTACACCTTGAGTCCCGCCAGGTGCTTGGCAGCGCGGGACTTCGAGGCCGTGAGGAGGGCAGGGTTGTGGACCGGGAAGTCTGTGTAGTAGTTTTCCAAGACGACCAGCGCCGCCCGCTGGATACTGGATAACACAACAACAAAGGAGACACAGCATACAATACATCGTCAATTTAACAAAGGTGCAGACGATCAGAAATCAGCAGAGAGTGAGCAATGTTTGCGCTACTCTATGCCGAATTGAAGTGGACTAAGACCCAGACTTTTTTTTTGCTCCCTGGAAATAAAAACGTCTGGGTTTCCGAGGCTATTCTCAACGTGGCTGATATATACAGTGGTGCTGCTCGCCTGCCAAATGCAGAGCTATGGGGTCGTCGAAGTGTTCGGGGGGGGGGGGGGGGGGGGGGGGAACGGCTTTGATGAGCTCTTTGCTTTGTGTATTTTCCAAAAATCCTCAGTGTTACTGTGAAGAGTGTTGATTTAACCTATTTTGATCAGATTCTAAATAGGTCTTGTAAATCCCGCAAGGTTTTCTGAAAAAAGCTATGTTTCTAATAGCAGAAATAGCAGACCTACAAGCTCATAGCGCGCCACTCGAAGCATAACATAATGCTAACGCCATAAAAACTGAAGAGTGTACCCAGGGGTGTAAAGTACATTTATTTGAGTACTGTACTTAATTCCAATTTCCAATACTTTTTCTTCTACTCCACTGCATCTCAGAGGCAACTTTTGACTCCATTACACTTATTTGATAAATGTACTTACTATAGTTACTTTGAAAATGACCAAACATACATTCTGCATAATGAGTACTTTCTATTTTTTGGTACTTTAGGTACATTTTGATGCCAGAATACTTTAGTACTTTTACTCAAGTCCATTTTGAATTCAACTATTGTTTACAACTATTACTATAACTATTGTAGTATTGATACTTTTACAGTACTTAAGTAAAACAATTGAGTATTTTTCCACCACCGAGTGTACACCACTCTGAGTTGCAAATAGATGAATTATCACCACTGAGGATTTAACCCATTTTGGGCGGGAACCGCATTACGTTATGCTTTAGCTATTGAAAAATAGCAGATCTACAAGCTCATAGCGAGCTTGTAGGTCTGCTATTTTTTTTTAATCGAAGAACGACTGACATAGAAACATAGCTTTTTCAGAAAACTGTCAGGATGTAGAAGACATTTTTAGAATCTGATCTCAGGTCAGAATAGGTTAAGAGTGCAGTGAACACCCCCCCCCCCCCCCCCCAAAAAAAAAAGAACGATAAACACAACGATAAAGTACAACCTCAGGCGTCAAATCAATAAGTGAAACGTGAATAATGGAAATGAACGATCAGAGGAAATGGATCGCTGGGCCGGAGGGTCTATAGAATCCACCAAGAGTAACAGAAAAGCCATGTTTCTATGTCAGTCGTTCTTCGATTCTTAAAAAATAGCAGACCTACAAGCTCATAGATGAGCTTGTAGATCTGCTATTTTCCACTAGCTAAAGCATAGCATGACGCTAACACATCATGGTGAAGACGGCTTAACACACAGAAATTAGACTTGCACATACCAAAACATCAGTTTGCAAAATCAGTTATTTTCATTCAAGTCAATTTGATTAATTTACAAAACGTGGTATAAAAAAGCAGCGTCAAAAAAAAAAATCAGACGATAGCGGTGAGAGACGCGGTCATACGATGAAGAGTGTGTGTGTGTGTGTGCGTGCGTGCGTCAATGGCAGTGAAAGGTCAGATTAAGGTCACAGATTGCACAGACTGTGGGAGACAGACAAGGGAGACGATTCAGCGTCTACGTCTCTCTACGTACTGTACTGCATTGTGCTGCAGGCTGCAGACAATGGCATGAGACCCTCGGCATGTATCGTCTAGTAAGGGTGAGCATTGTATCTCCCCCACACTGAAAACTCACTGTATCACCCAGGGGTGAATATAGGACTCACTGTATCACCCATGGGTGAGTATAGGACTCACTGTATCACCCATGGGTGAATATAGGACTCACTGTATCACCCATGGTCGCGCTCGCCCCAACGACACATGGATCAGGTCTTAAGCGATTCTGACCCGAGATCAGATTCTATAAAAGTGTCTTCTACATCCTGACAGTTTTCTGAAAAAGCTATATTTCTATGTCAGTCGTTCTTCGATTTTTTTCAAGAGCTAAATTATAACATAATGTTTGAAACACCAAAAGGGGTTAAGCGATTACAATGTAAATCGGTGTAGGGGTGCCCACACCTTTTCTTTTTTTTACTTGAGAACTACTTAAAATGACCAGCTCAACAAGATCTACCTAAATAAATTATACCATTGCTGAAGATGTACCCGAGGGGCCTTTGGAAAAAGCAGCGCTGGCGCTACATACATGTATATGCACTTGGAATGGGACATACAGTACGTAAAGGGGGAGAAATGGAATAGGTAGGGGTTTTTTTTGTATTTAATTTGTAACACTACTGTACTGACAGCAACACTCTTGAGAACAAATGTCGCATTGCATTGTGTGTTTGAGCTGACAGGCCCTTTTAAATGTCAACCAATGAAGTCACCTTAATTCCCGGGGGGGGGGGGGGTTCCAGGGGGTCCCCAGCTAAGTGACCGTTAGGACCGAAGTGGATTCTTATAAGTCTAGAACTCTGAGAGTTGCGGTGGAACTAGTGTACACCCGTACAGACCACGCCTTCAAACCATACATCATTTTTAGTTTTTAAGTATTAGAAAAGGAGGAGTTGGGATGAATCGGTCAGAATACATGCATTCGTTAGGATGGATGGAGAGAAGGGGGGGGGGAGGGAAAGGGAAGTGGGGGTATAAGGATGAGATGGAAGGTATAAGGAGGTAAGGTGTCGTCGTCTTGGGGCCTGACTGTGACTGACTGGGGCGACACACGTGACGTGAGTCATACGAAGTACAATGCACGAGCTATCAGTTACCATGGCAGTGTGTGTGTGTGTGTGTGTGTGTGTGTGTGTGTGTGTGTGTGTGTAGTTGTCATGCGAGTAGTTGATATCGGTTACCATGGCGTTTGATGGAGGCGCGATACCCGAGGCGTGAAGCGAGAACGGAGCCCATGCGAGTAGAGTGAGGGGAAAGCATATAGGGTAGGGGGGGGTTGACCAAAGTGCGGCCCACGGGCCAAATGCGGCCCCTGAGCTTCATACCCGAATTGTATTATGAACGCCCCCCGCCCAACAGTATATTATGGGGACATTTTTACATTAACGTATACAGTATTTTAACCTGGGCATTTCCCCCAGAGTATAATTTGTCAGTGGTCCTTGCTCCTTGCATTTCCTTTTTTTTTTGTTTTTCTTTACCTTGTTTGTCTGGGTTACATTTGGTAATGTATAACGGCTGAAAAAAAAAGCCTGAGTTACACTTTTTGTTCACAGCACACACCTGACAAAAGACCATTGATATATATATTATATATGGATGATGATAGTTCAATTGAATCATTTAAACGCGATGCATGCTCTATGTATGTGACTTTGTTATAGTCCGAAGGTAGGTTACGTATGTTAAGAATGCCATATAGGGTGAATAACAATTCACCTGCTGAACGATACGTCGTACCAAGTCCATTACAATTTCGGGGAGGTGGGCAGGTGTTTGCCCGCTGGGCCAAGATGCATGATGTCACTTTCACTCACCCCACTTGGTGAAAAGTAGGACTGCAACTATAGGGATTAGCCCAGACAATCTTAAGGCAAAAAAAGGGGGGTGGGTGACCATAATCACAGTAATCCTTAAACATATTACATAGTGGGATATGTTAGTATTATTATATTATTTTGTATTTTATTTTACATGGGACACAGGTATCCAAGGTATTTTTTAGCGCAGTGGCATTCACAAAAAACACAGTTTTTAATCGTGTTTGCCAACTGTCTATAACCTGAAAGAGCCCTATGCTTTTCTGGGCAAGACCTAAACTGAAAAGACTATCAGCGGACGTGCGGGATTTCAGCGGAAGTATCGCCCAAGGAAATGACGTTGATGCTTTACAAATCAAGTTTACATTCTCCGCGAATGAAACAAGTGTTGTGATTGGTCGGGGAAAATATCGTATCCGGGGGAAATACATCTGACGGATGTTCCGGAGGATATACAACCGCCGATAGCTTCTCTGCCTTACGTTGTGACCAGGCTTTTCTTTATGCTTCTCTGCCTTAGGTTGTGACCAGGCTTTTCTTTATGCTTCTCTGCCTTAGGTTGTGACCAGGCTTTTCTTTATGCTTCTCTGCCTTAGGTTGTGACCAGGCTTTTCTTTATGCTTCTCTGCCTTAGGTTGTGACCAGGCTTTTCTTTATGCTTCTCTGCCTTAGGTTGTGACCAGGCTTTTCTTTATGCTTCTCTGCCTTAGGTTGTGACCAGGCTTTTCTTTATGCTTCTCTGCCTTAGGTTGTGACCAGGCTTTTCTTTATGCTTCTCTGCCTTAGGTTGTGACCAGGCTTTTCTTTATGCTTCTCTGCCTTAGGTTGTGACCAGGCTTTTCTTTTCGCAGATAAGTAAGCCTGGGACCGAGACTATAGGGCAAGCTAGAGCTGGAAACCGACGCAGAATTCCTATTGGTTCACAACATACAGTATGAGCCTGCCTCCTCCTCCCCTCCTCCTCCCCTCCCCAGTAGAACACAGGAGAGAACGCCGACGTCACCAAATTCGACTACACTTTAATAATAATAATAATGGACTGCATTTTTACAGCGCTTTTCTACTCAAAGAGGTGAAGCGGCGAACAGTCAATGCCAGCGTCCTCACTTCCCACATTCACACGACAATGGTGGCGACCGCTGGAGGCAATGTGGGGTCGGGGGTTCAGTGTCTTTCCCACACGCAAGGACACTTCGACACGTCGCCGGGAGGAGCCGGGATTCGAACCGCCGACCCACGCTCTATACCTCCTGAACCACTGCCGCTGATCCAACACTGTCAGCACTGTTATTGGCTTAGCGAAATACAAGGTTCACTCCCACTCCTACTGTATTATGCCACGAAAATACACAAAATCCGATCATAAACGAAGTGGAGTACTAAAGATTGCATGAGAGGGTGAAAAAAAAAGAAGGGGATTTGCTGCAATCTGAAGGAAACGAGAGAAGAAAAAAAAGACACCCAGGGCAGCAGGAGAAACATCTGCAGTCTCTACTGCATGCACAGTCTCCTATGTGATGATCACACTGACATGCATGCCATGTCTTGTCTGCTGGAACACACCTCCACCAAAACCAATATTACACAAGGAGAGGTGTTTTCACATGTTACACCACATAAATCTGTCTGTCCGTCTGTCTGTCTGTCTCAATTGACCAGGACGGTGGTACAGGGAGACAGCGTTTACTTATTGAGCAAAAAGGTTTGGCACAGCCGGCACGCAGGATTTGGGAATAAATGCTTTGTAAAGGGATATTAGAACGTATTATTAATGCTTAAATTGAACTAGTTGTCATGCAGCAAAACAAACAAACAAACAAAATCCTCATGGGTTCGTCTTTACAGTTAAACGCACAACAGGGATCCTCCAATCAAACAAACGAAGCAATATATACAATCTAAAACATTTCAAAGACTGTCAGGGCGCCTCACGCCTCTCTTTTCGTGCGAGTCGTGAAGGCAACTGGTTAGCCACTCAGACCGTATACCTCCTTTTTCTCCCTCTATACCAAGTTATGAGCTTGTAGATCTGCTATTTTATGTCTTCACTTATCGTGACATCACATGCCCGGAATAGAGACACGAGGGTTTATATTATGATATAAAGAAAGGTCTTACAAACTGGGAAAGGACATTCAGACAGATTTCTGTCTGAATATTCTGTCCGTCATGACGGACAGAATATACACTAAGTTCCAAAGAATGTCGATGCCATTCCTGGCAGTGCTCGACAATGGTTGAGTATTATGTTCTGTATCTGTGGCTGCTATGTTGCAACTGTGCATCTCTCACTATTGGACTCAAAATGATCCCTTCTCCATTCCACCCATGTCCCCTTGTTTTTTTAGTTTTTTTTGTGCGTGCATCTCTTGTATTGTTGTGTCGCGTCTTGTATTTGACAAAATAAAGCACTGTATGTAAAAAAAAAAAAAAAAAAAACAAGGTCTTATACAAGCCGGTCCAATGTAAAAAAAAATATTCAGTGTTGATGTATAACTCTGAGGATGTATACAAATGTAACCAAGAAGTGGACCCTTATATGGCTTTCCTTCGCCCCTATTGCGTGTTGAGCAATGACACGGCCGTGTCCCCGTGACCTGCGCTTGGCCGTGTGACAGCAGCCCAGCAGATGTTGACAGCTGTTGCCCCGCCGCCGCGCACCGCGGCCAACGCCCCACCGCTGCTAAACACCGCTCCCACTTCACCGCCTCCTTTTAGCCCGTGTCGTCGGCCTGCGTGGATTTTGGACATGTGTAACAGCATGACGAAATGTGCGCGTGCGTGTGTGTGTGTCGCAGACACTCCACTATCCTTGTGAGGACCACAAGTCCTCGCACAGATAAAAGCAGGAGGTCATTCATTCATCTTTTTCGCAAAGTCACTGCTTTTCAAAGGGGCAATTTGGGTATTTGATTAGGCTATATTTAAACGGATTTGTCATTGCTTCTATTTTGTTCTATCGGCTCCCTCTGCAAACCCCCTCCCATGTGGCATTATAATTGCTATACATATCAACCACAACCCTCACAGTTTATACACGCCCCACGCCGCAGCACCGCAGTTGAAATACTAGACTCCTCGTGTCTATATCCCTTTGACAGTCGGGTGTAGTTGTGTGTTTTGTGCATTATAATCATTGTCAATGAAGACGTCAAATCAAATCAAAGGGGTTGTGAATGCGGCCCATGGTCCTCGCAAACACAGTTAGGGTGGAAAAGAGGGAGCGTTTCATTGGGCGAAGCACATTGGAACCAATTAGGAGGAGTGAACGGAGTTCAATGCCTTGCTCTCGGACACGGAGTCGGGGGGTTGAACCGGGAACCTTTCCGATCTCCAGGCCCAGGAGGAGTCCTGCGTGTTTTGTTTTTTTAAAGGGGGTTTCAACCTACCCTTAAAATCCGAATGGGGATACAACGTTTTGAACTCTTATAAAAGGCCTTTAAGACGATAATAATAATGGTGATAATAATACGAACGTGTGGCCAGCAGTGTCATCCTTGGAGGCGCCGCACCCGCACGTGGCCCGGCTATAACTTGATATACGCCCAACAACAGCTCATGTTAGCCCGGGCCGCCATGGAGCCATGTGCTTCCCATTTCCCCGCGGAGATGTACAGCACCACCTCTGTCCTGGCAATGAAAGGCCACACTCACAGGGTTCTGGCAGGGCACTGACCTCTGGGGCCCTTGTAGTCTGCCCTCCCTCCCTCGCTCCCTCCCTCCCTCGCTCACTCCCTCCCTCCCTCCCTCCCCTCGGCAGACAGACGTGCTGCTGGGTGAGGGTGACAGAAATTGGCCACGGGACAAGGCCACGTCCCTCCTCCCCACCAGACAGGGACGTGCACACTATAGACATCAAAAGGTCCTGCCATTCCCCTGCCCCTTTCCCCCGTATGTAAAACAACTGCCCTCTCCAGACCACGAATGCAGCATTTATACTATACATGGTGAAAGAAAGGAAGGCAGCATTCAGGAGAATAGTTTTTTTTCTTTCTGAACTTGTCTTCTGAACTTGAACGCAGCATTTTGCATTGAACTAATTTGTTTCGGAATCCATGTCGTTATACACCGCATCTCCGGTAGATGAAGAGTGCAGGGTTGCGCTCCGACAATAGCTGATCTACAAGATCTCAACGCGTCGCGCTGCGACGCGTTGTGAGCTTGTAGATCTGCTATTTTGGGCCAAAAGTGCCCTCTTATGCATGGGATTTCAGCCCCCGCCTTTCGAACACTGTCTCCGCACGTGCCTGGGGTGAGGCGACAGAAATTGGCCACGGGACAAAGGTCTCAGAACCTTTCCATATTGTTGTATTCATGTACAGTATACTGTTGTTATTACTGATGCTAGTGTCTGAGAACAAAATAAATGTTATTCTTATGTACCTGTACACAAGACGTAACAGTAAAGAACACCTTGAACACTGCCGACTCTAAAAGTATGAAGTCAAGTGAAAGGATTTTATTAAACCGTGCACTTAATTTATCTGCCCCGCTCCTTTCTTCCATCTATAGTATAGATGGAAGAAAGGAGCGGGGCAGATAAATTAAGTAATTTTTTATTAATTAAAATAAATAAAAAATATCACCTTAGTATAGATTCTATACTAAGGTGATATTTTTTATTTATTTTAATTACACCATCCTAATGGCAACTTTATGTTCTTCAGAATGTTATATTTTGTCTTAAAGTATAAGCAGTTGACTGTTAAGGGTTTAACTCTCTTGTAGTTTGATTTTCTTTGTCTTTATTTGTAAAAATGAATAGTGTCCCATACTAAATTAATTAGTCAAGTCAGTTTTACTTACAGAGCACACGTTTACAAGAAAAGTTGACCAAATGCTGTACAAGGAATAGTTGAATCATTAACACTCAACAATAAAAGGTAAAACAATATATACTATAATATAAATACAAATAGCCCTAGATTAATTTCAAAGCCATAATGGCTTTGACGTTCCTCTGGGATTATAAGAAACATGCACACGACTTCACACAATCTGTTCAATCACATGATGTCCACTTTGGGACTACAAAACAAAGACAAAGCTAGAGTCAGCCACAGTCAAAACAGTCATTAAGCGCTTAACCATGAGTCATAAAGTCATAATAGATGAACATTCGGCAGACAAAAACAGGCAAACATTGAGTGCCGAGGAATCTTTTTTTTTCTTTGCAAGACATGCATTTTACACCTTTTGGGTATTAGGCCTTTTTGTGTGTCTATAATCCTACCTGTATCACAAAAGAGCGCCCCTCTATGAGAGCCACTGACTGATTCCAGCAGCGCTTCTATTCTTCCGTTTTTAAACATTTTGGCTAATATATCACACAGCTTATCACATGCCGTTTGATTGACGTTTCAGTGGACTCTGTTCATTTCAGTCGACTTGCGGGAACACAAAACGAGGCTTGAGATGCGAGATCTGACACACGGTAACGGAACGGACTTATTAACCAACGTTGACTAAGTTCATGTGCAAGTCACGTGATGTCTCAATCACTCTGGAGAAAATGTAAAAGAAAAAAGACAGATGTAGTGGAGTAGAAGTAAAAGTGGAAATACTCAAGTAAAGTACAAATAACTCAAAACTGTGTACAGTACTCTATACTACAGTATGTACTTGAGTTACTTTCCACCACTGCTGGCATGGTGCTTTAAGACTGGCACAACGCCATGAGATAGCACATACTGTGCTGCAGGAACGCAGACTTTACAGTCGGGCCAGTTATTCAACAACAGCAGGAGGAGGAGGAGGAGGAGGAGGGGGGGGGGGAAGTGGTACTGTGACTAGACACTGACGGCATTCTAAAGAAACCACATCAGCTCACTTGGCCGGGGGAAAACTTGTCTCGCATTTTAAGTAATCAGTGTGTGCCGTTGTACCCAGGGCCCATTGTTTCATAGCAGTCTAAGCAGTGGCAGCTATAGGGTTTTAAGTGCTGTGTCAGTTTCTGCCACCGTCATGGCTTTGATCAATTATTAAACAACATGAGCGTACTTGGAGAGCCAGACAAATATGAATTCAAATCGCCAGACGTTAGAAGCTATAGAAATCTCTACCGATGATTCTGGAGGTGGGAGGGTTTGGGAAATGGTTGTTCAACTCTCAAACCCACCCACAACATCCCATCGCCACCAGTGTGTAGCATTTGGAGCATGCCCCGCTGCTGCGGGCACAGGAGAGGATTAATTAAGCATTAATTAATCTATTTATCACGCATTGCCAAGGTTTTTCCCCTTTCAACCCTTAGTTTGAAGAGACAAATATCGATCCGTAGCCGGATGTCACGATGCCGTAATGCCGCGTGTGGTGTCTTGACCGGTTGTTGTTGTTCTCTCGCTCGGTGCAGAAAAAAACCCCACCGCGGGTATCACAGCGCCTCCTGCTGTCGGCCGTCGAAAAACCTTGTATTCACCAGAAACGAGATTCATTCGGCCGATTTTGAGATACAGGCCATTGAAAACAGCACACGGAGTGCAAGTGGACGGGCACGCATCTTCAAAATGGCCGAAACCACTGTCACACTTACTTTACACCGGGATGCTAATGGGAGAGAGCTATCGATGCGATCTGATCACAACATGGATAAAATAATATAAAGCCTATAGAAAACGTACAGGCTACGGTTCTGGTGGGCTGCTAGACGAAAGCTCATCTACGGTTACTAGGTTTTTGGCGGGCTTCGTGGTCAAAACTACGTTGGGGATCAGACCTAAACATCGGCCGGGCTCTAGTGAAAACTCGACGTTTGCACTGGGCGGCTCGCGGCATGAAAGGTATTGTTGCCCCACCAATGCCACAACTTTCTTCTGGCCACCGCTGTGACTCGTAATGTAGTATTCTTTAATCGACTCATCTGCTCGGGCAAGAGCTAAAAGACGAGGCTTCCATTTGCCCACAGATTGGATCAAAGGGGAGGCAGAGCACTGGGGACCACCATCTCTGCTCTGATAAGGCCAGTGGTGGAAAAAGTAACTAAGTACATTTACTTTAGCACCGTACTAGAGTACAGTTTTGAGGTATTGGTACTTACACTCCACTACATTTCGGATCCGAATATTGTACTCCACTGCAACTATTTGAAAACTGTAGTTACTATAGTTACTTTGCAGATTGATTATTGTTACAAAACATACATTAACCACTTCAGGCCCATATATACTTTTCGGCCATTTGATAGCCGATCTACGAGCGCACAATGCGTCACGTGAGATTATTGTGAGATTGGCTATTTTATTGTGAGATTGGCTATTGTGAGATTGGCTATTTTATTGTGAGATTGGCTATTGTGAGATTGGCTATTTTCTAAAAAGTGAAAACTTGAAATGGTACATTCTGCACAACGAGTACTTTTCACTTTAAATACATTTTTGAAGCCAATGCTTTTGTACTTTCACTCAAGTACATTTTGAATTTCGGATTGTAACGGAGTATTTCTATATTGCAGCATTGATACTTTTACATATACCGTGCGTAAAACAAATACGAGTACTTTTTCCACCAGTGGACAGGGCATCCAGAAATACTGGAACGTCAGCACCGCTAATAGAGAGGGGGAGGGGCATGGGAGGCTGGCTGGCTGGCCGGAAACGTACTACAACCCCCCTCTCGTGTCTGAGTGCGTGCGTGCGTGCGTGCATGTGTGTGTGTGCGTGCGTATAGGGCTGGGCAATTAACCAACAATATATCAAAACTGATATGCATGTGACGAAAGCTTGTACTTGTAGCACAGCTATTTTCCCTTTATTTATATATAATCGTTCATTAATAGTAATCGATTCAAAAGTTTTAATGAAATAATCGAAATATTGATTTGGAGTCAGCCCAGCCCAGCCCAGCCCTAGTGCACACAACCATGCACATGGCACTTGGTCTCTGCACATATGGCCCTTACAATGTGTGCGTGTGTGCGTTCGCATGCACGCGCACGTGTGTGCATGCGTGTGTGATGGGCTGACCAGATGCTGTGTGCCAGGCCTATAGGGAGGCCTAATTAGTCGTTTGTTTACAGTCACAGGCGGACGGCCCAGCGTGCTATTGGCTGGCCAAGCATTGTGTGTGTGTGTGTGTGTGTGTGTGTGTGCTGGCCAAGCAGCCATGATGAGCAGCAGCACTTAACACAAGACAACACCCCCAAGGAAGCCTGCACACACACACACACACACACACACACACACACACACACACACATGCATGCAGTAATGCGTTCGTGCACGCATGCAAACACACAGATAGAATAATGCATTGTTGTGTGCTGTAAGTAAGTACATTTTAGTACATTTTATTTAGGGCACCTTTCACAGAGTGCGCACACACACACACACACACGTGCATAGTCTCATCCACACACACACACACACACACACACACACACACACACACACACACACGTGCACACACTTTCTGCCGTGGTGGTGAAATCAAAGTGAAAGTCCCACCAGATCTGGTGCAGCCACAGCCTCTGTGCCAGTTTAAGTGAGTTCCCGTTCAGTATTTCGGAAGGCGGCTTTGAAGTGTGAATAATAAAGGAATGAAAAGAACGTAACGCGGGGTTGAAGATTAGGCGTGTCACTACCATGGCTATCGCGTGGCTCACAGCACAGATCACAGCTGTGGAAAAGGATCCGCCAGTCCCCGAGAGATCAATAGTATAAGCCTAGTAGAAACCACTGGTTCTCAAACCCTGGATCCCTGGTGCACCGCACCGCACCACACACACCCTGCTCACCGCATGCACCTGGCACCTGGCATGCACCCGCATCTAAACCACTGGTTCCCAAACCCCGAATCCCTGGTGCACCGCACACACCCCACCGCATGCACCTGGCACCCCGCATCTAAACCACTGGTTCCCAAACCCCGAATCCCTGGTGCACCGCACACACCCCACCGCATGCACCTGGCACCCCGCATCTAAACCACTGGTTCCCAAAGTGGGGTCCTTGAGGGAGTTCCAGGGGGTCCCCAGCTAAATGATAGTTATAGGAACCAAATGGACCCTTATAGTATGCCTCTCGGCGTCTCCCTATAGGGAGGTCCTCGAGGCACGTCCCACTGGGAAGAGACCCAAGGCTTGTGATCCCCCAGGAAGTTAAGTTACTAATGTTGCTCTGGAGAGGGACGTCTGGAGCTCTCTGTGGTGGAGCCGTTGCCCCCGCGACCCGACTACGGATAAGCGGTTGAAGATGTATGGATGGATGGACAGTTTTGGACACTGTAGTAATAGTATGCCGAAGTAGGGCATGAATAGGAGTTGAGCGTCTTGCTCAGTAGACACTGACATGGGTGAGGCGGGGAGGCGAAACGCACATCTGATCACCGGCCGCCCTCTATACCCGCTAAGCTACGGCCGCCACATGTGTCCAAACCATCTCCACTTTGTCTTTCGAATTTGTAGGTCAGCGCGATCCCGGTCATCTCGTTGATTTTCCACGGGTCCCACATACCGCTTACTTTGCCTCTTCCGCAGCAGATGTTTGGTATTCTCTCGAGGCAGGTGTTAATGAATGTTTGCAGCTGTTTTGCGTTGTTCGCCATGTCTCCGATCCACTCAGCCTCACCTGTTTCACATTGAAGTTAAAGATGCGTGTTGATTGAGATGTTTTCGAATGAAATGCTTTAATGTGTACCACATGTATAATGTGATAATGAAATGCTTTAATGTGTACCACATTATATAATGTGATAATGAAATGCTTTAATGCGTACCACATTATATAATGTGATAATGAAATGCTTTAATGTGTACCACATTATATAATGTGATAATGAAATGCTTTAATGTGTACCACATGTATAATGTGATAATGAAATGCTTTAATGTGTACCACATTATATAATGTGATAATGAAATGCTTTAATGTGTACCACATGTATAATGTGATAATGAAATGCTTTAATGTGTACCACATATATAATGTGATAATGAAATGCTTTAATGTGTACCACATGTATAATGTGATAATGAAATGCTTTAATGTGTACCACATGTATAATGTGATAATGAAATGCTTTAATGTGTACCACATGTATAATGTGATAATGAAATGCTTTAATGTGTACCACATTATATAATGTGATAATGAAATGCTTTAATGTGTACCACATTATATAATGTGATAATGAAATGCTTTAATGTGTACCACATGTATAATGTGATAATGAAATGCTTTAATGTGTACCACATTATATAATGTGATAATGAAATGCTTTAATGTGTACCACATTATATAATGTGATAATGAAATGCTTTAATGTGTACCACATGTATAATGTGATAATGAAATGCTTTAATGTGTACCACATATATAATGTGATAATGAAATGCTGTAATGTGTACCACATTATATAATGTGATAATGAAATGCTTTAATGTGTACCACATGTATAATGTGATAATGAAATGCTTTAATGTGTACCACATTATATAATGTGATAATGAAATGCTTTAATGTGTACCACATTATATAATGTGATAATGAAATGCTTTAATGTGTACCACATATATAATGTGATAATGAAATGCTTTAATGTGTACCACATTATATAATGTGATAATGAAATGCTTTAATGTGTACCACATATATAATGTGATAATGAAATGCTTTAATGTGTACCACATTATATAATGTGATAATGAAATGCTTTAATGTGTACCACATTATATAATGTGATAATGAAATGCTTTAATGTGTACCACATGTATAATGTGATAATGAAATGCTTTAATGTGTACCACATTATATAATGTGATAATGAAATGCTTTAATGTGTACCACATGTATAATGTGATAATGAAATGCTTTAATGTGTACCACATGTATAATGTGATAATGAAATGCTTTAATGTGTACCACATTATATAATGTGATAATGAAATGCTTTAATGTGTACCACATATATAATGTGATAATAGCGTCACCGCTGTTGCAGACATACTGACGTTTGAATGGGCGAACGTGAAGCACATTGTGAAGCGCATTTTACGCAGTCGTCGGACGATTAGAATAGTAAGCCTTGCAGAGCCATTTGTGGCCCATAGGGCAGAGCCCTGTGTGGCCTGTCTCCTGTTTCTATAGTGTGAGGCAGTTTCACGTACAAGTACACCCCCGGCCTGGACATTTTTGATAGTCTTTGGTAAAACTACCGTATTAGAAAAGCCACTGTACAATAATATTACACTGTAATCCATTTACACTGCAGTGACCCCACCTGGAGTGGACATACAGTATTCAAACACGGCCATGGGATTATAATTACAGTATAAACAGTCGTTTGATCCGGTGCTTGACCCAGAAAGGACGGCCATCCACAACAAACAAAGCTATCATGTTTAACCCCTTAAGCCCTACAGTATATATACTGTATGCCAAATAGGTCTACCATGAAATAGCCTGCATCTACAAGGTCACAACCACGTCACACAATGGTGACTAGTAGTAATACGGTACATAGTACAAGAGGTTTGTCCGTTTTTCTCAGTATGCTGTGGAAGTGCGCACGACGCACGTACCTACGCACGCACACCCACACACACACACACACACAAACTTTCCTGAATTGCCACTGTCTGTCTTTCCCTGTGCATTCAATCCAATCCACTTCATTTATAAAGCACATTTAACACAACAGAGTTGAAACAAAGTGCTGTACACAAGAAAAATACTACAATAGCAAGGGCAAAGCAGACAACACTGTACATAAACAGGGCAACACAATGACATAATGCAGTGGAAGCAGCAACTCTTAAAATCAGTGTGTTCAAACGCGTGAGTTTCCAGACGTGATTCATCCAACGCTTCGCTTTCTCTCTACTCTCCTTTATTCTACTCCCATCTTTCAGTTATTGTATAGTTGTAGTTCTGATATTTCCACTAATTTTGAAAAGGTTAGAAAATAGAAAATACATGGAATTTGTTCAACATGGAAAACGATTGCGGCGATGATCTAAAATGATCACAATCAGGCGACTGCTGTATGTAATAATGGGCTCTATGCACACAGAATAACTGCTTCCCAACTTCCTTCATACAGGGACCGATGATACTAAAAGTAATTAAGGCTGCAAAATATGTATGAAAATGCGCAATATCAGTATCGCAAAAGGCAACAGTGTCGTGATATATCGTGCGTGTTTTTGAAGAATGCTTAGTTTTCATTAGTACAATTATAAAATCTATACAATTATAAAATACCGGTGCCCGTCTGTAGAGCACAGAGGCGGTAACGATGGAAGTTGGAGATCCGTGCCTCATTCGGCTATGCAATACCCGGTGTACCCCGTGTCAGAGTACCCGTTCCACCGTGGGTCCGACCGACTCGACACCGGGCACTGCACACACGTGTGGAACACGTGTGTCGAATTTGAAGTCGGTGGGTCAGAGGCTTGGTGCATTTAATAATAATAATAATAATAATGAATTGCATTTTTATAGTGCTTTTCCAAGTGCTCAAAGCGCTTTACAATGATTCATTCATTCATACATTGGGAGGTGAAGCGGCGAACAGTCGACGCCAGCGACCTCACTTCCCACATTCACACCGACAGACTCATTGGAGGCAACGCAGGGTTCAGTGTCTTGCCCAAGGACACTTCGACATGTTGGACAGGGGGAGCCGGGATTCGAACCGCCGACCCAGGGATCATTGGACGACCTGCTCTACCTACTGAGCCACAGCCGCTTTGTAGGTAGACATAACCCATTTTGGGGCGGGAACCCCTTTTGGTGTTAGCATTATGTTATGCTTTCGCTATTTAAAAATAGCAGACCTGCTAGGTCTGCTATTCTTGAAAAATCAAAGAACGACTGACATACATACATGTAGAGACATAGCTTTTTCAGAAAACTGTCATTTTCAAAACAGACATTTTTAGAATCTGATCTCAGGTCAGAATGGGATAACATGCGGCGGCGTGCGGCGTGCGTGCGTGCGTCTCTCTCTCTCTCTCACCTGAGCTGGCCCAGGTTGTAGTGCCGCGACTCCCCGTCCGTGGAGCGCGTCACGCCCACGGAGTACGCGGGCTGCAGCTGGCGCAGCTCCAGCAGCACGATGGCCAGGTAGTGGATGAAGAGGAGCGCGTCCACCAGAGACACGGCGTACTGGACGATGCCCTGGTAGTTCTCGTCCTGGTGGCGGGAGGGACGGGGGCGGGGGAGGGCAAGGAAGAGAGGGGGGGGGGGAAGGGCAGGGTGATGAAACACATAATGTATAGACTGCGGTGGTGGTGGTTCACAAACCTTTTAGCCAAAAGAGAAATTAGACCCAAACTAGTGAAAATAGCAGATTTGCGTGCGTGCGTGTGCGCAGAATAAAATCAGTTATTTTAACCCCATTAACCCATTTTGACCTGAGATCAGATTCTAAAAAAAATGTCTTCTAAATCCTGACAGTTTTCTGAAAAAGCCATGTTTCTATCCGTCACTCGGTGGCGCGCTATATGAGCTTGTATAGATCTGCTATTTTTCAATAGCTAAAGCGTATAACATAATGCTATAACACCAAAAGGGGTTCCCCGCGCCCAAAATGGGTTAAAACCAGGAAAGAATCTGTTGCGATTTTAGATTTTTAGCTATAAAATTGAGTGTGTCACGATAAATAAAATAAAAACTTCACTTTGTATACCGCATCAGTGGCACAATATAGTATTTACAGCATCTGTGAATTGTTGTCATTTCAGGTCATCAATCGGATGAAATGATGGATCATGTGAAGTGAGAAACGACTTGGTCAGCATCACGCAAACTTTACACAGACACCATGTATAACAACCTGTATAACCTCTCCTCACAGACCAACATTACACAGACACCATGCAAAACAACCTGTATAACCTCTCCTCACAGACCAACGTTACAGACACCATGCAAAACAACCCTTATAACCTCTCCTCACAGACCAACATTACACAGACACCATGCAAAACAACCTGAATAACCTCTCCTCACAGACCAACATTACAGACACCATGCAAAACAACCTGTATAACCTCTCCTCACAGACCAACGTTACAGACACCATGCAAAACAACCTGTATAACATCTCCTCACAGACCAACATTACAGACACCATGCAAAACAACCTGTATAACCTCTCCTCACAGACCAACATTACACAGACACCATGCAAAACAACCCTTATAACCTCTCCTCACAGACCAACATTACACAGACACCATGCAAAACAACCTGAATAACCTCTCCTCACAGACCAACATTACACAGACACCATGCAAAACAACCTGTATAACCTCTCCTCACAGACCAACATTACACAGACACCATGCAAAACAACCTTTATAACCTCTCCTCACAGACCAACATTACACAGACACCATGCAAAACAACCTTTATAACCTCTCCTCACAGACCAACATTACACAGACACCACCTCTGCTCACAGACCAACATTACACAGACACCACCTCTCCTCACAGACCAACATTACACAGACACCATGCAAAACAACCTTTATATCTATATTTCAAACGACTTCAAGCTATCTAAACAAGATACGGTGCGTGTGTGCGTGCGTGCGTGCACGCGTGTGTGTGCGTGCGATTAAGTCAGTGTTTGTTTCAGTGAGGTTTCCCTCGAGCATTCTCGACGGGAACGCGGGATTACTAAGATTACATGACCGTATAGCGTATACATCACACAGCCGCTGTGGAACGCAAACATGTCCCTCTGAGCTCTGAAAGGCGATCTCGGGATATTGATGACTTCAGCCGAGACACCAAAAACACATGAGAAATGCAGCCTAATTGTGCACTAAGACCTATATTTAGTGCGTTACGCCGACAGCTACATTTATCTCCCATAGTTTCACACACACTACTGCCAAAAACAACACCGTCCTCTCCTCTCCGACGGTTCCCCGTGGCCAATGTGTGACACATACTGTATTCACGACTACTGTTGGTACATGTTCGGTTCGGTTTTGTGTGTGTTTTTCTGTTTGTTTTGTTTTGAAAAAAACATTTTT
This sequence comes from Protomyctophum bolini, assembly GCF_963924005.1. NCBI lineage: Eukaryota > Metazoa > Chordata > Actinopteri > Myctophiformes > Myctophidae > Protomyctophum > Protomyctophum bolini. Next base: position 9,458,871 of record NC_137885.1, read on the forward strand.
CTTTTAATTGATCACAAAGAAAAGCCTGAATATGAATAAATACCGATGAGAGAGCGGCTCCCGAGCCTTTTCAGCTTGAGACGTGTGGTGTATCGCTGATTCCCTGCCCTATTTCTGAGGCATTGTTGGATTTGAAAGTTCCTTTGAGAAGTTTCAAAAGGATTAATCTTAGATGTAGTGAGTCCACCACCTGCACATGTTTGGATATGTACTAGCCTTTGTTCATGCCTATATATTTATTATTTTTTGTTTATATTTTGTACATTGTGTAATTTGCCCTGCCACTAAAAGATTAGCACTTTGGTGATTTGTTGTTTTTTATTTCATAGGTACTTTGAGGTGTACCGTGGATGTTTTATTTGCTGCTATAATGTGACATAATACGATTGAAGTGTAATTTTATTTCTGCTTCTTGGCCAGTTCACACTTGTAAAAGAGACACAGTCAATGTGTTTTTACTGGTTAAATACAATTGTGAGCTTGGCTATTTCGATGATCTTTGAAAAATTCCTGAAAGTCTTTTGAAAAACTCTATCTTATAAATAATTAAATGCATTTTCCTTTTACAGTTACAGCAGTACAGTTGTAGGGAAAGCGACCCATAAGAAGTAACCCACAACCCATCTTGACCTACTGTACACAAGAAACACAGCTGCTGTACAATGATTGTGATTGATTATGAGACAATATCCCTTTCTTGGAAGGCTCGTTATGTGCTTGGTGTGCACCTTTGTGTTACTGCACTGTACCGCTTGCCTCTTCGCTACTGTTAACACTTGTTTTCCCCCCCAGGGGATCAATGAAAAATGAAAGTGAAATCTAATCTAATCTGTTACCCACCCCAACCCCACTGTTTGGCCCATGAATGATGCACTCCTCCGGAAAGCTGCGAGCATTTTGGCATCTCCTGGACATATTTTAGCAGATGGAGAGTCGTTTTTAGTGTTTTTAGCCACTATAGCAACACTAACCATAGTTATTAATCGTTCACCCCCCCCTCGAGTCGACAATACAACTTTTAAAGGCTGTGAAGATGTTTACCTTACTGTATCTGTACCTCGTTATTGAGATTGTTTAGCTATTGATTTTCAGATAAACCGTTTCATATCGATAAAGTACATCAATTGACGGAGAATTCCGACAAAGGCAGACAATGGTTTGATTGACGGAATACTCCGTCAAAGGCAGCTAAATTGGTAACAGCACCCACTTATCCCGATAGTCAGTATGGGTAAAAGGCGAGGGGAGGAGGAGCCACCTCTCCTGATAGTCAGTATGGGTAAAAGGCGAGGGGAGGAGGAGCCACCTCTCCTGATAGTCAGTATGGGTCAGAGCCTTAGATATAGACAGAGTTACGCGAACTGTGTTCACTTCATGGGGCTTCAGTCCAATGGCGGCTCTTACGTATTGAGCGCGGGACAACCAACTGGGCCAAGTCCTGGACCGGAAGTAGGCAGAAATGCAGTTGTCATGTTGCACACATGCTTAAAATAGCTCTCGTTTGCGCCGCCCTCGTTGAAAACAATGTATCTCCAACTCCAGCTTGTGTCAGTTCAGGCTGCATGAACAGCGCTCGGTTAAAAGGCGAGGGGGGGGGGGGGGGGGGGGGGGGGGGAGGAGGGTGATTCGGGGGCCGCTCGCTCTGGACTCACCTGCGAGTCGAGGATCCTCACTCCATAGAACAGCCAGTAGGAGACGACGAACAGCAGCACCAGCACGGCCAGCAGGGCGCGGAACACGAAGACGCGCGGCAGGCCGGCGGAGCGCGGCGGCCGGAAGAACAGCGCCCACACGGCCAGCAGCAGGATGAGCAGCTTGAAGGCCACGGAGATGAAGAGGCCCTCGCACGCCGTGCCGCACGGCTGCAGAAGTACATATAGATATGAGAGGGTTTGTTTTTAAAATGATTAACTCATTTATTGCTACTAGCTGTTAGCATAAACACCAGCTCCAGTTGCCAGCGCATACGTCCACTTTAAATAGACAGTGTTTGCGTCGACGTACGAATATATACGGACTTGGGAAAGAAATAATTAAAGTGTCCTACAGCAGTGGTTCCCAAACTTTTTCATGTCAAGGACCCCCAAATTGACACTTATCATGCCTGCGGACCCCAATTTGAAAAGACATAAGAGAAGAGAGAAGAGAAAGATTTTTACGGCTCTAGCAGTGATTCTCAACCACTGTAATGGACCGAGGACCCTCAGTTTGACATGCAATTATTCTACGGACCCCCGTTAAATGGCATTTCTATCTCTGCGACCCCAATTTATATTGTAAAAATCTGTGTTAATTTAACTCAGATTTTCTCAACTCTTTATTTTTCTTTCTTTTACATCATGGTACAGTGGACTAGTGGAAAACTAAATTAAACTCATCCTTACAACTCCCCAGGTCACAAAGAACACCAGAATATCTGCCCACCTCGACGCAACATAGGGCATTATGTTATACTTTTGTTTAGCTATTGAAAAATAACAGATCTACAAGCTCATATAGGTGCCGCGCTACGAGCTTGTAGATCTGCTATTTTTGAAAAAATCTTGCAAATGTGGTGCAAATCTTTGAATATATTATATTCTTTCACAGCAAACATTTTTTTAATGTCAAATCTTTTGCTTCTGGAGGGTCACTGGAACAACATATTTTCAGATGGGCGGGGGGGGGGGGGTCGGCGGCCAATTACATAATAATTTCTGGGGGTCCTTGACATGAAAATGTTTGAGAACGGACATAGAAACATAGGGTTTTTTTTTCAAGAAACTGTCATGAAGTACATTTCGGTAGATCTTAAAGGTAAAGTAAGTGATTTCACTTAATTCAAATATCACTTATTTTTTTGTTTTGTTGTGAAAAACCTTAAGTTTCGTTTTTTACTCTCTATCCTGATTGGACGAAGGCTTAGGTCCCACAGCCAAAAACGAAACCTAAGGTTTTTTGAGTGAAATCACTTACTCTACCTTTAAGCTCCATTCACACCAAAGAAGCTATATAGCTTCTGCTTTAGCTTCGTGGTCCCATGTCATCTCTATGCAGAGCAGCTTTTGCGTTTTGAAGCTTATGGAATGAACAGCTTTCTTTTCTCCTCAAAACTTTAGAGGGGTTATTATTAACCTGCAGCTTGTCGGGCCACAGCACGTGCGGCAGCGCCAGGAAGGCGAGCGGCGTGAGGAACACCAGCGCGCCCAAGATGGCCGCCAGCGTCAGCGCGAAGTAGCGGCGGCACTCCAAGCCCACGCTGTCCTCCAGGTCCTTGGTGATGCGCACGATGTCCTCCTGCGAGAGGCTGTGCTCCGACGTGCCCGTGACCGCCGTGGTGGTCTCGCCCCAGTTGTCATCCTGGAAAAAGGAAGAATGAGTTTACCATAATACAATTTATAATGAAAAAAATGTACAATTACAGTTTAGGCATTTAGCAGAACATTCATCCAGAGCGACAGTAATCACATACAGTACTTAGAATGCATCTAAATTGAAAAAGCATGCAGCACTCTTTCCAAAAATTAAAGGTATATTCAGTGATTTCACTTAATTCAAATATCACTTATTTTTTTGGTTTTGTTGTGATAATCCACTCTACTATAGAGTGTGCTGACCATATAAGGAGTTCCTCCCTGTCCCCAGTTAACCCCTGGGGGTCAAAAAACCTTAGGTTTCGTTTTTGACTCTCTATCCTGATTGGATGAAAGGCTTAGGTGCCAGCCAAAAAAGTTTTTTTGAGTGAAATTTGAGTGAAAATAAACCTTTAAGACTTTAACACTAAAAAGTCAGCGTTCTCAAACTTCTCAAATAAACATGAGAAATTGCATCTGGAGCCAGTCTCGCATCTTTTATTTTGGAGGGCCGGCTTTTTTCCATTTAGTTGGCTTACGAGTTACGTTATTTTCAAAGCCGAGCACCCACACTGCCTTAAACAATGGGCAGTTTCCAGAGGAAGTGCACCCGTTTCTTAGAATGCAGTGAGACAGTGTAGTTACTACACAGTTTCCGACACTGTAGTACCTCAGGAAACTATAGGATACCAGGTAAACAATGACCCTATACCATTGGTTTAAATAACATCAAAATTACATTATTAACGGTGTGATCAAGAAAGACAAAAAAACACACCCGTGTGAAGTGAGGGGCGCTCATATCATCGTGCATCCTCATGCATCATCTCATACTGGCCAATCAGAATTCTGAATGCCTGTTGCCACAAATTTTGGCGGACATTTGACCTAATTTCTCATTTCATTGTCGATGGCAAATATGAGACGTGTGGGGACGAGATGACGTAAGGTTTCACCTTCATTGTCAACGGCCTAAATGTTACGTTTGTGTTGCGGACATTTTGTGGGGACAAAAGCTGTACATAGGAGGGGCTATAGCGCCACTCTAAAACCAAGGAACATAAACGTGAGAACGAGTGACCAAGAACCGTCTGAAATATGGTAGCCTATAGGGCTTTATATATACTTGGTCCCCTTCTAGGCCATTTCTCTTCACTGAAAATTGGGACAAACGTTGTGAGATTGTAGATAATGCAAATGTCTCCCAAACGTCCGCCCCCCCAGAAAAGGGACGCTAGAGTTATATGCCTTTTAAGAGACACCATTACCATTTTCAACGTCACGTCTATGCAAGCGCATGCCAGGCTGGTGCTTTCCCCATCAAATTCATCATGGAAAATGTAAGAACACAGAGAACGGCTGAGACAGACGGGGGAATTTCCTCTGTCAACATGGGCAAAATTTGTTTTTTTTTAAAACTATTGATAATCATTTAACCACTTAAACCCTAGAACGGTATATATATAGTTCGTCGACTTTTTCCCCACTCTACACCAAATCTCTTTGACGAAAACAGCCTATATATCTATAAGCAGATTTGCCATTTTCGGTTGAATGTTGGCTTATTTTGACATGCCCCAGAATAGAGATGCCAGAGTTTAAGTGGGTAAGTGCATCAGGAACGAATACTCAAACGAGGACAGGAACGAGGGGAGAAAGATGTGTTTTTTTGTGTGATTTGTTCGTCTAAAAAGCCCTCCAGACAAGGCATTAATCACATTTGGGCGGGTCAGGTGATGCACAGAGATATGGTTTGGGTCAGAGAGGGCCACTTTGCTCAAGGGTACATTCATGAAGAGATGCTATCAGAGAGGGCGAGGCAAAGACACACAAAGTGAAACGGATAAGATTTGTCTTTTTTTCCCCACTCCATCTGATATAGTATCCGACAGCTGAATAAAATAATAAAGCCTAAATAAATATTTTGATTTTTTTTTTTTTTTATCTGATCGTTGCTCCGAGCGACTGACTGACGGATATCTGAATGAAGAACAGGGCCCCCAAGTGAACGTTTTCCAACAGGTGGTTCAGGACCCAGTGGCGAAGGAACGGTGCATCTTTTTAGGGTCACGCGCAAAGAACAACTCGGGCGAACATGCTGGTATTTTGATATGTCGGTGTTGAGACTTCAGAAAAAAACAGATTTGGAAGCACAAAAAGCGGTCAGGCCAGGGGATCCCACACTTTTCCATGCCAAATAGTGCTCTCCCACTATTTTTTTAAATGGATTAAAAGAGAAATGAATAAATAAAATAATGTTTCAAACCCACTGAGCTAGAATTCTAGATCATAGAATTTTCCCAAAAGGTTCCCCAATTAGGGGTCCACCCAGAGACGTCACAACATCATCACACCCCATTTCTGTTTCCACTGAAACGTCAACCCAGCCAGCAAGGGGGGATGAGAGAGAGAGAGAGAGAGAGAGAGAGAGAGAGAGAGAGAGAGAGAGAGAGAGAGAGAGAGAGAGAGAGAGAGAGAGACAGAGAGAGAGAGAGAGAGAGAGAGAGAGAGAGAGAGAGAGAGAGAGAGGGGGGAAGAGAGAAAAGGAACAGCAAGTGAAAAAAGTAAACAGAGTGGCCTGCCAACTGGGCTATGCTGACTAGTGTGTTTGACTGCATCCGCAGATAATGAAGGTCGCTGGTGTCACAGCAAAGCCGTTACAACAACAGGGAAAAGAGCCCTTTCCTCCTTCGCAGTTGCAGTCATCAGTCACATGCAGCAGCTGATGCAACCCAATGCAACACAGCAAAATGCAACACGGTAACACCACACAGACAGACAAGACAAGACAGACAAGACACATGCTTCTATCCAAGGGCTTTTGTGCAGATCAGCATGCAGTGGTGGACGTAGAGGCCCGTCCCTCTGAAAAGATGCTTTCTGTCTGTGTGGGTTTGCCTCCCAGCAGTGCTTGTAATACACTACATATAGGCTCCAGTAAGGCCTGCCACTAACCCAAACATCCGGAGAATCCCTCCCCGGAGTCTCTTTTCGTCCTCCACGTCGCAGTTCCGTGGACCTCTAATGTTTAACCCACAATTGACTGCCGAGTGTGACCAGGCCTCTTCATGGAGCCCATCAGAAGTGTGACAAGGTCACATTTATTTCCTTGCACACAGTAGTGACTTTGTTAAACAAAATGTCTACAAAATGTCTTTTAAATCCAGTTTACATCCAAATACAGTTTTCTGAAAAAACGCTGATGTTTCTATGTCAGTGGTTCTCAAACATTTTCATGTCATGAAGGACCCCCCAAAAATATATGTAATTGGCCGTAATTTGAGTTAAAAACTTTCGTCGTGAAAGAATATATATTGGATTTGCCCCACATTTTCAAGATTTTTCAAAAATAGCAGACCTAGAAGTTCATATAGCGAGCTTGTAGATCTGCTACTTTTCAACAGCTAAAACATAACATAATTATGCTTATTTTAAATGCTTAAAATACCAAAAAGGGGTTCCTGCCCAAAATGGGTTAATTTCCTTGCACACTGGACTGGAGTGACTCTTTATTTACTTGCATACAGTGACTTCCTGTTGACAACTTGCTGTACTGCTGCTCTACTTTGATAAAATATGTTTTTTATCAGTGTTCATTCAAATGAATATAAAATGTGTTTTTATCAGTGTTCAGTCAAATGAATATAAAGTATGTTTTTATCAGTGTTCAGTCAAAGGAATATAAAATATGTTTTTATCAGTGTTCAGTCAAATGTCAGTAAGCAAAAACGCGTAACGCAGTCGAGTTGTGCAATCAAAGAAGCGATGGCATCAAGTCATGTTGAATAATCACAATTACATACATAATTTAAGCCTATAGCCATATTTAATCTCAAACCAATTAAGAGATTTAGTATTCGAGGCCATCGTATACTCTCTTAGCTCATATACTCTTATAGCTCTTCCCAAAAATACGACACACAAACACAGATTTAATCTTCTTTCCAATTCAGAGCTTAGCATCAATGAGCTCAGTCACTAAAATAGGCTGCTTTGGGGGAATGAGAAAGGGTTCACATTGTGGTCAATCCAGGCTAACTGGTGTGTGTGTGTGTGTGTGTGTGTGTGTGTGTGTGTGTGTGTGTGTGTGTGTGTGTGTGTGTGTTGCATTGATAGTGGGCCCTCTGGGCCAGCGGGTTAAAAAAGCAGCACAAACACATCCAACAGAGAATAAAGGGAGACCTTCCTCGACCGCACGCTTAAATGAGTCACCATATCTCTCATTGGTGCCAAGACACACTCCTTTGTACTGTAATATAGTATGAACTCAAATCATTCCACACAGCACTGAACCAGTGAACCTAGAAAATATATGTTGTTCTACACGTCGAGTAAAGACTGAACCGAGAGAAAAACAGCCCTTTTTGTCTTATTGGAATGACCTACAGCTTAAATTCAAAGCCCCTTTTCGAGAACAAATAAAGGTTTGAATGAATCATTAGCCGAAGTAGTAGTGACTCTTTATTCCCCCATTCATGTTGTGTATAGTCTTTTTTTCTGTATTATTTCTCCTCAGTATACACTGTAAGTCCTAACAGTGCAAGCCTCATAAATAATATGAGTTGTTTGACCTAAAAATGCAATACACATTATATCACCTCTAACGGTATGAGTTATCAGAGCACATTTAAAACTTTAAGTGAACAATCCATATATTTTTTAATGCATTTCAATGTATAGTAGTACTCGGCACTCAAATATTAGCTGGGGCTCCGAGTGACGTCACGACGTCACGAACGTCAGTTTCCCTTCTCAAAACTGGAGAGCAGCCATTTTCTCTGAGTGCGCGAGAAAGCCCGCTCAACCAAGACAACTGAACACCAATACGGGTACGTTATTAATTGTTTTAGAACCATTTAGACCTTACTCATTCAATTGTTTCAGTTAACTTGTTGGTGTTACTTTGTGCATGTGTACATTTGTAGATTTAGCTATAGTAAAGGGTAAAGGCTACCGCCGAGTCGCGCCGTAACCTCCCGCCTCCCGTGTGTTTTTTTCAGTCCGTTTTTGTTACAGTCTGCAGGCTGTATTAAACATCACAAACGTTAATGACTATTATGCCGACATATAGATATATAGACCTTACTCATTAAATAGTTTCAGTTGTTGTGTATGTATGTGTACATTAAGTAAAGGCTCCCGAGTACCGCCTGAACAACCAGCCTCCTCCTCCCGTTAGCTTGGCAGTTGGCATGCTAGCGAATAGCGATGTTGTTTTTGTAGCAACACTGCAACAGTCTGCAGGCTGTATTAAACATCACGAACGTTAATGACTATTATGCCGACATATAGATATATAGACCTTACTCATTAAATAGTTTCATTTGTTGTGTATGTGTACATTAAAGATTCAGCCATAGTAAAGGCTTCCGAGTCCCACGGTAACAACCCCCCTCCTCCTCATCCCGTTAGTTTGGCATGCTAGCGATGTTGTTCTTGTAGCAATGTGGTCTGCAGGCTGTATTAAACATCACGAACGTTAATGACGATTATGCCGACTTTACATGTCGATGGAATTATGTCCATGGTTGTCGTCCTGTTTCAGTAAATGTATTAGTAATATTATTTAAAGTCACGCCACCAGGCTACTGTTGAAAGCACTTTTGAGTCATTCATTCATTCAATGAGTCATTTGTCTGTCCAGTGTGTAAATTCAGACAACCTTTTAATGACACAACTCTCTTTGGTCATTTAAAGGACCACTTCACCACTTTTCAACCTATCTTCATATAATGGGTCCTCATTAATCATCATGATAAAATGGCACAATTTTCTTCTGCTCAGTCTGTATCGTGGAGTCCAGGCTGTCGGCCAGCGAGGAGGAAGCCAAGGACCTCCGAGACGAGGTTCTGCGTCTGGGAGACACCGTGGTCCAGCAGAGAGAGAAGCTCAGCAACAGGCCAGGTACGGGAATTAGGGATTTTTTTTAAATATAATTTAGGTACATTTCTTTATTTAAAGGACCACTTCACCACTTTTCAACCTGTCTTCATATAATGGGTCCTCATTAATCATCATGATAAAATGGCACAATTTTCTTCTGCTCAGTCTGTATCGTGGAGTCCAGGCTGTCGGCCAGCGAGGAGGAAGCCAAGGACCTCCGAGACGAGGTTCTGCGTCTGGGAGACACCGTGGTCCAGCAGAGAGAGAAGCTCAGCAACAGGCCAGGTACGGGAATTAGGGATTTTTTTTAAATATAATTTAGGTACATTTCTTTATTTAAAGGACCACTTCACCACTTTTCAACCTGTCTTCATATAATAGATCCTCACTAATAATCATGAAAAGATGGCACGATTTTTTTCCACTCAGTCTGTGTCTCATAGGAGGGCTGCGGGCAGATTAGAAACCGTCTTCCAGTTACATCATCATTAAACAGATTTTCTTTTAAACAAGATTTTTTTACAAAAATGTTTAGATTTTCATTATCGTGAGAACGATGGCTTCCATTTTCGCATTGCAACTTTTCAGGACTAGAAAGCCTGCAGTTTCTATTAACTTGTATTCCCCATCGATGATGTAACTGAAAGACGGTTTCTGAACTGCCCACAGCCCTCCTATGAGACACAGACTGAGTAGAAAAAACTGCGCCTTTTTTTTCATGATTATTAGTGAGGATCCATTATATGAAGATAGGTTGAAAAGTGGTGACATTTAAGACGCCATGAGACGGTGGTTGGTCCATTCAAAAATTGTAACTACAGCACAAATGCTGATTCCTCCTTCAATGCCCACAAAAGTAGGGATCATGCAAATTGTGAAGTCTCTGAGTCAGAGACCAAATGCTTTAGTTGTACAGAGTGTGGCAAAGGCTTTGGTCAAATCTGTAATTTGAAAATTCACATGAGGATTCATACAGGGCAAAGGCCCTTTAGTTGTACATTTTGTACCAAAAACTTGATGAGGTGATATAATTTAACGTTGTGTTACCAGGCTTCTATTTATTTATTAATGTTTAGAGTGTCTTGTTTAGAACCCTGTTCTGATACTGTGACTTTGTGTTTAGAAAAAAATAGAAAATGATTGCAGCCTGTCTTAATTTTTAATCTCGTCTCTTTTCAGCTTGGAACCAAACAAGAACAGAAAAACAGTGTGGTATGTACATGGTCAGACAATGGCTTGGCGGTGCAAACTTTGTACTTTTTCTTTTGAGAAAAGAGCTCAGCTGCTGGAACACTACCGCTTGCATCATAGCAATGTGTCCTCAGTCAGTCGGTTGCCCTGTCTCTACAGTGACTGTGTGTGCACATTTCCATCAATTAATGCTTTGAAAACACTCTGCACAAATGTTTATTCCAATCAGAGGCCCCGCCTGCCTCTATAGGCCTATGGCCTACCGACACTGCCGGCCTTACCACATGTTTCCTCCGAGGTGGAGGATGCATGCTGGATAGTCTGCTGCACAAGGTTACTCCGTGGTGGGAAATACGATATAATACAAGAGAATGACAGCTTGGCATGCACGACTGTAACTTTTATTTTTGTAGAAGACAGGCAAACTGTAATATTGTTTATGCCGTTGGCCTGTTTATTTGTATACATGTGTAAACTTGAAACATTATTGTACTGTAAAAAGTTATCTTTCCCCTGATCTTTTTAGTATAATAGTATTTAGTTTAACACCAACACTTTACTGTATTTAGAACATCTAACCATAATACATCCAATCAAAGCAAACAGCACAAGTTTAGTTCATTTATTAGTTTGCCTCTTCTACAAAAATTAAAGTTAAAGTCGCTCGTGCCAATAATGCTGCCATTCTCTTGTACTTGTAATATGCCCCACCATGGAGTAACTTTGCGTATCGGAGGACAGTCTTGTAAGACCATAGGGGCTAGACAGGCTAGAAGGGCAGTGTCTGTAGGGTCGGTAGGCCAATCAGAGGCTGTTACCAAGTCTATGCTCGGATGTAGAATAGATATACGCTTCACCAAGTACTATGTGGATGTGTAAATAGTATGGCATATTTGCCATACTGTTTGTACTGCTAGTTATTTCTGTGATGTTACTGTATTACTGTATTCAATTCTCGAGTCCTATATTAGGATGTGCACAATTGTTCAGATTGTTAATATTTTGCACTGATAAATGCATTGCTCTGTTTTGACAAAATGTTGATTACTTGATACAAGTAACTTGTTTAATATTTTTACTTAATAAAAGTAACTTGTGTTTAAATCTAAATCTTCTGTGTTAACCTGTTTTTAATTGACTTAAATGTGTTTGTGTTTTAGAGTAAAAGCTGCTTCATTGTAATCTAAGTACCGCATCAGCCAGGTCTGGTGCATCACAGAAGCAAGGTAAGAGGGACAGCACTGGTGCTTGTTTATTAAGGTGCAAAGTACATACCAAGACTAAAGTTTAGCTGTCTTCATCAGAGTCGTAGACTCAAGATGTATACATCAAAATGAGTCTTTTTACTTTGAACCTTCAATAAAAAATGGCTTTTACAGTCAGACCTGCTCCAGTGCCATCCTTCTGTTGCTTATTATTGTATGTTAGTTTTGTAAACCTGGGTAATTCTTAGGTATAGGCAAGTTTGTAAAGCATTAATCAGTTCATCTTTAATGCTTTAGAAACTTTCCTAAAGGTAACCTATTTTAGAGTTATTCTATTGGTACTGTAAAAATATAAATATTTAGTTTTTTTAACCTAAGCAAATGAGTACATGTAACAAACATTTTTTGAGTTATCAATACTAGTTTTTATTGGTACTGTAAAAGAGAAATATCAAGTTTATATAACCTAAAAAATAGTAGTACATGTAACAAACATTTTAGAGTTATCAATACTAGATTTGTATTAGTACTTTTAAAGAGAAATATTAAGTTTATATAACTTAAAAATAGTAGTACATGTAACAAACATTTTAGAGTTATCAATACTAGATTTGTATTAGTATTTTTAAAGAGAAATATCAAGTTTATTTAACTTAAAAATTTCGATGTAATAAGTTTCACCAAAATTTTTGAGTACTATTAACTTATCAAGTTTTACAGTGTAGCTCAGGGAAGATGCCATTTCAATTCAATTGTATACGTCTAAGTTTGTACTCGTGTTATACCGTGGTTTTAGTTTTCATCAGCACACAATGCGGGGTGCGGAGCATGCCACGGCAACATTTCACGTCACAATGTACGGCTGTTACAAATTCATCTTCTTGAATCTAGCAGTATAGCTGCAGTAGTAGGATATGAGTATATGTTCGTGTGTCCGTGCATGTGTGCGTGCACATTCCGCTCGTCCGACTCTCAGCTGTGACACACACACACACACACACACACCGTCCAGCCATGTGTCTTCCTGGTTTATCTGAATCCTATAGCTCTGGGCTCCCAAGCTGACCTTTGGAGGTGGGGGGGGGGGGGGGGGGGGGGGGCTGGACAACAGCGTCATAAATACCCGCCTGTCAACGTGACTCAGTGAGAACACATCAAAACATCACGACCGACTGAGCGAACACGCCGTAAACGGAGACGAGGGAATGCAAGGCTTCCGAGCAGGGACGTGCAGAGAGTGCTAAGAGAGGGGGCAGGGTCTGAAATCCCGCAAGAGGGCACTTCTTCTGGACAAAAGATAGCACATCTACAAGCTCACAGCGCGTCGAGAGCTTGTAGATCAGCTATTTTCGAGGCGCAACACAGCACTCTTTAGCTGGTGGAGATGCAAACACATTTTGTTCAACGCAAAATACTGTGTTCAAGTTCAGGAGACTTCAGGGAAAAAAGCAATTCTCCTGAACGCTGCCTTCCTTCCTTCCGGCATGGCATGGAAAGGAAAGGAGTGGCATTTTGCATTTCTTTCACCATGTAGTAAATGCTGCATTCGTTGTCTGGAAAGGGCAGTTGTTTTTACAGACGGCTGAACAAGCCCCCCTTTGATGTCTATGTGTGCACGTCCCCATGCATGCGGTTGAGGTTGAAAAGGTGAACGGGGTCAAGGGGTGAAGTTACTCCGTCCCTGGTTTTGTTCTCGTGACGCAAGCTGACGTTTTCTCCATGTCTATACTCAGACGTATAGCCGGGTCCAACGCCTCGGTTAGTCCACCACGAGGTTTGATGTTGAGAATTCCTGAATGCCATTTGTATAGCCAGGGCTGGTTGAGGGATAACGCCGTCATCGTGCAAGTATAAGTGCTGCTGAAAATATCGGATCTATACGAACAAGCTCAGCAAGTGAATTTCAAGAATCCATTCCTCTCTCTCACAGGGTCCGTTACGACTGAACTGTGACTGTGAGTTGCTATTTCTGGTATACGCCGCACAATCACATTTAAAGTAATATACCTGGTCCTGCACAAAATATGGGCTATTATTGCCAGTAGCAGTTTTATAATTTGCAGAAGAGTCAAAGACAGTCAAATTACATCTAATAGAATGTCTCCGTTACTGCCGAGCTACACCGTAATACACGTAATATCACGCAATCCACCACAGCCTGCAGAAATACAAGATATAGGACACGATCTAAAAGTGCGCTTGTCTTTGCGCGTATTAGTATTATATGCGTTCTCAGCCGCTGATTACCTGAAATTACCCGATTCAATTTGATATTATTGCTGTTATTATGAGAGTTGGAGTCACCAGGTGCAGCCAACATGGGGTGTACACGCCCGTCGCCACACACATACAGTCATATACAGTCTGACTTCACCGTAAAAAAAAACACACACACGCACACACACACACACGCACACACACACAAGTCATGTAAATTTCAATTGAGAGGGAATTGGTTTTTGGACAGATTAAATGAGAGCCACTTCATTACTATTTAAGTGAGGAGGATTGTGGAGACGTCCTCAGACCCTCGATGGAAAGAAAACGGCCATTATTAATTTGAGGCAATTATCCTCCCGGAGAGCATAAAACGATTCCCCTTATTCAAGCGAGGGGCTTGGCGGTACGAGTCCTCTGCTGAGTGTGGAGCAGCACGCCTCTGACACAAAGGGCTGTGTGACGTCACCAACACATCACCAGAGACATACCGACACAGCACGCCTCTGACACAAAGGGCTGTGACGTCACCAACACATCACCAGGGACATACCGTCACAGCACGCCTCTGACACAAAGGGCTGTGACGTCACCAACACATCACCAGGGACATACCGTCACAGCACGCCTCTGACACAAAGGGCTGTGAGACGTCACCAACACATCACCAGAGACATACCGTCACAGCACGCCTCTGACACAAAGGGCTGTGACGTCACCAACACATCACCAGAGACATACCGTCACAGCACGCCTCTGACACAAAGGGCTGTGACGTCACCAACACATCACCAGGGACATACCGTCACAGCACGCCTCTGACACAAAGGGCTGTGACGTCACCAACACATCACCAGAGACATACCGACACAGCACGCCTCTGACACAAAGGGCTGTGAGACGTCACCAACACATCACCAGAGACATACCGACACAGCACGCCTCTGACACAAAGGGCTGTGACGTCACCAACACATCACCAGAGACATACCGACACAGCACGCCTCTGACACAAAGGGCTGTGAGACGTCACCAACACATCACCAGGGACATACCGTCACAGCACGCCTCTGACACAAAGGGCTGTGACGTCACCAACACATCACCAGAGACATACCGTCACAGCACGCCTCTGACACAAAGGGCTGTGAGACGTCACCAACACATCACCAGAGACATACCGACACAGCACGCCTCTGACACAAAGGGCTGTGACGTCACCAACACATCACCAGGGACATACCGTCACAGCACGCCTCTGACACAAAGGGCTGTGACGTCACGTCACCAACACATCACCAGGGACATACCGTCACAGCACGCCTCTGACACAAAGGGCTGTGACGTCACCAACACATCACCAGAGACATGCCGACACAATTACACAGCACACCAACTAAGGAATGTCCTCTCTGAGACTCTGAGTTAGTAGGAGGAGATGGAAATCACACACAAATCACGTCTTAATCTAGACATTGTGAGAAAGACTTGAGGCAGGCGTGTATAGCGTGGATGACATTTTTTTTGTTTTTATTTCAGTCTAGGCAACTTCACAGAATTACAAGTATACATTTTTCTTTCACAACCTCAGCTGCATACTTTCACAGGATATATAACTGATACACTCATACACACAAACAACTTCACATACATTTACAAGTACTCACAAACAAAAAAAAACAAAACAACAAAAAATACAGGTATACAGCGAGACAAAAACGACAGAGCGACGGCAACAATGGGAGGTAAACAATACTGGGAACAGACATACTGGAGATGGAGGAAGGTGTATGGGTACACCAGAAGGTCTGAAGAGAAGTGTATGGGTTACTCAAGATTCCGAAAGCCTGCTACCTCGACAGTAGAGGCAGTACAGGACTCCATCTTTTACTAAATATGTTTGGTTGAAGCCTCAGGGCATAAGTAATTTGTTCCATCTGGTAGATGTCCCATATTTTTTCCACCCACATACTGTATGTTGGTGGGGCTGGTTTCAGCCATTTAATTGTAATACATTTGATGGCCGCTGTAAGCAGCACATGCAATAAATATATTTTGGCTCTACTCTCCAGACCTTCCGGTACCACTCCCAACAACATTACTGTGGGATCCTCTGGGATGGTGGATGACATTTTTGACTGGGACTATTGGATTGCGAGCCGGTTTTGCCAACTTGCTAATGTGGGACCGTGTTAAAACAAAGGCGGCGTGCTGTGGTTGGTGTGGTTTTGGACACGTCGTTGGGCTACAACAGAAATTCGCATGCGCGGGGATTGAGGGGTATACTGCCAGTGTTTCCTCCGAGGTGAGGTGGAAAGCCTGGTGACGCGACTCATGTGAGGTTACTGCCAATGTATGCTATCTTTTGTTGCTTTTCTTGTGTTAAAAGCGTTCGCTCTGAAAGAATATATATTCAAAGATCTTCAAAAATAGCAGATCCACAAGCTCGTAAATCTTGCTATATCTTCCAATAGCTAAAGTATAACATGACGCTTATAGAACAACCAAAAGGGGTTCCCGTCCAGAATGGTCTAATGATTTCCTCTGTGCCTTTATACCGAATGATCCTCAAACAAATGTAATTGGGAAGAGAAAAAAAAGGAGAAGGGAGAGACTGAGCCGGTTCCCTGGAGAGCAAACCTGTCCATGAGCTGTTGCAGCGGGCGGGACTCAGACATCTGCTTAGAGAGTACATCTCCCCCCCCCCCCCCCCCCCCCGCTTAGCTGCGTTCCGCCAGACTTAATCCTTGTCTGGACACTGTCTTGTTGTCGCAACGACAAAATAAATGCTTTGTGTTTGCGTGTGTGTGCGCGTGTGTGTGTGTGTGTGTGTGTGTGTGTGTGTGTGTGTGTGTGTGTGTGTGTATGTGTGTGTCCATGCTCTACGAAGAATCAGAAATCAATATGAGTTTGTTGTCTGGAGTGTGATATATCTCCTCTGAGCGAGGGAAACTGACACACTACCCTTAATAATGAACGCCCCCAGAGACTCATGAATCGCCCGTTTGTAAACACGGACCTCATCACTACTCGGCTGCTCCGGGTTTCAAACCGCACCGTTTCCTATGAGGATTGAGGATCTTGACCACGTTGACCCTATGGGGAGGGGGGAGGGGGGTGGGCAAACATTCACAGATCTACAAGCAGATGTTTCAAGCTCACAATGGTTCGCAGTGTGACGCGTTGGTTATTTTCAGACAAGATATTTGGGGAAAACAGAGGGGGTCAAGTACAGACTAGTGATGGGAGATTAATCGGCAAACACATCGTTTTTCGGCCGATATTGGCCTTAAAAGGATATATCGGTCATCGGTATCGGTAAAATAATATATCGGTTTAAGCAGATATTTTATTTTATAATTATTATGCTGAAAAAAAGGGAACAAAATAGCCAGAAAAAGCCTTTTGTTATGATGAAGGCTGCAAATTATATCAATGTTTTCTGGGGAAGCTTTCAAAACAGCAAAAAAATAATAATTCAGAGTTTATAAGCCTTTTTCGGAAAGGCTAAAATTATTATATTTTCCTAATACAGAATGAGATCATATCGGTTATCGGAGATAACGGCAATTAATCATATCGGATATCGATATCGGCCAAAATGTCTCATCGGTACATCCCTAGTACAGACCTCGGCCTCGGTCGACAAAATATAATGGCTTCAATTTGCTCTCCATGCACGTTTTAAAGGAAGTGAGAATACGTAAGTTTCGTACTTCGTTTTTGTTTGACATGGTTTTCCAAAAGTTGAAAAAAAAACCCTCTGAAACCCGACTGGAAGCACCTCTCCTCATTATCTGTCACTGGGAAATGATGGGCCTATGAATATTAAAATATGCAAATATCACAGGCCATGCAGGCCACCACCATATCCTGCTCAAAGCAAAGAGGTTTCAGATTTGGGTGATGTAGGTTTTGTGGGATTAGTATAACGTCACACAGCCGGCACAGAGAAGCTTCTCACCTCCAGTGGAAGAATGAGAAAAGTATGGTCTGATGAGAGCTTGTATAGATCTGCTATTTTCACTACTTTTGTGCAACACTCTTGTATGATGAAACTGGGACATTTTATTTACGAAAATACATAATTGGATATGCACGGTTTCTGCCCGGCAGCAACGTTATAGCGGTATACTATAACATTCTGTAGAGTCACAGTCATGCCTCCAAAGAGGAGCTATACCTTTAGAAAGAACACATTGACGACTAGAGGGGGACTTTAAAGTTATTCGGTTCAAAAGTAAAAACAAACGTTACAAATTTGCATGATATGTAACATTAGATATTAAGTCTCAGAAGTGCTATATACGCATCAAGGGAGGGGAGGGAGAAGGGAATGGAAGTGAAGCTTGCTGGGGTACGCACACACACACACACACACACACACACACACACACACACACACACACACACACACACACACACACACACACACACACACACACACACTTTAGAAGGAATTTGGGACAATGATTTTGTTAAAGGGGGATTCCCCTTGTGTCTTAAGAAGAAATCGTCACCCAGTGACCTACATTTCCTCCCGGGAACTGACCCATCTCCAGAACCTGATCTAGTTCTGCCTCTGACTCTCTGCGCTGCCTAGCAACCCCCGGCCCCATTTATCACAAGTCTGTAGTGTAGAGAGAGAGAGAGAGAGAGAGAGAGAGAGAGATAAAATAAAGAAGAGATCAGAAACAGATTGCTTATTAACCCATTCTGACCGGGCACCCATTTTGGTGTTAGCATCATGTTACGCTTTATGTATTGAAAAATAGCAGATCTACAAGCTCATATCGCGCCACCGAGTGGCGCGATACGAGCTTGTAGGTCTGCTATTTTTGAAAAATTCGAAGAACGACTGACATTTTTAGAATCTGATCTCAGGTCAGAATGGGTTCATCAGACCAGTGTGTGTCCAGTGGAAACCTCGTATGAATCTGATCTCAGGTCAGAATGGGTTAATAAACCCTGCAGGCGTCCCTATTTGGCAAAAATAGCGAATCTACAAGATCACAACGTGTCCGTGTAGAAGGAATCTAGCTAGCAGACCTAGTATAGAGACCTACAGTATGGGGACTCCGATCGGGTCAACGAAGTACAGGGTTTAGCTGGAAACTATAGTGAAAACTTAAACCTATTTTACCGTGTAAGTCATGCATTGATGCGTGAGTCAAACACCTACGGCTCAGTCAGTACAAACAAGGAATTATTGCCTGAAGGGTTATTCACAACAAGTACTTCTGCTATCCGCCCTGAGATTGGAAGGTCAGGGTTCAAGCACCGGTCATACCAAAGGTCATACAAAATCACACCTGTGTGAGTGGTGCAACTCCCCTCTCCCCTTGCCTCTCTCTCTCTCTCTGTAATTAGCAGGCAACAGTGCAGCACTATCTCTCTCTCTCCGTTTCTGGCACAACAGCGCCACTGTTGCCCCTACTGGTACTCTAAACATAGTAACATAATAACATAGTCACATATAGGTTATAGGACGGACATTGCATGTTCCTTGGAGTGGTACCGTTGGGTTGCACCACTCAAAAATGAGAGCCAAATGCCTCCCTGCTCAGCATCAAGGGTCGGATCGGGGGGGGGGGGGGTGTGTCCCTGGGACATACTTAGCAGAGTTAGCGCCATGTTCAGGGGGTTTACATGTAGCATCATGGCTGGAGGGGGGGGGGGGGGTGTAACTGTATTGTACATCAATAAGTCACCTCACGCTACAGAAACA
Source organism: Protomyctophum bolini (assembly GCF_963924005.1). NCBI lineage: Eukaryota > Metazoa > Chordata > Actinopteri > Myctophiformes > Myctophidae > Protomyctophum > Protomyctophum bolini. The sequence goes on from NC_137885.1 coordinate 9,478,427, forward strand.
GGCGATAGGCTTCTACCCTTATTTGTTGGAAAACGTTGGTTCCCAAAGGGTATACTTACTTACTTCTGCTGCTGCTCTCAGAAGAGGACGAGGAGGAATGGGAGGGGGGGGGGGGGGGTGGGGGGAGACAGCCTACTAAAAGAGCCGCATAATTGAAGCATCCGATATGACATGTTCTCTCGCGCACGCCCCTATACGATCACAGACGGAGGGGAGAGTGAGGAGAGGAGGGGAGAGGAGGGGAGGGGAGGGGAGGGGAGGGGAGAGGAGAGGAGTATTGCATCACCATGGTGATGGCTTATCGTGTGAAATTCGAGCAGACAGGATGTGGCGTGCCCGCACAGTGCCACTCTTCTCCTGGGAACCGCCATGCGTTTGATAAGCAGTGGTGGAAAAAGAGTACCGGTATACTCAATTGTTTTAGGCTAAAAGTATCAATACTGCAATGTAGAAGTACTCCGTTACAAGTAAAAGTCCAGAATTCAAAATGTACTTGAGTAAAAGTACAAAAGTATTGGTATCAAAATATACTTCAAGTACAAAAGTAAAAGTACTCATTATGCAGAGTGTCCCAAATCACAAGTTTTCAAAATGTATAAAAAGTATTTTTGAAAATGGCAGATCTACAAGCTCACAATGTGTCGCAAGTGTGACGCATTGTGAGCTTGTAGATTGGCTATTATCAAATTGCCCGAAATGTATATAGGGCTGAAGTGGGTAATTTCAAATTTCAAATAATTTCTGAAAAAGCTATGTTTCCATGTCAGTCGTTCTTTGATTTTACAAAAATAGCAGACCTAAAAGCTCGTAGCGCGCCACTCCGGTGGCGTGCTATGAGCTTGTAGATCTGCCATTTTTCAATAGCTAAAGCATAACATGATGCTAACACCAAAAGGGGTTCCCGCCCCCAAAATGGGTTAAGTACAGTACTTAAGTAATATACTGTATACTTAGTTCCTTTCCACCACAGCTCCTGGGAGCTCCCTGCGTTATGATAAGTAGCTCACATTAGTGTCCTAAGGTCCCCCGGTGCACACTCAGACATCCATCAGGCTCAGCCACGGTGCTTAACCCATTTAGGCCTGAAATAAATGTCTTCTAAAATGTTTTCTAGGCCTATATCACTCAATATTTCATGTCAAGGACCCCAAAAATGATCTGTAATTTAATTGACCCCCATCTGAAAATATGTTGTTCCAGGGACCCTCCAGAAGCAATGACTTGAGTTAAAAACGTTCGTTCTGAAAGAATAATATTCCAAATTTGAGGCACATTTTCACGATTTTTCAAAAATAGCAGACCTACAAGCTCGTAGCTTGTAGATCTGCTATTTTTCAATAGCTAAAGCATGGCATAATGCCAACACCAAAAGGGGTTCCCGCGCAAAATGGGTTAAAGCTCCAACACTGATTACGTTTTCTTTGCAGCCGACATTCAGCTCGCCGTGTTACTGGCTGCCAAATTCTAAACAAATCAACCGTCACCTGGCTGTCTTTAATTCATTAATCACCTCTAACTTTTTTCTTCTCGCTTTTAATAATGTGACGATGACATCAGCTCCACGGCTTTCCACTGCATGATCCTAAATAGTTCCCACAGTGGCTGCAGCGGTATACTTGTATGAATTAACATAGAAATCACATAGAAATTCACAGTTTTCTGAAAAATAGAAAATGGGTTAACATGTGATTCTATGTAATCCAGTTATACATTACTACAGTGAAAACTAAGGGATGACCTGATTATTATTACTTTTAGTTGCCGATCCGATCCAGGTACTACAATTTCTGAGTTAGCCGATACCGAATATCGATACCAGTGTTGTGATCTCGTGTTGCGTTTATAGCTACTGTATCTAGCTATATATATATATATATATATCTCCTCACTCATAATGTGCACTTGCAGTTTTGGCAACTCGAAAGCAAACTCCACATGGCTCAACATTTAATTTACCTGCAATAGCTGTGTCGTGATCGGTGGTTAGACTGGCATAGTGGCATGTTCGCCGATACCATACCGATATGACAAAGGGCCGATGACGATACTGTATCGGGACATCTCCAGTGAAAACCACCATTTATTTGTCCTCACTTTTTAGCCTCAATACGTCCATTGCTCAGCCAATCAAATCATCACTATGGGGGTGCTCAGCCAATCAAATCATCGCTATGGGGTGCTCAGCCAATCAAGTCATCACTATGGTGTACACACAAACAGACAAAGCATGGGCATAGGAGAGTCATATGGGTGGTTTCCCTCCCCCTGTTCTGATCCATGTTCTCTATTCTGTCCAATTGAATCCTGCATGCAGCTGTGGAAAAAAACCTGGGCCTTACAAAAAAAACTAAACATAAAGCATTCTACTAATCTCCTGTCCCGAACGATTCTGGGCTCCGTTTCTCAGGCGCCTGCTGTGCGAGGGTGTCAACAACAGGGGTGACCCGAAAGCCTCGCTTCCTCCCATTGAAAACACCAGAACAGAGCTAAAGGGGAAGCGTTGTCAACGATCAGCCAGATAAAAAACACGAAAAGAAATCCAAAGAAGGCCCATTCTTGTCTGTGTATATGTGAACGTTACACGTTTGCAACTCGCACAACTTCTGCTCTAATCTCCATCACGGGGCATTTGCAACCTTTTTTCCGCGGGACCGTTCCTCCATAAATAACTCCTATTGTCTCTTACAGTATATAGACCCGGCCGTCCGTTAAAAGCCTCCGGACGGCCGCTCAGCGAGTGGTATAAGTGGGGCTACACAACTCCAAGGATGGAACCAAATGGACCCGGCGGGTCAAAATGCTCTCCCAGCCAAGGCGCACTCCTAGGAGGCAAGGTGTACAGTAGTGCGACTGTGTGCATGCATCCATGATTGTGAAGAGTATCCATATGTTTGTGCAAGCATAGATACGGACAATGCCCACCACAAGGGTAAGGCATATTATACTTCATCCTTGTGTGCACTGTATAATGCATATACTGTAATGCATAATGCATATGTGCATGTGTACTGTACAGTACTGTGCACGTTTTGTTTGTGTAAACTGTAAAGCAAAGCAACAAGCCTGCATGCATTCCTAAGGGCTTTTTCACATGCATTTGAACCTATATACCCGTGGCTCTTGAGTGCGGACACAGGACGAGCAGCTGCCAAAAAGGCTTGGCGTAACAAGGGAGGGTATAATCACTTTAAGCAATGTTTCTCCCAGAAATACGCACGTGGGATAGAGGAGAGACGGGGGAAGACAATGGAGGGCTAAGAAGAATCAGGCCTGCCGAGTGGAAAGGAGTTATAATTATAGTACACGGTGAAAGAGATTATTCACTCACTCCCCATTTGACACGCTTCAACGTATAGCCATTCGGGAGGAAAACGGAGAGAGTGTCCCGATGAACTGACGAGTGTCGTCTCTGCTCAGTTCAAGTAGGTTATAATCACTTGAATGTTATGAATGTTAGTAGGTTATAATCACTTGAATGTTATGAATGTTAGTAGGTTATAATCACTTGAATGTTATGAATGTTTGAATGTTAGTAGGTTATAATCACTTGAATGTTATGAATGTTAGTAGGTTATAATCACTTGAATGTTATGAATGTTTGAATGTTAGTAGGTTATAATCACTTGAATGTTATGAATGTTAGTAGGTTATAATCACTTGAATGTCTGAATGTTAGTAGGTTATAATCACTTGAATGTTATGAATGTTTGAATGTTAGTAGGTTATAATCACTTGAATGTCTGAATGTTAGTAGGTTATAATCACTTGAATGTTATGAATGTTTGAATGTTAGTAGGTTATAATCACTTGAATGTTATGAATGTTTGAATGTTAGTAGGTTATAATCACTTGAATGTTATGAATGTTTGAATGTTAGTAGGTTATAATCACTTGAATGTTATGAATGTTTGAATGTTAGTAGGTTATAATCACTTGAATGTTATGCACTTAAGTTAAATCTTATATACTTGGTAGACGCCGGTCTATAGAGCGTCGCAGTCCCGCCCCCTTTCATGACGACGCTATATAGAACCAGAAGTGAATTCCTCGTTCATTTTCCTCGTTAGACTTTTCAAAAAGTATTTATTTAAAGACGATTACGCCGCGGACAAAAGCCAACTCGAGTTGTGTGACACATCATGACAATGAACACAAGAAAAATGAGAAAAACAAGACAAAAAGTGCCATGTTTTTCTTCTCACAAATTATTTGATCGGCCCAAAACATTGTGTTTACTGTCATTTAGCTAATCTGCACCATTGTTACAAGTAAACACAACTATAGGGCACATACAAGAATATACATACATATTCAATCTGAAGTAAGTCTATATCAAATGACAGACTATATTGGTCCAATCAATAAAACTCTTCTCAGGTTGGGGTCCCAAAGGTATAAAAAGCCCCCCCCCCCCCCAAAAAAAAAGAAGATCATATCAACTAGGCGTCCGTCCATGGCATAATCAATCAATGCATAACAGATTAGGGGTCCCTAAAATGAAACGAAAAGGTTGGGAAGCAACGGTGTAACGCAATGGCAAACTGGTTAGAGTCAAAGAGACTGTGGTTTGGCGAGACCCAGATGCCGCCAAGGAAGGCAGCACAACAACAAAACACTGTGTCCTGCTGCTAAATTTAACATTCCTGTGTCCTCCGTGCCACAGCACGCACACAGTCAAATCCTGAGCGTTCCTTTGACCCCGAGTGTGCGCAAATGGGACCCGAAAGGGTCCATTTGCACACACTCTCAAGAGTCAAAAGGAACACTCACGGTTTTAAATGCATCTCCCTCACACATAGTTCCTGAAGTCACACGAAGAAAATTTTTTAGTTGACATTTCAACAGCACGAAACCTTAATGAAGCCTCTTCTTTATAGTCCAGCACCCACCAGTCGATGTGCGTTATATATACCTTTGAAGCTATATCAAAACCATCCAATCGGGGGGAGTGTCAGCCCTGTCAATTAAGCCAATTAAAGCCTTACCTGGGCCGACTTAGTCCCCGACCCCGGGCCAGGACTGAGCTCGCGCGGCGAGGTAGTGTTGGAGTCTTCTTCCACAGTGGTGCCGATGAGCGCTTCCCTCGAGTCCTCCTCGGAGGGCTCGCACAACACAAACACCTCCTCCTCCTCCTCCACCTCCTCCACCTCCACGGGCTCCATCGCCACCCCCAAACCCCTCCGAGGACTATACAGGAAGACCTGGACCTGCGCGGAAGAGCTAAATCCCGCCGAACCTCACGTGCAGTACTTCTCCGCTACGGCAGCGCCACGCGCGAAACAACAGCTCCTCCACCACCACCATCGTCAGAATGTGTTCGCAGCTTAGCATCCCTCCATCCAACTCGAGTGAGTGTGTGTGTGCGAGTGTTTGTGTGTGTGTGACCTCTGCCTCTGCTGAGCTGCAGCCCGCCTGCCTGCCCCCCCCCCCCCCCCACTCGCTTTATCCGTCCTTATATATAAAAATATCTCCCATCATGCCTGAGGAGGTATTGTATGGGACTCACTCACTCTCCGCGCTTTAATGCGAGTGGCTTTGTGGAGAAAAGACGGAGCGAGAGAGAGAGGAAGAGAGAGAGAGAGAGAGGGAGTGAGTGAGTGAAAGAGCAATGCCGAGTTAACGTTAGATGTCCTGACAGCAGGACGGTGGGGTGGGGTGGGGGGGGGGGTGGCACTTGGACAGAGAGAAATAAGGAGGGAGGATCGTCCATTAAACAAACAGCTGAGAGAGAGAGAGAGGCAGAGTGAAACAAAACAACACACCAATTAGCTGCAGAAGGGACATACCAGGGACTGACACTCTCTCTCTCTCTCTCTCTCTCTCCAATCTGTTCTTCTCATTCTTCTCCTCTCCTTGTTCAAACTCTCCTCTCTCCTACCTTACATCCGCCTCCCGCCTCAAGGCGACCTCTCTCTCATGCACCCCTCCCTCCCCTCCCCCCCCCCCCTCCCCTCCCCTCCCCACCCCCCCACCACCGCCTAGGCTCCACTCTCCATCCATTGCTTCCAGCCCAGTGAGCACTCCGGTGTCACCCTGTAGGCGATGGCGTATATACTGTAGCTCTGTGTGTGTGTGTGTGTGTGTGTGTGTGTGTGTGTGTGTGTGTGTGTGTGTGTGTGTGTGTGTGTGTGTGTGCGCGCACTCATGATGTCTGTGTGTGTGTGTGTGTGTGTGTGTCTCCTCCTGTGTATGTAAGGTTACAGCTGCACACCTGGGTCGTGCTGCAGGTCATGACCCGACTGGCCAATTGCCTCGTGCGCGCCGAAGGTCCGACGCCGCATGCTCGGGCACGCGAGAACGGCGCGCCCGCCAACCGCCGTGCACACAGCCGACAAGAGCGCTCTCTCCGGCGGCCACGCCGCTCGCTGCCGTGGCCTTTTGCCACGCCGCTTCTCCATCCCACCATGCGCCGTGTATATGTAGCTCTACACGGTCACAACCGCCTTAAAAACGTACTAAAACACCGCCCTCAAACACACCGATAAAATGAGCCGAACATGTAGTTCTATCTATCTATAGATCTATAAATGCACCACGTCTCTGTACGTGTGTGTGTGTGTGTGTGTGTGTGTGTGTGTGTGTGTGTACGTAATCGACCACGGAACTCGAGAAGCACTCGTCCCAGCGACTAGACACACCCCCACAGGGAGTGCAGTGCCCGGCCTTGAGTCGGCGGGACACACCGTTGTCCAGAAACAGCACAAAAGCAAAAGGCGATCATCACACCTGATCACCCCTAGATCTCCATATATGGAGCTGGCCTGATCAGGCGTCACAATGATTGTTCTCACATCCACATAGACTCCACATTTGGGCATGCCTCGCAAAGAACTCCATATATGGGCATAAAAGGGACACAGATAAAGTGCTAGATAAAGTCCCCATCGGGGCACAGGTCTCCACCGGGGCAGGTCAGGTTGTGGCATCCTGGTGGCGCTATAACAGGTCCGGGGACACCCAAGGGTCCGTGACTGGTTTCCAGGGGGTCCCCGGGCTAAATGAGTTACATGTACAAGTAAACACAACTATAGGGCACATATATGTATACATATTCAATCTGAAGTAAGTCTATATCAAATGACAGACTATATTGGTCCAATCAATACAACTCTTCTCAGGTTGGGATCCCAAAGGTATAAAAAGCCCCCAAAAAAATTAAAAGATCATATCAACTATCGGCGTCCGTCCATGGCATAATCAATCAATGCATAACAGATTAGGGGTCACTAAAATTAAACGAAAAGGTTGGGAAGCGACGGTGTAACGCAATGGCAAACTGGTTAGAGTCAAAGAGACTGTGGTTTGGCGAGACCCAGATGCCGCCAAGGAAGGCAGCACAACAACAAAACACTGTGTCCTGCTGCTAAATGTAACATTCCTGTGTCCTCCGTGCCACACCTGATCACCCCTAGATTAACGGTTAACGGTGCCAGGGATTAGCTGTACACAGACGGACGGACGTACGGACGGACAGACACACGTGTGTGTGTGTGTGTGTGTGTGTGTGTGTCTCTCCCCCCATGCCTTCGGGACTGGTGGAGACAATAACTAGGTGGGGCATGCATTTCCAACTTGCATCGTTACAAGTAGGCCGCAGTGCCCAACGGGCACCGCTCTAGTATATCAAAAATGTAGATGTTGGTGATTACAGTAAATCACACAGATTAACCTAATGAGACCACTGAAGGAGTGCTCAGTTCTTGGCACTTTGTGATACAAATGTATTATTATTATTATTATTATTAGATGAAGATGCAACTGCTGGATTTAATCCTGCGATCGCATGGAGGCTCGCCGCTGATGTTTAAACGGCACAAAGACGACAACAGACGCGACAAAACCTCTCCCCACATATCTTTCTCTCTAGCCCACCTACACAGATCAGAGCATGGTGATGATGACACACCCGGGAGAGAGCAAACACAGGTACCGTACACAGTACACACACACACACACACACACACAACACACCACACGGGGCTCGGCGGCACAGACATGAAAGGAGCCTCGGCTCAACTTGTGGGTGGGGTGGGTGGGTAGTGGGAGGAGGCTAAGAGAGTCGTTGAAGACCACTCACCATGGGACAAGGATCCCAAGCGTGAATGCAAGAGCTCCGCTCCGTCCAAGTGCCCGACATCGTGGGGTCCGCGCCTCCCGGATGGAGAGGAGGAGGGGTAGAGGTGTTACCTGCGCTGTGGTCTGCCTAAGGAATGGTGACAGTTATAATGCCGTCGTTAAACCCGGAAAAAACAGACAAACAGCAGCCGCCGCACACAGCCTCGACTAAACCAACCCACCCACACCGTATATATACCGCCCCCCCCCCCCCCCCCACCCACCCACCCACCGCCCTCCGTCGTTGAAAACAGCTGAGATAGCAGAGCAGCTGAGGGTAATTAGAGGGAGCCGAGCTGCCGACGAGTGGAAGGTATAAAATGGGTACGGAGAGGGTGGGGTGGGGCAGACGATGGAGAGGAGAGCGGTTGAGATTTCGAATCGAAGAGAGAGGGGGGGGGATGCATGCGTCTGTGTTTTCTGCCATGATGCAGCGTGTAACATGACTCTATAATGCTTTTAATTGTAATGGTTTGATACATTATGCGATGTGTCCAGTCATGTGCCATTATGGGCTAAAAGGATGCAGGTTTTCTTCATCCCCGCCACCCCCCCCCCCCCCCCCCGGTCTCAGTAGTGAGATATGGACTTTTGCCTCGGTATAGTGATTAATGAAAGATTATTTAAAAAAAAAAGAAAAGGGGAAAATAGCAGATTAAAAATAACCCAATAACGCGTCCAAATGTCGTTCTAGGCAAACATTGCTTACAACTCATCCAAAGTCGTTTTAGGGAGGCAGATAAAGAGAGCGAGTCAAGTGCTTAATCAGACTACTTGATTTAGTTAGTCAGTGGAGAAACAAATCCATGATTTTCTGATATATACAAACACAATATTTCCATTAATCTGCATGATCAATATGATGTCGGTTTTTGGTTCTAAAAGTCGGTTTCAAGATACTTTCAAATTAACTGCCCAGCCGCACTCAGTAGCCGTTAGCCCAACCCAATCAACACACACCTGTGCGTTCCAGTGGAACAAGCAGTAAATAACAAACAATAAATTAAACCACTTTGTGGTTCAAACAGAGCTCTGTGTGTCGGTGTGTGCGTGTGTGTGTGTGTGTGTGTGTGGGGGGGGGGGGGTAGGCGCCAATTACCAAAAGAACGCCCCCGTGGTTTAAATAACGGATCACTTTTCCCGCCTATATATATATGTGACACCTCTTTCAATGGCGTTCGGCTCCCGCGAATTCCTCGACTACAAAAGCAGAGGCCGGTATACATTTTAGCCCATAAGCTAAGCTACGCTCGCTCACCTCCAGCTATAACCCTCGTCCCGTATCCAGTTACGTTATGAAGCTGAAGAACACACCAGGCGGACCCCGCAGTCGTTTGGTTTCCATACGAGGCTCATAGTACTTAAGAGCCTTAAGCTTCACACCGAGCTCCCATTGTCCTTCATGACAAGCCACAGCGCCGGTGAAACAAGCGGTAACAAGAAGACTCGCCCCGTTTCTGTTTTCCTCCCAGAACTTTCCCCAGTGAGGGGTGGGAGAGGCTGGACAGCAGACGGCTGGACTTTGAATTTCTCTAACTATAAACTTTCATGACAGCAGAACAGCCAAATATAATTTATGAAAAGCTACTACATTGAAGTCTGTTCACAGAAGTTGTTGTAGGATATGTGGGGATTATCTGACGAGGTACCATTTGAGTGTGCAAAACCTTACATATACTAAATAATACTAAATTGTTTATAGGGTCAATATAAGTAAAATAATATAGCCTTTCTACAAGAGTATCTTTTTATATTTTTAATTTAGGCAGTCCTTGGGATGAAATTGTTTCAGCAGAAACGTCTGGTTTAAACCACATTAGGAAGGAAACTGTACAGTTTCGAAACAAGCCCCCCTCCCCCCCCAAAAAAAAAATGAAACCTGTAACTACAAATGTTATACAAGCGACTTTACAGAAAACAACAAGCCCAAAGTCACTTATCCCATTTTGGGGCGGGAACCCCTTTTGGTGTTTTAAACATTATGTTATAATAATCATAGCGCGCCACCGAGTGGCGCGCTATGAACTTGTATAGGTCTGCTATTTTTGAAAAATCGTTAAAATGTGCCGACGTCAGGCCTGAATGGGTTATGAATCATGATAAGGGACATGATTGGCAACACCGAACACAGGACAGCCAGAAAAACAGGACACAGTTGGGTGGTTGCAAGAAGCCTCAGTCAGGTCATGCTTTCTATTCATTATTACTCCGTTTGCAGGGTCTGAGAGAGAGTGCAGCTAATGCATCACAGCACACACTTCAGTCAGTGTTTCCCAAACCTTTTAGCCGCGAGATGCTAAAGAGAAATGATGCATCCCCCCCCCCCCCCCCCCCTCTGTACTGTACAGATAAATACAGTACATCATGAATTAATCACTTAATCACTTAAGCCCTATTTCAGAAACTGTGAAAAATAGCCAATCTACAACCTCGAAACGGGTCGCAATGTGATCCGTTCTTTTGCCATCTTCACCCTTTTTGTTGTTTTTTAAAAGTATAGATTTTTTCTTAATTTGTTTTTATAATCTTTTTATTGTATTCTTTATCTTCTAATAAAATTGGCTTAAGGGAGGACCGCGCAAACAAAAACAAATGGGTATATTTACTTTGCCATCCATAAAAAAAAAAAATTGGTTTGCATGACCCAGAAATGGGTCCCGCGCGGCGACCCCATTGGCTGGGAATGATGGCTGGCATTAGCATGAATACAGCCTGCAGCCCTGGCCTGCTTCCCTGCGCTTCGGCAGTCTGTTGGGTGAGCGTCAAGTGTTGTTCAAACACATCGAGCAATTAAACTGGAAATGTACACCGAGGCCCACGCAAGGGAGAGCGTCTATGTGCGCACAGAGAGAGAGAGAGAGAGAGAGGAGGTTAGGAACCAACCAAGAAGTTTGTGGAGAGTTACAGGTGGTTAGAAGTGCCTGTAGGCTGGTAAGAAAAGCACTACGTACAGTACATTTGACATATTATTATTTATTTTTTTAAGATATTTTTTGCGGCTTACGCCTTTTTATTGGTTTTTTGAAGGGACAGACAGTAGGCTGACAGGAAACGGGAGAGAGATGGGGGGGAAGACATGCAGTAAAGGCCGTGTCGGGCTCGGGAGTCGAACCCGCGGCACACTGCGACTGGATTACCAGTCGGGTGCCCAGACGGTTACGCCACCGCCTGGGCGAGATATTATTATTATTAATGGTAAATGTGACTATTTCTTTGTCTAAATGTCTCAATGGAAAAGTAGGGAGACCACCTCAACAACTGCAGGTTTACACATTGTATTAATATATAAACTATCATACGGATATACATACATACACCATACAGATAAACTATCATATTAACATACTCTAGTATACAGATTAAGTACAGTAGTTATATTGGTTAAACATACTCTAGCTAATTTAATTATAATGTATTAGCACACTTTAGCATAGGGCCGTGCGATATGGACATTTTAAATATAATATCACAATATTGTTTTCACGATAGACGATATTATCACAATTCTTTGACATTACTTAACGGTTCAACCACCTACAACTATAAGGTAACAAAAACTAAAAGTAAAATGAGTAACAGTCAGACCATTTAGACCAAAATACGTCGTTCTACAGAAGTACAAATTAAGGTATAGAAATGCAAATGATAGACATATCATGGAGATATTGTATCGTCCAGACCATATTTATCACGGTATCACCGACCCCTACTCTAGCAGACAAATTAACTATAGTTAAATTGTACTAAAATACCACCGGTGTCATTTTTCACTTCACTTTGCGGTTGTTCTGTCCCCTGTACCATGTTTATCTGTTCCTGTATTGTACTGTATTGTATTGTGTTTTTGTATGGATATAGTGTTGGGTGCTGCTTGCACATAATGCACACACGGTATCAAAGCATGGTGTTGTGTTGCTGGCACACTATACACTCTGTCTTTCTTTTATCATTCATTTTCTAAGAGCCTGCTCAGGGACTACAGATGAAATGTAGCTTTTGTAGCTAAACTCTGGCCCATTTACATTGATGTGAAAACTGACATGTTGATTAATGAGCTTTGTCCCCGTCAAATAAAGAAATAAAAATAAATACCATACAGAGTTATTTTTCTTCTTTAGTTTTTCCTAGGAAAGGGTAAAAAAAAACGGGCCACAAAATGGGTCACGGGGCCAATGTTGGGGAAACGCTTCGGTGTGTGTCTGTGACTCTCACTTTCCAAAGTAATACACAGAGGAACAGCCCCGCCACAGAGGAACAGCCCCACCACAGAGGAACAGTGCAGCGCAGGGGCTGTGCAACGCAGGGCTGTGCAGCAGTACACTGTCAGAGAGAGCTGTGATGGAGTCCCACTAGTAGTGGGGTAATCAACACGGCTCTGAACACTGAGACTCTGACACAGCTTAGTGTGACACACACACACACACATACGCACGGGTCGCACGCGCACGCACGTTGTCAAATACATTTTCCCTCTTGCACGTACAAATACACTCAGATACACAGAGGCTTAGCATTGAAATGAGCCTCTCTCTCTCTCTCTCTCTCTGAAGGATTGGTGGCCCTGCTTGCACTAGTAAGTAAAGTCAACACTCCACACCCTGTCAGCGGCACTCCTACAGCCCACAGCATGAATGAGACACGCTGCCGGAAGGACATCTCTCTCTCTCTGCTCTTCTGGCTAATCCTGTCAATGCGTTTCAAATTAGACCCATCCGTCCTCTACTGCAGCGGTTTTTTTCAGCCCTTTTCATACCACGGTCCATTATTTGCTCAGCATGAGAGCCACGGACCACAATTATGATGATGAGTTACAGCCTCTCAGACCCCAAAACTATATTTTGTTATCGTTTGATAGGACTTTGTCAACAAGTCCATGTTGTATTATAGGAGAGGTAACAGACATTCTCTAATAATTGTGTCAATGAACCACTGCTCTACTACACAGTAAAATACTCACAAAGAATGGGTTGTGCTGGCCCGGTTGCAGCATGAATTGGGGCGTCAATTGTGCCTGATTGCTAATGATATAACACACTCGTAAAGTTTGGCAGTGAGTGGAGTCCGCCATAGTTTTGCGTCCGATTGCAATTACCCACATGACAAAGTATAGCCTAAATGGTGGCTTTGCCGATGTATCTCCGACTGTCACCGCAGAGTTTGTGGAGCTGGTGCCGAGGCCTAGAAATGAGTAGTAGGTTATACGATATTTAGTTTGTAGTTTATATTATGTTTTAATTTGCTGGTTGTAAACCAAACAAAGTGTAATATCATTTATAGAAGGTATAATTGAAGACTGAAATCTTCAATTATTTTTGTTTTGTTTTGTTTTATTTTAACTATGTAATGCGAAATTACATTGTTTAATTTGATTGTGTTTTTGGACCCCAGGAAGAGTAGTAGTAGTAGTCTTTACTGTAGTGAGGACCGTACTAAACAATAAGCCTGAAAAAAGGACAACACCAGTGTAGGAAACAAAATGGTTAAACATATTAGAGCCAATGTACTCAAGCATCAGCAATTTGACCTTGTGTATGCAGACAAAAAAAATGATATTTGTATATCACACACACGCACACACACACACACACACACAGTGGGAAAAGGAGTGCCAAGTACACAGTGAAATGCTCAACGTTAATTTAACTCTGAGGGCGTAAACAGGGACCTACAGTGCACTCTCAGAGTAAAATTAAAAGTGAGGATTTTACTGTGAAGGTCAGGGGATGTTGTTGTGCTTGCATTTGTCATTGTCTGTTTTGTCTTTTTTTTTGTTTTGTTTTTTGCTACAACGCCAGACGGTAGTGTAATACACTTCAAACTGCACTCCAGGGGTCCATTGAGCCGGTCCACAGCCAAGTAGATTAATTTAACTACGATTCTATAGTGGCTGCACTTCACTATTATTGCGACCGCAGCTCGCATTCACTATGAAAACCTGCATCTCCCGTCCGTCAGTTAGTCAGTCACCCCACGCCGCCATATATGGTCACGCCTCATGACATCACGCCTCCATTTATTGTCACGCCTCGTGACATCACGACTCCATATATGGTCACTACATGAAATGGCTGTAGTGACGATTAGTGACCGTAAGCCATTTCATGACGTCACGCCACCATACATGGCCATCTCCATATATGAAGATCACGACACTGACCTCATCTAACCCTGGATAACCATACATGGAGAAGACTGGATCATCACCTAGATCTGCATATATGGAGCCGGCCAGCAACTCTCCATCTGACCTCAAACCCTTAGATCTCCATATATGGAGCTGACTTGTTCTGACATGTGAGAACTGGTCCTTCCCCACCCGTATTTCCTGTTCCGACATTCCATTATGTTGATCTGACCTCATTAAACCCTGTACAATCAAAACACGCTCCATATATGGCCAGTACAGAATTCATTCCATATGTTGATCTGACCCCCCCCCCCCCCCATGCCAAAAGCGCCAGCTCTCGCCCAGCAGTCTGTCGTCACCCAGGTGGTTGTGTGCACGCGTGTATTACCACCAGTAAGGGCATCTTACCAAGGGGCCAGTGAGGCACTCCAACGTTGAAGCGCTGGGCCCTAGTGGTAAGAGGAAGGACTGCAGGCGGACCCGTGGATTCATGGCGAGGAAACCCCGTGCAGCTGGGCTTTAACATAGAGCGCTCGGTTGCACTTCCGCACAATTGGACCACTAAAATGTGGTGGTCCAATGCGGAAATGCGCCCAAAAAGGCGGAAATAAGACGTTCCCTCCGGGTGCTTCAAAACGCCACTGATCAACTTCCACTGACATGAATAGCGGAGGGGGCGGAGCTTCGCGCCAGATCAGTCTCTATCCTTTTAATACTCTATGTGTCTTACTGGTCATACAAGGAATTCATGACAGTACAGATGAATAGTCTAACAATATCTTCCAGTATTTCTCAAAAAAAAAAAAAAGACTCATATCAGAGTCCCTTGGACAGAAGCATTTTTAAATGGGAGTCCACTGGCTAATGAAAGTCAACTTCGGGGTGTAAGTGGGACTTCAATCACTGGTAGACCCCCAGCTGCTGCAGCCTATGGACCAATCCACAGAGAGAGGTGCCCTGTTTAGGCCAGCTGCATGCAATCAACGCTGCGGCGTCAAGCTGCGCGGAATGTGACACCGCAGCTATGATTGCACCCAGCCAGGGTAGCCTGCATTGATTTGTCTATGCTCTAAGTGTCCGTGCAGTGTTTCAGAAAGGGGTTTACTATTATCCCAAAGGGGTACAGTACAGTAGTGTAGTGTATAAGCCACATTTTCATTCATGACCAAGGCAGTGTGTGTCTGCCTGTTTACAGTCCCCATCTCTCCGTCTCATTCATTTCCTGACAGCTTTAACTGGTAAGATCTCCATGTAATGAAGCACACTTCATCCTTCAGTACCTGCAAGCTAAACTGCCTGCATTCCATAGCCCAGCTTGTTGTGCAGAAACCCTGTATCTCCAAAGGCATCTCCGTCCGTTTTAACTTTTAATGGTTTTTTTGTTTAGTTTTTTGTCCCGCGATTTTTGTGTCAATTATCTAATGTAATCCTGGGCTCTACACTCCCTCTGTCAACCTGGGGAGAGCAACGGACTGACCTCATGCTTCCTTCAATGCATGAGGAGTCCAAGCCGCTTATTTTCACCTGACGGGGGAGTTTCCCCGGTTGGACGCGTGGAAGGAACATGTTATTCCAACCAGTTCCTTTCCCCTCCATCAGGCGCCTCGGCTGGCCAGGGGGAGGCAGTTTAGAGACCAGGATTACTGCATGTTTTTTGTGAGGGTACCTACCCTAGGGGACACGGGGAGAACATGCAAACTCCACACAGAAAGGCCCTTTCGCCAACCCCCGCCTCGGGTATGGGCACTGATGACGCGGAGGAGAGAACACGCCCCCAGCACCCACAGAATCGAACCCAGGACCTTCTAGCTGCTGAGGCGACAGCACTACCGACTGTGCCACCGTGCCCCCTCCATTTGAATATTCAAAGTTTGTTTTACTTAAATGAATTCCCTAATTCATCATGCAAGTGCGGCACGCAAAATTAGCAAAGAATAACCACTCTACAAGCTCACAACACGTCTCGACCTGATGCATTGTGAGCTTGTAGATCTGCTTTTTTCGACAGCAAATATTTAACCAATAAAAAGTATTGACAAGAGAACTGACAAACTAATAACTACATTGGATTCATTGGAACACAGTTCCTTTTTTTCCATTTCCTGAAAATTAAGTTTTGGACATAGATGGTTTCCACCCGACATAAGATATCACACGCCAATCGACCAATTACACACCCTAATGCCCTGCAAAGCCTCCGCCTGCAGTCGATACACTGGAAGTGTCAGTCAGGATTCCACCCAAGCCTTCCAGCAAAACCCAGACATAGTGGATAAATGCTTTTCAGACAATTTCCACGTCAATTATTTCAATTTAATTAAGAAGATTAATTCCCTGGTTTCTTTATGAATTCACAATTTAATCAATAAATTAAAAAAATAAATGTTGCTATTTTTGCACACCTGAAGCGCCTTGCTGACGGGTGTCTGTCTGGGGAAAGATTTAGATTCTTGCCAACCGAGATATGCGAGTGAAACATTGGACTTACTTATTAACCACTTATGGTATATACGCTCTATTTAAAAACATTAAAAGACATTTTCACCTTTAAAGTCACGCCCAAAATAGCGATGCTTGGTTCAAGGAGGTTAAATGATTCTGGTCTTTAGATACATTTGAAAATACAGTTGTGTATAGACAAATCTGTGCAGGGCTGGATTTACCCTCCCAAGGGCCCCTGGGCTAGACAAAATGTCCCTTACTGATAGCCGGCAGTCAAACGTGAAGCAAACAGAGAAATACCCCTGTCTAATGTCCATTATGCATGTGATCATATACTACTACATGCACTGCATTCATACACAAACTAAGAACGAAACAACACAAAAACACGGGGCCTACCTTGAATTTGCCTTTCAACAAAATAACCCTTAACATGCTGCTACGTGTGCAGACAGTTGCGGTGCTGTTGCGGTTTGTGAGATTTCGGTACAATTATGCAGACTAGCACTGCACCGTTTTCTTTGGACTGATCCACTTTGGTACGCATAGTCAATTACTCAGTGTTAATTTAACTCTTGAGAGCAGCGTATACACATGTAACCAAATGGACCGGCAAGGGTCCATATACAAATGGATGAACATTGATTTAGTGTCTGGGGCTTCTAAAGCCTTTGCTGCGCTGTGCATTAACATTCTCCCTTCGATCTGAAGGTCCGTGTACAGTAATTGCCCTGCTCTGCCCTTGCCAAGAAGTTGACACATGCAGGCCCCGCTGCCATACGCCAGGAATGGCCCAGATGGCCCCGTGTACTGTACATACACACCATTATCATTTTGGCCTTAGTTTGACTCGCGATTAATCTGCGCATAATCCCCGTCTCGAAGGGGAAGCGGCTTCTGAAAAAAGAGACGCCCCGTGGTGTGACGCGGCACCGACTGTGGGGGAGACAGGAGGGTGTGTGCGTACTCCAACTCTGGGGTTTAAGCGTGTGGTGGTAGCTAAGGTGAGATGGTTGTACCGACAGGGTGTGCGTGTGTGTGTTCCTGTACCCGTGATCTGTATCCTGAAGCACTTGTTGTAGAGTTTTGCAAGTTTGCGCATCCACTATTGTTTGTGTTCAAGAATTTCTTGTTAAATGTGAATGCAAATAAAGATGTGAAATGTGCGTGTGTGTGCATGTGTGCGTGTGTGTGTGCGTGTGTTACAAATGTATACAATAGCTTATGAGGGTGAGCGAGCGACTGTCAGCGGTGCGCGAGTGACTCAACCCCCTGTAATCAAATATTACTCAACTCTCCAAGTGAAAGTTGCTCTGTCAACTTTGTACATGAGTTACAGTACTACAGGCTCAAAAATAGATCTGCTATTTTCACTACCTTTGAAATTAAGTAGTAAATTCATAATTTACGCCTTGGGTCCCGGGGGTCCCGTTAATATAGTCGATATATATATATATAGTCAAGAGTCAAAGAAGGTACAGTATTTGTCTTTGAAATGTAGTTTCAATAGGTGGTCCCCGGACCACTGGTTGAAACCCACTGTCCTACTTCATCGTACTACAGCGTCACACAAAAGTATCAAAAGTAGTTTTTGTGAGGTTTCCAGCCCGACAGAGAAGACGTGGTTGGTGGTTGCATGTGTACAGTATGAGGCGCTGCTGTGGAATCGAAACATCATCTACAAAGTGCGATTGTGTCGTTCTATAATTGGAGGTTAAGTACTGTACGAGACGAGACGTGTCGTAACCGTTACCGTATAACCATGTGGTTTTCAGTAAAAATTGCAAATGATTAACGCGTGAGAGCCGTGTGAGAGCTTCTGTAATCGCATCACACGTTGATGTAATACTTTACCGTTAGGTAATGCATTACGCATTACCTTTTGCCTACACAAAACAACTGAGACGTTGTGACGGGTGGCGTCTGTGGCGGACGTGCAGATATCCATCTATTCTAGATAAATTTATAAATGTAAGAAAAGCCTGTCTGTCGGCCGTCGCAAAAAAGTGTCGAAAAGTGGAAGCTGTCTAAGACCTTCCTGAGCACAGAGACAAGACTTCTGCTCGCTTTGGGGCCCATATCTCACAACGACACGGCGCATGGACAGAAACTATTTGCTTCCACCATTTTGATTTACTTCATTTTCGACACAAACAACTCCTAGCACCCGCCGTCTTCCCGCAGATCAAGTGAAATGCATGTTGGGAGGGGACACCGATTAATGTATGGATCAGGGTTTTCCGTGCAACACTCTCCTTGCCTTACCCACCGCACCGTCGCTCAACACGGTCGCCTATAATATCACTTCTTTCTACCCGTAACCTGCTCGCACGCCACTCGATATAACGTGTAACTCCGCGGGTGACAACACTCCACCACCTCCTTCGCCGTGCCAGACAAATACAACAGGGTTTTCCCCGAGTCCCACTCAGCCCGGTGCGTTATCGCCAAAACACACGCAGTGTCATGCCGTGTTTCGAGACCACAACATGGAATGAGCGGGTCCATTTGGCTACACTCCCAAACGTACATTACCGCCACAGCACAATGACATCCTATATGCAGTTGGTAAAATAAAATGATAAATACACACAGAGATGCAATGACAGTTAATGACAGATATCTATCTATCTATCTTATCAAATAATATACATTTCGTGCCCAAGTTTAACCCGTCATCCGTTACCAATTCCCTCTCAATCAATGTGATCTATTATATCGCATCACTCACACTGTGCATCATTTCCTGTTCATATATTAGAATGCGTAAGGCCCCAGTACATGTCAACACAATAACCCCAGCTACAACGGGAGCCTGCCCATGCCGAGAGAGAAAGGGAGAACGGGAGGGAAGGAAGGAAGGAGAGACGGTACAGTGTGTTTCACCTACGCAAACCTGGCCAATTGCTTGAACCAAATGGACTCTCACGGGTCCATTTGGATCCACCTGCTGTGCACAATCTGGTCCCTGCAGAGGGGGGGTCCCGCCGTCGCCTCTGTCAAGTGGAAACCTCTTACGTCCAAATCCACATTTCAGGATTCAAATAAAGCAAAAAAAACGTGGCGCTTCGCGGTACTTTTTTCAAGCATGTGGATCTGCTATACTTTCGCTACTGTAGTATGATCAAGTAGGGCGTTTATGAAAAAACAACGACTATATAAAACTATGGGGGGGGGTCCTTGAAGCATTATTATGGATCCTACTGCAGTTCTAGTAAAGCCTAAACCTCAGTAAAACTATGCCTATACACCCAACCTTAACCCTAACCCTAACCTCGGTAAAACTATGCATGCCCGGGAGCCAATCAGAAACATGGTATAAGGCGGGGGCCTATCCTGGAACGTCGGTGGGATTCACAATCACGCATCCTTTGAAAATGAAGGAAAAGAAAATAGCAGATCTACAAGCTCATCTAGGATCAGCGTCCTCCTACCTGGACCTCGTCCCCCCGCGCAGCAGACGAGTCTCCTCCTCCTCCTCCTCCCAGCAGCGGCTCTGCGGGCGTGGGCGGCGCGTTGATGGTGACGGACTTCTCCGAGCGGCTGTCCTTGTGGCCGCTGCGCGACTTGTGGCGGTCTCTGTCGCGGCTCCTCTGCTCCCTGGAAAAAACACAACCCGCGGAGAGGATGAGCCGAGCTGCGCCGCCGCCACCGCCGCCATGCTGTTGCCATGACGACAACCCGCCGCCACCGGCGAGCCCCAACGAGCCCATCTATACGAGGCGACGATGCGTTTCTTTTAAGACAACGTTAAGACGACTCTCTCCTCTTTCTCTCTGTCTATAGCTTTCTTTCTTGTTCTTGTCTTTTTTCCCCCTCTCCGTCTCCGTCGGAGGGGAATCACGCTGCGTATAATCCGTGACGACCTTAATACCGTTGTGGCCTTTAACTTTTGATGCATTTCATTTCATTTCCCTTGTTTATTGAGCGAATCAAAAGGGAAAAGGGCTTAGTGGATAGACACATACAGGAAGCCACATCTGGACGTAAACATACAGCCACGCGCATGAGCACACACACACAATTACAGACATGGAGAAGAGAGGAGAGAAGAGAAGAGAAGAGAAGAGAAGAGAAGAGAAGAGAAGAGAAGAGAAGGAACCGTCTCCGCCGATGCATACTGTCCTATGTTGGTCCTGTGCGTTTTTGTCCACCGGTGTTTGTTGTTTTTCTCATCGTCCAGTAGCTGTAGTTTAATTTATAATGCGTCACATTATGCTGCTGTATAAACACTCTCAATTTCCCCTTTCGGGGATTAATAAAGTACATCTCATCTCACATTGAATGGCAGTTTAAGCCACGGATGATACATACTCCATTCCTCTGCTCGCTGTGCCTACATGTAAAGGTATAGAGAAATAAACCCGCTTTGTATTTCATGCTCCATCTAAGCTCTAATGACCAGGCAGGGGTCAGGCCCCAGCGACCTCTCACCCATTCCAATCCCCCCCCCCCAGCACCTTCCCACGCTCGCTGTGTCCAGAATGCCGACTATCTCTCCCGCCTCCGTCACAGATATGAGCAACAGCATATGAACTCCATTAGCCAGAATTCTCCCCTTCTGAAATAGTGTTCCGATATGACTTTTAAGGCATTTCTGTGTCTGTGCGTGCGTGCGTTCGTGCGTGTGCGTTAGCATGCATGCTAACAGGCAGGCGGGATTAGGATACCCGTGCTTTCCTCTCTTTTTTAGCTTTATGTAATCGCCGGGGAGCAGACCGTGCACAGATGCTTTATTCGCCCCACAATGCACTGCTTCATGCTTCACGCGTCGTTATGCACAGACACACCTGGGAGCAACGGAAACAGCACAAACACAATCTAACACTGCTGTTGGCCGCTCAGGCGCTCTACACCTCATAGGAAGCGAGAGAGTGTGTGTGTGTGTGTGTGTGTGTGTGTGCGCGCGCGTGTGTGCGTGCGTGCATGTGTGTGGGAGGGGGGGTTAAGCGTCTTGCTCAAAGGCACTGTGATGATGATGACAGTAGCCGAGGGAGGCTTTTCACCCATCTGTCGAATTCAACACACTTTCTGATATAAAAGTGAATAACATCCCTCCATGAATGAAAAGATTCTCCCGGTTACAACCAGATGAACCCCAGCGTCCCTGAAATGACAGAATATTCCGATAAAGGCAGACAACGGTTGGATTTGTGTCACGTTAATGTGCTAATATTCTGGGCAGGTCATAACCCGCATGGTCAACAAAGTAGTTTAGCAAGGTTTTACCAGAGAGAACAGCAGGACGTTGTTGTTCCGAGCCGTCATATACTTTCTCTCTCGTGTGAGGCAAAAAGCAGAGGGAAAAGAGAAGATATTTTCTTTCTGCAAGCGTGTCCTTTAATGCTAATCGCGTCTTCTGTGGGAGAGACAGTAGAACAGCAGTGGAACCAATGGGATTTCTACCACGCAGGAGGAGGATTTTGTGGTTTCCCGGTAGGCTTCATTAGGGGACAACCACCACCCACCTCCAACCAAACCACCACCTCACACCCTGCAGAGCAACACCACCCACCTCCAACCAAACCACCACCTCACACCCTGTAGAGCAACACACAGCAAAACCACTCTTTCTGCCACTGCATGTCGGGCTGCAACTATTGATTATTTTCTCAGCGATAATTCCATTTATTACTTTTTTTTTTACCGAACCAACGGAAAATGTGATTATTCTTTTAACCCATTTTGTGGCGGGAACCCCTTTTGGTGTTAGTATTATGTAATGCTTTATAGCTATTGAAAAATTGCAGATCTACAAGCTCATAGCGCGCCACCGAGTGGCGCGCTATACGAGCTTGTAGTTCTGCTATTTTTGAAAAAAATCAAAGAACGACTGACATAGAAACATAGCTTTTTCATAAAACTGTCTTTTTTCGAAGACATTTATAGAATCGTTCCCAGGTCAAAAGGGGTTAATAGCCTACTTTGCTGAATTATAGTTGATTTCATTAATATACAATTTGTGGTTTTTTACATTGCATTTCAGACTTTTACACTCTACATGAATGTTGAGAGTACGGGTGTTGTGTTGTTCTGTATCTGTTCTGTGATTGTTGTCATGTATCTGTTGTCTGTCCTGTCCTATGTGCAAACTTCAATAAAAATACTTGAATAATAATAATTTGCTGAATTACTAAATTGTCTAATATCTTACGAACAATTAAGCCTTATGTGTTATACTGTCGTACAAAGGTGTCATGCAAAAATAGCCGATCTACAGGCCCACCACATTGTGAGCTTGTAAATCACCGATTTTCTCTATTTTATAAATCAAAAATTTTATTAAAATCTATTTGTTTTTGTCATTGATTAAACTATACATCGATTAACTGTTGCACCCCAAGAACCCAGAAAACTGTTACGAACTTAAAAGGAACCCCATGGCTAATATGACAAATGTGCCTTAAAACATTATATAACTAAAATTAAAAACTAAAAACACTTTAAATATTTTATTTCTTTCATAAATAGAGAATCTTTCACTCAATAGGAACTGCTCCTGTCGCAAGTTGATGATGTCATATGTCTGTGTGGTCCAGCCCTATGGAATATATGGAATGCACATGCTAATAAAAAGTATTTAAAATATTGCTTTGATGCTCATATTTATACATATTTATTAGCATATGCACTCCATACATTCCATAGGGCTAGACCACATTGACATATGACATCATCAACTTGCGACAGGAGCAGCTCCCATTGAGTGAAAGATTCTCTATTTATGAAAAGAAAACTACAATATTTAAGGTGTTTTTACTTCTTTATTTTAGTTGTAGAGGGCAAGTATAATGTTTTAAGGCATATTTGTCTTATTAGCCTGCAGGGATCCTTTTAAATACTTTTAACCCCCCATGCTAAGGACTACTGGACTCTGCAGAGACACTCTCGATACCCACTCACGTGCACAATGGCGGTTCCCACCCTTCCATCTCCAGGATATCCTGCCTGCAAGGGGCCCTAATGAAGGAATAAGGCTCTGATTGACAGCAGCAGTCCTGCAGTCCTGCACAACTCCATTGGATCTAGGTGTTTTGATTAAAGGGAGTTCACCACACCGTTTCCTCAGTGCTATTATGGTACTTCCCCTCCAGCCCTGCGCGAGAGTGGCGGCTTCCGCCCCCCCCCCCAAAAAAAAACCCCAACAAAGGCTAGCCACAGTTTCCCAAAACCGCAAACAGAGAGGAAAGACTGTGAGGGTTTTGTGGTTCAACGTTTTCTTTTTTTTACAGTTTATCTTAGCCCGCTCAGAAATGTGCTGTTATTTTAAGTTGTTGATTTTAAAGTGTCGATAGCCAGACAGACGCTCCCGGAGTGAATAATTGTTAACTGTAAAATGGAGAGTTGGCAGTCAGCTCACCGGCCATTTTTCTTTGAGACATACAGTAGCACAGCAGGCAAGACGGAGCGGTGATAGATGGCGGAGGAGGGGAGCCGCGCGAACGAACAATTTCATTTGGCATTTGAAGGGAATTAGGTGATGCTCTTAGCCAGTCACCCAAAATTTGAGAGGACCTGTGATGTCATGTCATTTTCATTTGTGTTTTTTCTATTCACTTGGCCATTATAAGGTCCACAGAATGAGAGGTCTGCTCTGCCGGAAACATCACAAAAGAAAGAAAATGTTATGGCCATTTTTGTATACCACACCATAGACAACCAATATATGGCAACATTTCATCATACTTTAAGTAGGATGTGACATGATTCTGAATCCATTCCAAGCATTAGTTTTGCCCGAAAAACACTCCTTGGCCTAAAAACGGCCATAGCCGTCATCACAAAATGTAATGAGGTCAGCACTCAGTGGATATGGCCGTAGATTTTGAGTTATGGGAAACTTTAGTAGGCAGTGTACGAAACCGGTCTAGGTTCGCTGAAGAAGGAAAGGCCAAAAAAAGGACCTACAGACGTGTATACACGCCCAAGGACCCCCACAGTTTGATTTAGAAAAGAAGCGTGGACAGACCGGACACGTCCTTAGCATAATTAACATGTTAATTAAGATGGGGGACCGTCCGCAGCCAAATCCACTGACAAACAGCTCAGTCGATGAACGAGTAGTGATACTGCGGGGGAGTTTTCTTAATAAATCACTTCCTCAACCTGCCATCTTAGTCTGGCTGATGTGACTCTGATTCCAGACAGTCTGCAAAGACTTCTTTGATCTTCTTATTGCTGAAGTCAGTGACTCTGCCCTCAAGACCATAACCACTTAAATGAGTTGACCGGGGTCTCTCCCAGGACGCAAAAAATATATTAAGCTTCTTGGGCAGATTACAGGCTTTCTGAATATCATTCAAAGAGACTAATGTAAACCAGTGGTTCCCAAAGTGGGGTCCGGGGACCCCCAGGGGTCCTTGAGGGAGTTCCAGGGGGTCACTATAGCTAAATGATAGTTTGGAACCAAATGGACCCGTATGGGTCTGTAACTAAGAGAGTGTAAAAATGGAACCAAACAGACCCTAACGACTCAATTTGGTTAATTTTGTACACTTTCAGAGTTAAATTAACATTGCTTTTACAATATAAATTGTCTCAGAGATAGAAATGGCATTAAATGGGGGTTCCG
Organism: Protomyctophum bolini; assembly: GCF_963924005.1. Lineage (NCBI taxonomy): Eukaryota > Metazoa > Chordata > Actinopteri > Myctophiformes > Myctophidae > Protomyctophum > Protomyctophum bolini. The sequence continues at coordinate 9,503,683 of NC_137885.1, forward strand.
TAGTCCGTACCCTAATTCATGTCAAACTGGGGGTCCTTGAAATCCATCCAGGACTCAATGAATGGAAATCCCTGCTAGAGCCGTAAAAATTTACTCATATGGGGGTCAGCCGGCTAATGAGTGTGTATTTGGGGGTCCTTGACATGAAACAGTTTGGGAACCACTGACTAGTCTGAACTGAATGCAGCTCACTGCTTACTGTGAAGTGGCAACAGGAAACTATCTGCCACCTCAATCACAACAGATCATTATCAGGCAGCCACTTCCATAACAACAACTAATAATATTAATCTCTATATACAGTAGGCACTTTTTTTTTTTTTAAACGCTTAACACAGTCCTTCGAAAGTACAGGGGAGCACTGTGCAATGCGTGTGTAACCTGTGTGTACAACTGTAAACTGTGCGGAGAGAGAGAAAAAACCATACTGGCAGTTATATTGCTATAATAACGCCCGCTGGAGTCTTGTTATCACAATCACAGACATGGGAGTGATTGACTGCATTTTCATTTCGGATAAATCAGGCGGGGGGGGGGGGGACGGGACCGGGAGGTTGACGTGCAGAGCCTTAATAAATAAATGATGGCTATCATCATTCTCCATGACTACAGCCTCAGTTTCTCCAGCAGCGTGCTGATGCAGTCTGGGATTAGGTTCATTGTAAATATGGGCAGGGGAGCCGTCATAGAAACATATAGCTTTTTCAGGAAACTGTCAAGGACATTTTTAGAATCTGATCTCAGGTCAAAATGGGTTTTAACGGAGGTATTGGAATTTAACTTCCAGTGTAGCTTCCTGGACAGGAATATTGGGAGCAGTGAGGGGGGAATGATGGGCCGGCGGGAGCACAGTGAGGGGGGAATGATGGGCCCGCAGACGCCTGGCGAGCTGAGGCAGACGCCTGGCGAGCTGAGGCAGAGCTCTGCCAAAGACTCAAGGAAAACCCTTTCTTCCCGCCGCAACACACCTGACGCTAAGAGCTCCCCCGCCATCACACTCTGGCCAGCTTCCGCGCGGGGGGAGAGATCGGGATGGAAAACCACGGTCATTTCACACCCACTCCAAAATGTCCGTGGAGGACCAAGAAGAAGTGACTTTGTTTTCTGCACGCACGCAAGCACGCACGGCTGGCTGGCTGGCTGGCCAGACCACGCACACACCGGTGAGGAACCGAGCCCCGGAGTCACCACCTGTAAGCCTATAAAAGGAGCCACAGTGTGGTCCGTGGTCCGAGCCAAAATGAAAAATGGCCGCGACCGGGCGTAGCGCTCAGCTAAGTCATCTCAAACCCATTAGAGAACGAGGCGAGATGAGGGGGAGAAAGAGAGAGAGAGAGAGAATTGTTTCTTAATGAGATAATGATATAGCTTGTGCCTAATGATGGGTTGAGGCGGGTCATGAGATCACTCTTCCTCTGATGTCGCAAAATGTGCTTTTTTAGCATTTCATCCATTCGTTGAGTGAAAAGTCCCGATTTAAACACCCGATATCAAAATATGAATCTCATTTCATTTTTCACAAGATAACCGGTGTAGGCCCTTTCGACGTGCCCAGTAACCTCATTCCTGGCTGGACAGCACACGCTGCAGGCAAGATCAGCGGTAAGTCCATTGTGCTGCAGGACCGGATGGGCCAAATCAACTGACAGCGTGTTGGGTTTTTGCTGTTGACACAGGTTGGGAGTTGAAGGGGGCCCTCATGGGAACTGGGAGTGATAAGCATTTCTGTGGCCCATGGCCACATGCCAGGATCAGCTCTCAACAGATAACACTGCAGCTAGGTGACGGAGGACAAATGACGCCTGCCACCGACTGTGTGTATACCCCAAACACCACAGAGGTCAAGTCTGAAGGGGGGGGGGCATACCTTGGCTTTTGTTTTCACAAAGTGAGAAAACCTTATACATCCACGTATGATAACAGCATCCTAAGGTTAGCAAGGAATATCACCTCTAATACTAAGCATGTGTTGTATGGAGAATATAGGTTGCTACCTTCAGGAAGGAGATATGGTGTTCCAGCATACAATAAGGTCAGACTAAAGAGGTCCTTTGTCCGCCATTCGACCTTGAGGCTTAATCAGGAGTTGTAGTAGCCACAGGATAATCTAAGCGGTGGATATTGCTCTTGTCTTCATGTCTTTATGTATGTAAATTGTCTTATGTCAAATGTGTGTACAGTATATGTGTTCTGCATACGTGGCTGCTGTGTCGCAAAATAAAATTTCAGTGTGAACTGACAATAAAGTACTATATCACATCACTAATCTAAGGATCAACGTTAGAGAGACCCCTAAAGCAGTGTTTTCTCCTATAAACAGCTATAGTGTGGATTCTGTCCTAACATAAACATTAAATGCCATTGACAATGAATGGATCATTTACGTCATACGTGTCTGAGCAAAGCGGCTTGGCCAATAAGGGACCACCACTCTTGGTGACGTAACTAAAGTATGTTTCAAGGATGGTATAAATTAGGTCAATAATTGATTAGAGCGCCCCTCACTTCACACAGGTGTGATTTCTTTTTAGGACTTTTTAGGACTCAAATGAGGTTTATGGAGATGGATTTTTAAAGAAGATGTTGTTATTCAAGGGGACACTTGGCGGATGATTTAATGTGAATCCTATGTAATGTTAATTCCTTTCTATTGAAATGTTTCTGGTGGTGATTTTCCAGGGTGAGCTCTCAACACAGAACTCATTTGGGAAGTGTTTTTGTATACAATATGAACGTTCCACATTACCAGTCGTTCTATTCTGAAGTTCTATACCAAGTTCCAAACCTGACCACTTAGACCCTACCAGTAGAACCGATCTATATGGTCAAACGTTACAGTGTTATAGCTTGTGTTTTAGTCATATCTTTATTATGACATGCTCAGAATATAGGGACGCTGAGGTTCATGAGTTTAAATAGGCTTTGTGGTTATGCCCATCGCTGATTGAAACCTTGCCTGCTCACTGGATCAAACTTAGATTTCTTGTGCATTGTTCCTTGTGGCTTCTTGCCTTGTTCCAAGTCACTGACTGTTACAGCACATTGCCTCAAAAGAGAGGCATTGCCCAGGCTGCAGAAAATGGTACCCGTGAGTATTCTAACTGTGAATGAATTGGCTTAAATTATCCACTTAATCCCATGCCAATGCAGTATGCTGCCATATAATTGGAGTACAACCAATCAAAGGAAGCAATTTTACACATGAGTAGCTGCTAATGTGAGATTGGCAATTCAGTAATCAGTGAAGTGACAGAACAGAAAAACCCAGAACTTTTTCTGAAGTTTATATCCCTAAAAGCTTTTTGAAGTGCATTCGTACATTCAGGACATAAAGAGGACATAGCTTTGCTGCAATTGTATTATGGTGAAATGTTAAAGAATTAGATACGAATGCATTGTGCTTGCGTTTCCTATTGTTATATATAAATGTTCAACTTTATCTTAACCCATTCAGGACGGAAACCCCTTGGTGTTTTAAGCATTATGTTATACTCTAGCTATTGAAAAAAATTGCAGATCTACAAGCTCATAGCACGGCACCCGAGTGCCGCGCTAAGAGGTTGTAGATCTGCCATTTTTTTTAAATCTTGGAAATGTGGCGCAAATCTTTGAATATATATTCTTTCAGAGCGAACGTTTTTAACTCAAATCTTTGCTTCCTGCAGGGGGAGGGGTCGGTGGGGGGAAATTACATATAATTTCTGAGGTCCTTGAGCATGAAATAGTTTGAGAACCACTGACATAGACACAGGTTTTTCAGAAAACTGTCATGATTTAGAATCTGGTCTCAGGTCAGGTCTCGGATGTGAGATTTCATAGCCACCGTACAACAACATATCCACGCACCATTCACTTTAATACAAATCAGTTTCTTGCAGCTTGGAAACTCGATGGCCTGCCCTCATTTCAGTCCAGCACAAAGCCCTCTCACAGAGCCATTGTATCCTTTAATCATAATAAAGAATAGTCTCTCGGGTATAGTTATACTGCTCTACACTGTTGAACATGTGCCACGCTGGAGAGAGAACACACACACTCGTCTCAGCTTGGCTCGTCCCAAGCGCTCACCAGGGAGCGATGATCATAGATAGACAGAGCAGACACTATAGGGAAGCCAGGGGATTTTTTTCTCTCACTCCATCCAAAGTGTCCTGGCGACACAGACGCCAGTCGGGTGTGACCAATTGACCCGGTATAGATATTGTGTGTAGAGAGTGCCAGAGCTGACGCAAAGGGAACATCTCCAAACAATCGTGCCACCTTCTGTTTGCGGCTGAGGGCTGACCATCGAAACTATTAACTCTTATCTTATACGAATATACGCCATCCTTCCATTTGCGGCCTTCTAACAAATTGTGTCTGTGCGTGCGTGCATGAGAGCGTGCGTAAATGCGAAATGCGTGTGCTTGTGTGTGGAAGGGGTGGGGAGGGGGGGGGGGGGGGTTGCGTACTTACACATGCCTATGAGCGAGCGAGCCACACGAACACTCGAACGGGCCCTTGGCATCAGTGTAATTAGACAACAGCGATCCAGAACTGACTCGTGCATTACCTTCAAACGAACACAGCTAGGGGTTTCAAAAAGGCAACAATTTCGTTTTTTTTGCGTATCAAATGATTGGCCAGCCGGTGGCCCTGGCACAGCCCTGGCACAGCCGCGACAGCACAGCCGTGACGGCACAGCCGCGACCAGAAGTGCATGTGTGGGCACAGAGGAGCGGCCTCGCCTGGCAGGGATGCCCCAATTATCTGTCATACGCTTGAAAAGGCTGCAGATACAGGAAGCCACAAACCCGATTTATCTCCCTCCCCCTCCCCCTCCTCCCTTCCTCTCTCTCTCTCTCTCTCTCTCCCTCTCGCACGCCCTCTCTCATTCCAAACAAAGTGGGACCACTTTCGCTCCCTGTAACTTGGAAGTACAAGGACAAATTCCTGCCCTTGGGAATGTGTGCTGAAAGCGGAGGGGGGGGGGGGGTGATACGCCTGCCCCCAGCCCCTTTCTTGAGAGAGTGGGGACAGTCTCCAGTCTAGAGGGGTGGGGTGGGGTGGGCTTACAGTTGGGGGGCGGGGGGAGGACATGGGGGGAAAGAAGGGCGCCCGTCAAGTGGAGCTGAACAAGAGAGGGCAGCTGCCTCTTCATCACGCTGGTGGTATGGGGGGGGGGAGGTAGGGTACTATGAGTAGAGGGTGTATGCGGGTACTATGAGTAGAGGGTGTATGTGGATACTATGAGTAGAGGGTGTATGTGGATACTATGAGTAGAGGGTGTATGTGGATACTATGAGTAGAGGGTGTATGTGGATACTATGAGTAGAGGGTGTATGCGGATACTATGAGTAGAGGGTGTATGCGGATACTATGAGTAGAGGGTGTATGCGGATACTATGAGTAGAGGGTGTATGCGGATACTATGAGTAGAGGGTGTATGCGGATACTATGAGTAGAGGGTGTATGCGGATACTATGAGTAGAGGGTGTATGTGGATACTATGAGTAGAGGGTGCACGCGGATACTATGCGCATGCATGAAGTGAATGGCAGATTGAGTGCACGGCAAACCGAGTGGCAAAGTGAGTGACAAAGTGAATTTAATGTTGTTTAAAGTCATTTGCAATGCAATCAGATGGGACTTTTCTGTTTGGATGTATATGGGCTGTCAAGGCCAGAAAGTAGTTTTTGGTCACTCAGTACTGGAATTCCCGCATACCCTATATAGATACTCCTGGTCAAATATGACTCCACTACTACGAGTGAAAGTTAATCAGTACAAGAAAGTTGTAGTTGAGAAAGTGCAATTCTTAAAAAAAATACAAATAACAAAGTACATTGTTTCTATTAATATCGGCGTATTGCTGAATTGAATAATTTCCCAAAACACTCAACTATTTAAAAACAAATGAAATCTATAATAGTGAAAATAGCAGAGCGACAGGTGTGACTATTTTCACTAGTCCAAAAACATTTGTTTTTGTCTTTCAAAAATTTGAGTGAAAGACAAGTCAGGTTGGACATGTCTGTCTCTCCATGCAGACTGAAGGCCTGGGCAAGCCGGGGTCCCCCTCTCCACCGCAACAGGTGCCGGGGGGGGGGGGGGATGGGACGCCAGTGAGAGTTATGGGGGAATGAGAGAGATCTATATAGCTGAATGGTCATATGTACAAGGGACGGACTGTTTTGGAACGGGAGCCTCTTCTCAATGTCCCTCTCCTCTCCTATCATCTCTCTCTCTCTCTGCATCCGCTGATGGCATCACTCAGCCGGGCCCCTTCAGCACCTGTCCGGTGCCCGGGGGCCTCCGCTGCCTTCCTGAGAGCCGTCAACTAAGAGCTATTTCACCACTGACAGGCTAATGGGTCCCCGGGGGTACCACAGGACACCACAGACAGACAGACAGACAGACACGTGCGTCCGCGCGAACGCAGGGACACATACTGACAGAACAGACAGGAGGACAGGAGGGCTGAGTGAGGTCTTCCTCACTCTGTAAACGAAGAAGGAAGGCGGCCGAGGGGAAAATGGCGGAGGTATAATTTCAGAACAAACTGAAATAAGACGTGTCGTGAACTTGCAGGTTTTTGAAACACTTTGTATTACGTTTTATGGAATCTTGCCTGATTTTGGCCTAATTCACATACATTTGGATCTAATCATGTGGATCTCAGGATAAACAGGGGAACGGCGTGCATGGCTTCAATGTGGATCTCGGACTTGATGTGGCCAGCCCTGTGTCATCGGTTATACACGATGGATATTTTACATGATACAGGAGCCCCACTGACTTCAATCAATGAATAAAGTGCAGGTACATGAAATTGGCTCTGATCAGTCGAGCAGTTTGCGAGGCCTATATTATAGCTCCAACACAGACACACAGACAAGACAACACAAGCAGACACCCCTTATAGATGGCGACACTCCGAACACAGTGGAAATGTGATGCGACTGTGACTCGGCCCCCTTACCCGTGCCGGTGAGACCCCCGGGAGCGTCCCGAGTAGTAGGAATACCCCGAGTAGGTGGACTCCGTGTCCATGGCGCCGGCGCGGCGGTGGTGCCCGCCGGGCAACTGGCCTGCTGGGGGCGCTACAGAGAGGTTGCTGGGCTTGACCGCCGGAGGCAGGCGCAGCGGGACCTTGTGGGCCGTCTTGTCGCGCAGGAGGCGATTGATTGGCTCGTTCAGGAGATTGACGCAGCTGGCGGCAGGCTGTCGGGGGTCAATCTTGGAAGCGGCCCCGGGGGGCTCTCCTCCGTGCTAGGAGACGTCAAACCTTTTGAATGAGAGAAACGGAGAGGAGAGAGAGAGAGAGAGAGAGACATTTAATACGAGTGTTAGGAATTGTCTGGGAGAGTTGCCCGGCATACTTCACCGGTGCACAAGCGAAGAGAGGCCAACTCCAAAAATGAGGTGGATTCCTGATCAAAAGTTTAACAGGGTTATCTGACACACAACAAGCATGCACACAACAGCCCTGCAGCAAATCAACGTTTGGAAGAAGTGGGGCCAAGTTCAAAATGCACGCAAGGTGTGTGCGATCGTCTCCCATTCAAACATTCCCATTTAGATCACTGAACGCAACTTAGTTATCCCATTCTGACCTGAGATCAGATTCTAAAAATGTCTTCTACATCCTGACAGTGTTCTGAAAAAGCTATGTTAATATGTCAGTCGGTCTTCGATTTTTACACAATTTAACCCTCTATACTTGGTGAAGTAATACTTGGTCCGCTCCATTTCCCCCAAATCTTTCGCCCAAAAATAACAAATCTACAAGCTCACAACCCTAAGGATCTAAGGGGAACATGCTTGGCAAATGTTCCCGTAGAATAGAGATGCTATAGAGGGTTAAGAGTAAGCACAATCTAAAAGGTCTGTTTTTCTGACAGCAAGAACCTGCAGCTATTCCATGCTGTTCAAGTACAGCTATACAGTCGAGTGCTTCCGATATAAAAAAAAGAAAAGAAAGAAAATTGGCTGACAGCTGCTATTCAGTTGAAATCTCTGACACACAGCAAACAATTTTCATCCGACATTGGAGAGCTTTGTGGTGAGATGTCAGTGAAGATAAGATTCCTTTTTACAAGCAATCCTTCAGAGTAACATTTCGGAGTATGTAGCTACGGGCAAAATAAAATCAGAATTTCACAGAGCTGTTCCAAACAATTACTTCAAAACGAGCTGGACTGAGATGACTTTGTTGCAGATGGAATTGGTTACATGTATTGATAAATCTAATAATGTACGATTCACTCAACGCAGCCCAGTTATTGCCTTGTAAAATTATTATCCATATTAGACCGTCCTTGATCTCCATAGAGAAATGCAGGTGTCATAGCAGCAACGGCACTAAGCATGAAGCACACGATGGGTACAGGTACAAACAAGATTAAAAATATAAAAAAAAAAAAATAGCATCTTATTCTGCACTTGGTCTGATCGAGTTAAGATAATGTATATTCTATAATAAATATGAGCAGCATACGTAGAATGTCCAATCTATCACCAGTAATTAATATGAGCATATATCGCCTATGAATGTATATAGAAAAATCAATGATAAATTAAATGTACAGCACACTACAGATTATCGACAAGTGGATGAGAGACTGGATACGATGTCTATCGTCTATACAAGTCAGAAGAACTCTAAAGCAATAACAGTAACAGTCCAAACCAGAGTAATCTATAGTGAGAGAGTGGCAACACTATATCGTTGTCTCCCATTGTAACAATGGAATGCGGAAGGTGTCATTCTATCTCAGTTCCGATGTCTGGAACTATATCCCATAGCGGCCCGCTTTGCGGCGAGATCAAAGCATGTCGCCACTCTCTTACTAGATTACTCTGGTCCAAACGTATAGCGTTGCACACTGGTCTGGTACAAACATAGTGTGCGTGGCACGTGCGTGTGTTAAAGCGCAAATAACATGCATTTTAAAACTGCTTTTAATATTTCCCTCAAAGTTATTCCTAATGGTTTGAGCCTCAATCACTACTCTGATATAACCAGCCCTTGTCATTTCTTTCTGGACTTTCAAAGCAGTTTTAGATGCAGTACGACAATGTCCTGAGTTGGTGGGGGTGCTGATATGCAGATTATTTAATATTTGAGTCATTATAATACCGATGCTAGATAAAAACCAGGCTTGTTTCCATTCCATGCCAGCTTGGAAAAATCAACAATGGTGGACATTGTAAACAAAGTGGAAATGTACATTTGGAACTGAAGACTGAAGAAGAGGGGGAATTATACAAAGTAGGGTGACATTGATGACATCACGATGAGACCAAAATCAGTTGAGCTGTTCCTGAGAGCAATTTCCATTAAAGCACCTGTGTGATATGAAAGCCTGATTGTTCAAAATGGGTTATTTGTGGGGATAGAAAACACATATGGGAGCCCCAAAAACACAAAAGAAATGGAAAAAAGTTGAATTTTATGTTATAGGTCGTTTAACAATTTCCGATTGGACGGATTATGTCAGCGATTCGGATTGGAGGACTACATAAAGGCATCCCATAATGCTCCAACCTTACCTCATTTCACCCCCTCCCCCCCCCTTCCAAATCTAGTCTAGCATTATCTCCCCGGGAGCCATCAAAATCAGGGAGGGGGGAGGGGGGGGGGAGGCAGAAGCCAGAAGGGGGCTCTGGCGGAGGTTGTTTGTGCACAACAGTGTGCCTTAACCCATTCTGACCTGAGATCAGATTCATACGAGGTTTCCACTGGACACACACTGGTCTGATTAACCCATTCTGACCTGAGATCAGATTCTAAAAATGTCAGTCGTTCTTTGATTTTCAAAAAATAGCAGACCTACAAGCTCATGAGCTTGTAGATCTGCTATTTTTCAATAGCTAAAGCATTACATGATGCCAACACCAAAATGGGTTCTTTGAGGGAGTTCCAGGGGGGTCCCCCCCAGCTATTATAGGTCATTTGACTATAATATCTTTTGCTTTTTTTTTTTTTTTAATTGGAATCCTGAAAAGCAACCTATTTATTTAATTTCAAATGCATTTAGTTAAGTTATGTTAACTTTATGAACGAAATAGTGGCCAAAAAACTACTTTCTGGCCTTGACAGCCCATATACATGCCATTCACTGTATGCATGCGAATAATACCCTCTATAACATTTTAATACTAGTAATTAAGCTACTGACTGAAGAAAATTCAAGCGGCTCATGTTTGCATGTTTGGAATTGTAACAGCTGAAATCAATATTATATCAGTATTCTGATATTTAACCTGCGGGGCACATTAACCCATTTTGGGCGAGAACCCCTTTTAGGTGTTAGCATTGTGTTATGCTTTAGCTATTGAAAGATAGCAGATCTACAAGCTCATATAGCGCGCCACCGAGTGGCGCGCTACGAGCTTGTAGGTCTGTTATTTTTGAAAAGTCGTAAAAATGTGGTGCAAATCTTTGAATATATATTTCCGAGAAAACATTTTTAACTAAAAGATTGGCTTCTGGGGGGAGGGGGGTCCCTGGAACTACATATTTTGAGATGGGGGGGGGTCCGTGGCCCAATAGAGATAATTCTGGGGGTCCTTGACATGAAAATTGTTGAGCCCCACTGACATAGAAACATGGGGTTTTTCAGAAAAAGATTAGGATTTAGAAGACTTTTTTTTTTTAAATCGACTTCAGTCCAAAATGAGTTAAGTGAAGGTGGGGGGGGGGGGCAGCCGGGTTGCCCATGTATGCTTTGCACCACCGAGTACAAATGAGGCACTGCTGCTGCTGAGCCGTTTGGCTCGGGTGCAGCATTCCGATCTGCTGGCATCACTGCACCGCCCAGCCATAAACTGCTACAGGTGAAACATCTCCACACACACACACACACACACAGCAGCCATCAACACAGTCAGAACAGCAAAACCACACAAGCTTCCGACAGAACCACAAACCCAAAGCCCAGCCAGGTTTGGGGTACAATGGCCGACCGACCCCACAATTTTGGAGAGTCTTTATAGCTCACAGATTTTACTAATGTTTTGACCCACATCACATTAGGTCAAAAATGTGCAAAAAATGTAATTCTAAACAAGACTTTTCATTAAATTGATGATTAAGATATACAAGCTCACAACGTATCATAACGTGACGCTTTGTGAGCTTGATTTCTTTTTTACTGATGTCGTAAAAAAGTCAGTATTTTAGTACTATAGTGCCATCAGTCTGGCACTAGCCTAGAACTTACTATAACATGAAAATACATGTTTTCTATTGGCTATTGCAAATGGTCTCTTCAAAACATCCTCACGGAAACCGCACTTTCTTTTCCTTTGTCTCATAATATAATATTATGCCATTTGGTGAACGTGCTTCCATGCAACGCTCCCCGCAGCAAAGCAACTGCATTAAGTCATTCAGGACGGGAACCCCTTTTGGCGCGTTAAGCATTATGAAAAATGGCAGGTCGATCTACAAGCTCACGAGCTGGTATAGATCTCACGAGCTTGTAGATCTCACAATCGTGAAAATGTGACACAAATCTTTGAAAATATATTCTTTCACAGTGAACGCTTTTAACTCAAATATTTGTTTCTGCAAAGAAACCCCCCCCCCCCCCCCCCCTTCCCTCTTTTCCCTCACTGTATATGTTTATTTTCCCTTTTTACCTCCATTATGATGAATTCCTGTTCTGTTCTTTGACTATATTGAAGTGTCTATTTGTATGTCTCTAAATGTTTTGATGAATTGAACATGGTGGACCCTGTTGTAAACAAGTGTAATGCTTAATTGGGTCGTCCACTCACTCCCAGTTATAACAGTCTTTGTATTGAGTTTGTGCTTGAAATGTACTGTAATTCTGCAAACTGTTAATAAATATGTCAATCAATCAATCAACGCATGGGGACAAACATATTTTCAGATGGGGGTCCACACAGCCACAACAGATAATTCTGGGGGTCCTCCTTGACAAGGTTGAGCACTATACTGACATAGAAACAGGTTTTTCTTTTCAGAAAACAGGTTTTTTTTTTTAGAATCGACCGCAGGTCTAAATGGGTTAATTACGGGCGCAAGTCAATATATTCGCTCGTCTCTCTCTCTCTCTCTGCAACGTTTTCTCTCCAGGAGTGCGACGGTCTCGGTGGACCTGCATGAATGAAGTCATTTCCAGCCGCTGCCTCAAACAGAGCTGCATTCTTTTCCCAAGAGGATCAATGTGCAGTGAAAAAAAGAATCTAAAGTGCTGAGGGCAGCGTCTGCAGATTCAAAGTCAACTCAAGCATCAAGTGGATTGTGATATCAAAGGCTCCCGAAAAAAGCCCCCCCCCCCGCCCTCCACCACCCATCCTGGAACTAATTCCATATGTAGTCGTCCGTCGTCATCGTCCCCCGCCCGTCCCCCCCCCCCCCCCCCCCCGCCGCCCCCCAGCAGGTGGATATGGTTTTTAGAGTCTACTTTAACCCATTTTTTACCTGAGATCAGATTCTAAAAATGTCTTCTATACATCCTGACAGTTTTCTTGAAAAAGCCATGTTTCCATGTCAGTCGTTCCCGGCCCAAAATGGATTAAAAGGAGCCATAGAATGATAAGGACCCTTTCATTTGAGTGCCCTTGATTTGAGTAAATGCACGGGAGAAGATGGTTTGCAGTTGGAAGAAGAATGTGTGGAATGGCATGGGAGAGCAGCGCTGTCACGATCACATTCTAGGGGACGATTAAGACCATTGCTGAACTGTACAAAGAAAGGACCGACACAAAAGACCGCCGGCACCAAAAATCAAAATGTACTATGGCCAAAATAGCAGATCTACAAGCATCACAGTCCAGTGGTTCACAAACCCTACTCCCAAATTATATTAATTTTGATGCGCCTCCCCCCCCCCCTTACCCATCTGCAAGGATTTTGTGCCAGGGACCCCTCTAAGAGAAGATTTGCGTGGTTAAATGTTTTTCATAATTGTTCAAGATTTTTCACTTTTCTTTGAGAAAGCAGATGTGACAAGATCACCACACATTGCATTGCAATACGTTGTATTGTAGATCGGTTATTTTCAAATACAGTCCTATAAAATAGGGTTAAAGTAAAGACAGACAATAAAGTCAGGAACCCCCTCAAGGACCCGCTGGGTCCCCCAGCCCAGACTCCTTTACTTTGAGAACGACCACTCAATCAACTGGAAGTCCTTACCTCAGCAACTAACAGGTCAGGATGTTCCAATATTATCAAGACAAATGAAAACACACACAGAGAGAGAGAGAGAGAGAGAGAGAGAGAGAGAGAGAGAGAGAGAGAGAGACTTGCGAGTCAAACTCTAATACAGTACAGTACATAACATTGTCAGTCTTTGCCAGCTGCTACAGGCAAGGCCAATAAGATGATATCTGGCTCTGGAGTATGAAGGCTTTCAAGAGCCTTCTCCTTATCTTATTTCTTAGTCGCATCATTGTCGTCGTGTCTTTCACTCATGTCAAACCTTATTATTATTATAATGTCAACTTTATTGTTGGTATATTACGTATGTTTTTCCTGCGCAAGCAAAATGTTTCTTCGTGGACGCATTGCTCTATATGGCCCAGTTAAAACATAACCGTGAGACCGTATAAGCCAGCCAAATCATACCTCTGCACAGATAGTGCAGCGTTGTTCTTCCCACATACACTGTATACACGTACAGTACTGTACTTTGAGCCTGCCTGACCCAAATAGGAGCTGACATGAGCTACATGTTTAAAAGAAAAAATAAAAAAGAACATATACCGGTAGTCAAGTGTATGCTCAGACAGCCACCTTTCTAATTGGACCTGGGCAATGAGAAGAATGGCAGCTATTCAAAAGTAGGGCAGCGAGCGAAACTCGCTCGCTGCAGCACCTCAAAACTCTCCCAGAGAGAGAGAGAGAGAGAGAGAAACAATGATTTAAAGTCAAGTTATGCACCAGCACGAGGAAGGACCTGTCCAGGTCATATTGTAATGTGTGTATATACTTTTGAGTAATCCCTGGCACAGAGCTACTTTCTCAAACATCTACCAATTACCAAGAGGCCTATAACACGATACAGTATATGATCGGCCTTGCCTGCATGCCTCTTCTTCTCCAGTCTCCTCTCCCTGTGTGTCCTGACATGTCTCAGAGCAGTGACGTTTCCCACCGACCGTCCTTGAACTCTGGCATGAAACCTGCGAGCGCCGCGATGCTATAAAAACGCGCTGATTTACTGCCACAGTCGCCATAAAGGGTGGATAGGAAATGGAACAAACTCTACCTCCCCCCACCCCACCCGTAGGTCATCCCTGTGGGGAGGGTCTCTCTGCATGCTTTTTTTGAGTGGTGCACTCCCTTACGGAGCTGTGTGTGTGGGTGCCTGGATGGGTATGATGGTTGTTTTTCACAGGCCTGCACCCTGCTGTGGTCCCTGTGGGTCTGGAACTTCCGGGGAATCGGGGATCCCCCCCGGGGACCCCCACACACACGACTCACTTCACACGGGTGTGATTTTTTTTATGAAGCCTGGCTGGGTCTTCTGAACACTTTACTCAGCAGTGCCGAGGGACACCGTCTTTATCGGGTAGCATCGGAAAGGGGGGGGAGCGAAAAAGCACACGTATGACTGGCTAACACTGGATCCAAACACACTGTGGGTGGGGGCAAAACATGCTTTGTGACCCAAATCTGGTGTGTGTGTGTGTGTGTGTGTGTGTGTGTGTGTGTGTGTGTGTGTGTGTGAACATGCCCGCCGTTGTGTTGCATGAGTCATGTCACTCCGGCAGGTCGCTTTGAACTTGAAGGTTTCACACTCTGGGCCCGTCTGTCAGCACGACGTCTATAGAACGTTCATTCCGTGAATAATTTCAACCGTCTGAATCACCTGCGCGTGCGGCGACATAAACAAAAAAACACGCTGCTCCCTCTCTCGACCGGTTCTGGGGCGGCCGCGTACCGCCCATGTGACACCCGTGTCACATGGGCGGTGAAAAGTACATGTACTGCTGTGTGTGTGTGTGTGTGTGTGTGTGTGTGTGTGTGTGTGTGTGTGTGTGTGTGTGTGCGCTCTATGATTCACGTGCTACTCATCTTCCTAATGGCTCTAAAACATTAGAAGATGTGTGGGAAACTACCGTGTCAAAAGCAAATTTAGAATCCCTTCATTCAAAGAGGCTAGTGTCTAAACTTGACTGACGGAATATGTAACCAATTAGGTGACTACATTACCTCTAAAAAACAGTGCTAACCATAACCATATATCATTCCAGGTCATACAAATTAAAATGTTCAAGAACAAAGTAAGAGACAGAGTACAGTGAGATATTTTATTGCTGCATTTCAGCCCGTGTTGTTTTTGGCAGGAAATATAGATTTTAGTTTAGTCTCTTGAATAGCTTCCATTTAGTCTTAGTCAAAAAAGTAAGACTAAGTATCCTAAGATTTTAGTCGACTAAATCTACAGTTGATTTAGTCGACATAAATGCATTTTGGTGGGCCTCGATGCCGTCGTAATGGCCGATTCTCACTTGCTGAAAATAGCAGATTGTTATGAGCTTGTAGATCTGCTATTTTCAGCATACAACCAATATTGTAAAATGACTTATACTTGATCTCTTGTACACTAGTCCCTTCCTAATATTTTAGTCCAGTTTCTATTTGTCGACGAAATTGTAAGTATATTTAGTCTCAGTTTTAGTCATCATATAGCTTAGTTTTAATTTAGTTTCCATGTAGTTTGTTAGTGAAAAAAGGTAGTCGACGAACATTTCCCGTCTTAAGTTGACGAAATCAACACCGAGCACAGCGGTTTGAGGATGTCTCACCAGAGTTGCCACTTGCCAGGTCTGTGTGACAATTAAGACAGCCCAATGGTCAACCAAAACTATATAAATCAAAACCATCCCAGTGTGCAGCTAAACCTGCAGCGCAGTGCCACAACTCAAAATATCTCACCATACAGGGAGAGAGATGTGTAGTAACAAATTATCCACTGGTCACGTTCTTGTGCGTGCGGGCATCCATCCACTGCGTCTGCATGCGTTCAAGGGCTTTCCCACCAGGCTTTGCCTCCCTCCCTCCCTCCCTCCCTCCCTCCCCCCTGCCACGGGGCAGGAACATCAGCCTGGGGAAACGTCAGACTATAGTGTACAAAACACTGGCCATAGCCTACAGGCAGCCACGCCCACGTCATCCCCATACCATCAGGACATGATCCTCCACTATAACCCAGTTCATTCACGCACACTGAATCAGCCAACATATAGCTAACACAGGAAGCTTCATTAGTCTCGCGTACTAAGCCAGACAACTATTCCACAATCTCCGTAGATACTGTATAGAGTCTGGACCTACACCTCCCAAGAGCCGAGTAACCGTCTCTGCTGCTCATCAGAAAGATATTCCACCAATCACGAGTCACGACGCGGTGTTGTCACATTGGAATTACACAACGAGACGGAAGCATAGAGTCATACTAGTGTACGAGCTTCATGTTATTTGTGCGCGGCCGCAGGATAGTGAAAGAAGAAATAACGCTGAAAAAAGCAGTGAGAGAAGAGATACTGCTTGTTTTGACCGTCAGAATGCAGTCAGAATGTCAGACTCGCTCACATCTCAGACTCAACCTCAATTAGCACTCTTCTCTCCTGGTATCGCTTCTTCAATCACCTTTATTTTATTTGACGTATGATACACAAAATGTATAGCTAAAATAGCAGCATTGAGCCGCTATATCCAAAGGATGCCGACAACTGAACGCGAGTTCCGCATGGCGTAATGGGAACTTGGAATTCTAGACCTCGAAGGGAAGGGTTGCGGTCTTGGTACCGCTGTACAGTACTGTCGATTTGTTTTGGGTACCTGGGCAGCTCTGTCATCCGTCCCGAGGGGATTTCCATCCGCCGCGTTAATCCTTTTGAAAGCGGAGCGGTGGGGAGATAGGGAGGACGCTGAATGATGGATTAATGTGGTCAAAAGGACCATATACCGGTTATAATAGCCGGTCTACAACCTTACGACGCGTGGCACGTTGTGACGCATTGTGCAACGTGCATGCATTGTGCGTCGTTGCTCGTATATCTGCAATTCTTCGCCAACTGTACTTCGTCCCAGAACAGGGATGCTATAGGAGTTCCTGGGGTGAATGTTATGTTAGAGGTTACAGGCTATTGGCGGATGAACTTATGAGACGTAGCTTGCGGAGTTAGTTCAGTCAGACATACTCGAGGGAGTTCATGCCGTGCTCAAAAGGCGCATACTATACTCAAGGGGTTAATATGCTGCTTTACTATGTGGGTGCAAGACCCACATGTCATTCGCTGATGTGGCAGTCAGCTGACCAATTGGGCGGGCTATACTTAAGCTCACTAGACTGCATGCTCTTCCTGCCTTCCTCTGCACATGGTTCCTGGTTGTTATGTGATGTTTGCTCCCACCACCACCCCAGCACCACCGGTGGGCTCTGTTATTTATGTTCCCCATGCGGGGGGGGGGGGTTATTGTATATCTATCTCCCTGCTCTTAATGTCTAATGTTGGTGTTTGATCGTGCCGAGCAGGGAGAAAATGCAGCAGAGCCGAACGCCAAGATAATGTATTATATGCACACTTGTATTCTCATCTCATTCTATAATAAATATTGGTCCAATCTATTTGTGAGTTGTCTGTTGTCTAGCTGTTCCAGAAGGGAAACTGAAGTCCACAACGCTAGCAGAGAGGGAATCCTCCAAGTAACCTGCAGTGCTTTTCTGTTGTGTAGGAGTGTCACTGACTAACTGTGACTACACCCCTCTAAGACCAGCAACAGAAGAGTAACAGTCCCAGGTGGTCCCCAGCAACATGTTGGAGAGTAGTTACCAAGAGGACCCTTATAGAACTTTAACTCTTTCAGAGTGTAAAATGAAACCATTTGGTTTCATTTTACACTCTCAATCAAGAGTTAGATTATTGTTAATTTACACAATTAGAGAGAATTAGAGAAGGATTTTCAACATTTGCCTGTCATCTCTCCTACGGTAACACATACAATATAGCATGGAATTGTGGACAAAATCCTATCCGACGACAACAAAATATGCTAAGTCTTGGGTCTGAGAGGCTAAATGTGGTCAGTGGTCCGTGGCTCAAATGCTGAATAAATGATGGGCCTCGATGTGAAAAAGGTTGAAAGCCAGTGGTATAATAAAGTGTCGACTCAACCCTGTAGTGTACTTCGCCAATCTCTTACTAAACGTCAGGTATAGAATAGATCAGCATCAACATGACGATGGCAGTGTAGGAGGGTTGACCTTTAACAGGTAATCACTCAATCATGTGCACGGCGTGCACATGCAAACACACACCTATAACACAGTAAACACACACACACACACACACACACACACTGTGATCCCACTTCCAAGAGAAATATAATTCACTGAGTCACTGAGACAAAAATAAATATGTACTCAGTGAAACAGAATTGTGCACTCAGGCAGAAGTGTGCCACACACACACACACACACACACACACACAGGTGTGGCAATAAGAGCACCATGCTCGGAAGATTTATGCATCGAGAGGGCCAAGCAGGGGGCATATTAAACAACCACCGTTGACATACCGCAAAACTAATCTTTGAGCACAGAGATGCAGGCAGGCCTCGAGGCACCCGTACCCCCTCAGCCACCACCACCACCATGGTGGAATCTCACACCGCCATCAGACAGTCACAACAGGACTGATCGCAACATGTCATTCGTGTGCAATGAGAGCGCTCGGCGTCAAGATGACGCGTTTGTTTTCCCAGTACATTTCTGGCATGGAGCCCCATGCTCTTCTCTTCTCTAGACTATAGAGTGACTTGAGCGAGCGGCAGCAGCATTTACCGTAGTTCCTCTGATCCTCCTCATCGGGACAAAGAAACAGTAAACAGTACAACGCAGACTCAAAAAGTCCCAGATAGTCTGATACATAGTGGTCCTCGGGCATTTATTTATTTATTTATGTCAAGGACCCACCGTTTGGTATGCCCTCATAACTCAAGAGAAAGTGTACACATTTGTCAAAAGTGTGTAAATGTAACAGAGTTTAGTGGGTTCCACTTGCTCCATCAGTAATGACATTTCTTATTGGTTAGTGGGCGGCACCCATTGAATAACACTGCAGGCGTCCACGTTTAGAGTGGTGTCAGTCTAACGTGAGACATGCCCATGGTAAGATGTGTTCCTCAGCACACTATATTTTCAACAAGAGTCTGTATGTTTACTGTGATGAATATTAGTTGTTCTAAACATGCTAAATGTACCAACAAGTGGCGATGTTTTGTACAAGTTTTCAATTAATTATTTTGACATGCTAAACTGTAAACTGTTTATAAAAAACATGCTCTTGGTCACGTTGCTAATTCTGCTATAGACGTGCTGAGGATTGGGTGTGTTACACAGACAGAAGCGGACCAGATACGTCTGTGTATTCCACCAGATTAAACTGTCAACAAAGAGAGAAGTCGTCCGGAAGACAAAAGTGAGGACACAAATTGTGATCCGCCAGAATGAGATCAGAAATATTCTCCAGCAATTGCTCCTTGCGCGCGCCTGCGCCCCCCTCTAGAACAGAAAGCAGGCCATATGGATAGGCCAGGCTATATTATCATTAAAATGTTAGTGATTGGCCCACAGGTTGAGGGTCACTGGTGAAGTGAAGTGTAGCGTTAGCGTACGTCGCGAGGAGGATGGAGAAGAAGTACGACAGACATACTATACAGTCTGCACACAAAACGTCTGCTGAGCCGAATGCACAGTCACAGATGCAATTCCTGCAGCCGCTGGGATCCAAACGAGACCCGCCCGCCCTCCCTCCCTGCGAACAAAGGAGCTATTAGGAGCTCATCATCAGCGTTCATGCTTAATGGCGTACATGACCTTTATTTACTTGATGGACGAGCGCTCCGACACACCCTCGCGAGCAGTAAATGAATAAGCAGTCTCCCGGCTGCGGGGGAAACTCTCAAACTTGAAGCTAATTAGTCAGAATTAGACATTACAGGCTGCGGAATTTGACCTGACGTAAGCTTTAATGTTTCCCCTTTTTCCTTTTGAACTTTCGTAACGCATTTCTCCTGACAGTACACAAAACAGCACAAGGACTCTGATTCAATCTGTTGTTCCCGTTAACTCCAATTAAAATTATACTTGATTAAACACGGTCACAGTGGAATTGAATGTTTAAGATGTTTTGGTCTTTCATTATGAACAAGAAGCAACAACAAAAAAAAGAGACTTCATTTCCATTCGACTGTTATGTCTTGCTGCGACGGCAAGTCGCATTTACTATGAAATCGTACATTTGTGTCCGTCAGTCACAGTCAGTGTATCACTCAAAATCCCCATACATGGGGAAAGCCCCCTGGTCCCCAGGTCTCGTAAACTAAGGCCCCGGCCCTATACCTGGGGCCCTCATCAAACCCTGTACTCTCAAGACACTGCCCCCAGTGGCACCCTTAGAGCTGACCTGTTCTGACATTCCATTATGTTGATCTGACCTCATCAAACCCTGTACTCTCAAGACAGGTACAAGAATTAAAGTACATAATTAATTCCATAATGTTGATCTGACCCTCCATGCCAAAGCACCAGCGCTCGCCCAGCAGTCTGCCGTCACCCAGGCGGACACGTGCACGGGCGAAGTCGCTTCTCACCCTCAGGCGTCTTACTGGTTAGCTCTGTGTGTGAGTGTGTGTGTGAGTGTGAGTGTGAGTGTGTGTGTCTCTCACACACACACACACACACACACACACGTCACACACACACACGTCACACACACACACACACCGTCTCTGTGTCATTGTCACCTGCACACGCATTCCTCGCTATACGTGACCCAGAAGACCTCACACCTACTGTCTAGTTCTGTCACCACCTGTGCACTTTTACACACCGTCAGAGTGCAATCTATAGGCGGAGGCTACTGTAAGCTCTATGATTTACGACGGACGCCTTCACCAGGCATGTTCCGAACATGAGGCAACATGAACGCCATAAACCAGGGGTTCCCAAAGACTGACTCGTCGTGACCCATTTCTGTGGGTTGCTTGCGAGTACAGTAAACGCCACCTTTTGTCAGTTCCCTACAAAGATATTATTTCAAAATATTAATTAAAAGAGTTCTAAAAAGAAAGAATGAATAATAAAAAATAGTAGAAGTAGTGAAAAGAGACGATCTGCAAGCTCATAGTGACGTGACGCGTTGTGACTATGAGCTTGTAGATCGGCTATTTTCTGTTTTCACCATACTAGTTTGGGGTCCTGGGGGAAGAGTAATAATTTCTCTCTTCGAGCTATAATGTCGGGTGTCGACTGTCCCCCCCACAGTCCGTCTCGCGTCTCCCCCCCTCCGAACTTTGCGGTGGGGAGCATAACTGAGGCTTTAAGTGGATAAAGTTGGACGCTCACTGCAGCCTTTATGCCTGGACCGGTCATCCACATGCTCACACTGACAGTCTGACACCGGTCCTTGACTTCCAAGGAGCACATGGAGAGGGCCATTTAATTCCACAAGGATTCCATTAGCATTCCACAGTGTCACACACTTAACCCCAAGACACGCACGACACATGGAAGCACAGAGACAGGCCAGACGGAGTGAGAGAGACAGACAGGCAGACAGACAGACAGACAGACAGACAGACAGACAGACAGACAGACAGGCATTACAGACAGATGCTGGGCACATTAATCAGGTTTGTTCTAATATAGAACGAGCCTGTGAGAAGCAGATGGATACATTTCCTTGTTTCGTTTTTTTCTTTTTTTGTCAAAATCACAAACTACCAGATGAAAAGCATTTCGACCCATGTGGTGTGTTTTCCCCCCAACTGGGAGGTTGAGAGGCTTACCTCAAAAAGCCTGTTTTCCATTGTCGTTTCAAGCTACTGACGTCAGACAGATAAATACTGAAAAGACGGACGGACGGACGGACAGACAGACAGACAGACAGACAGACAGACAGACAGACAGACAGACAGACAGACAGACAGACAGACAGACAGACAGACAGACAGACAGACAGACAGACAGACAGACAGACAGACAGACAGACAGACAGACAGACAGAGACAGACAGACAGACAGACAGACAGACAGACCAGT
Source organism: Protomyctophum bolini (assembly GCF_963924005.1). Classification (NCBI taxonomy): domain Eukaryota; kingdom Metazoa; phylum Chordata; class Actinopteri; order Myctophiformes; family Myctophidae; genus Protomyctophum; species Protomyctophum bolini. The sequence continues at coordinate 9,525,757 of NC_137885.1, forward strand.
AACACGCCCTGAGAGCGATATTGAAAATATGTTTGCGTTAAATAAATAATAACTACATTAAATCCATTGGTACAAAAACTATCTAAAATGTATCCTGACATTGACTCTACTTGTACGAGATGTCATCTGGAGCCAGCCTCTGTTGGACATATGTTCTGGGGATGCGCTTCCTTGAACCCATTTTGGAATAGTATTTTTGATGCTTTCTCAACCATCTGTCAAATTATGCCAATTGCGCCCCACCCCGATAACTGCCATATTTGGAGTTCCCAACGACGATGCACCAATTACCTCTCCCCAAGCCAATTTCATAGCTTTTGCTTCACTCACAGCGAGGAGACTTATTCTCCGCAATTGGAAATCTGATAAACCTCCAACATTTACAAGTTGGGTCAAGGATGTTCTATCCTTTATACCATTGGAGAAGCTCAGATACAACAGGTACAAAAATCTCGCCAGAAATTTGTAAAGGCTTGGTCCCCTTTCCTTGAATTCCCCCTTTCACTGTCTTTTGATGATGTGTCCCAAGTGTTTTCCTACATGTCATTTGGTTCACTGTGTAGCCCCTTAATCTAGTAAAAGGCACATTTGATTTTATAGTATTTATTTTATTCATTTATTATTTATATCCTTTACTACCTATTTTATTTTATATTCATATATTGTTGCTTTTTTTGTTGTTGTTGTCTTGTTTTGTGATGGAACCGGGGAGGGTGGGATATATGTGGGGTTGTTTGTCTTCAAAATTTGAAAATCTTATAAATAAAGTTATATATAAAAATAAAAAATAAATCCATTGTTACCATGGATCTTTTTTTTTTCATTTCCTGAAGGGAACAGGGACCTACAAGGTTTCCACCCGACAGCGACAATATGAGTATACTGTCTGCCAAGTGTGCCACTTCCTAATTTATGCTGATGAAGACCCACTGGGGACCAAAACATTGATGCAATAAACAGTGGGAGCAAACAACACAGTGTGTGTGGACTGACTCTGTTATCGTCTTAATGCTGATCTTCTGTTTGTCCTCCAGCAACGATGCTTATGTTGCCTGTCCTCTTGTACACATCAGGTATCGGGACTTCCTGAAAGTTCATATAATGGCCTGTTGTGGCGCTAAAAAAACCCATAGCTCCATAGAGTACCATGAATTTGGGCCCAACTTCACCTAGACTGTATTACCTTAAAGGACCACTTCACCAATCTTCATATAATAGGTCCTCACTAATAATCTTGAAAGAAATGGCGCAATTTTTTTCTACTCGGTCTGTGTCTCATAGGAGGGCTGTGAGGCAGTTCAGAAACCGTCTTCCGGTGACATCATCGATGGGGAATACAAGCTAATAAAAACTGCAGGCTTTCTAGTCCTGAAAAGTTGCAATGCGAAAATGGAAGCCATCGTTCTCACTATAATGAAAATCTAAATATTTTTGTAAAAAGATCTTGTTTAAAAAAAAAAAATCTGCCTAATGATGATGTCACTGGAAGACGGTTTCTAAACTGCCCACAGCCCTCCTATGAGACACAGACTGAGTAGAAAATGTTTTTGCCATTTTATCATGATTATTAGTGAGGACCTATTATATGAAGATTGAAGGTTGAAAAGTGGTCCTTTAATAAACATGGTCATGAATACTTTCTTCCAGTCAGTAGTAGTAGTTTAAAGTCTCATTTCTCATGTCATAATATTCTTTTTGGAAAACTATGGTCCCATTTATTAAAAAAATGACCATAAAGTTGTGTATGTTCTGAGGGGCATGGCTACCGTTACAGTCTATGATCGGGAGCCACCCCCCGCTCGAGTCAAAATAGAAACCAGCCAATGGCCAGCTGGGCCCAAGCGGATCTACAAAGATGGCGACTTACAGTTCAAGGACTGACAGGCTTCATTTTACGTCCATATAAGACCCGGAGAACGCTTTGTCCATATTTTCTACAGTCTATGGTACACATGCATCAGGCATGTGCGGGGGGAGGGGGGGGGGGTTTATAAAAACATTTCATCTCTGCCATGCAGCCTACATGTCTGCTACAAGGCCTACAAACATGCGATATCTCCATATACGGTATGATCTCTTGATGATTATTTGACTGACCCGTTTCTATCCTGCGTTTTTTGTATTTTCTCCCCTGCTCTCTCACTCTACCTCCATTCTCTCTCTCTCTCTCTCTTCTCACAGAAAGATCAGACCAGATTCTAAAAATGTCTTCTGCATCCTGACAGTTTTCTGAAAAAGCTGTTTCTATGTCAGTCGTTCTTCGATTTTTCAAAAATAGCAGACCTACAAGCTCGTAGCGCGCGCTATGAGCTTGTAGATCTGCTATTTTTTTCAATAGCTAAAGCATAACATAATGCTAACACCAAAAGGGGTTCCCGCCCCAAAATGGGTTGTGACCGTAAAGCTGATTCTGATTACCAGTGTGTTTGTGCATGCTCTACAATTCTTCATCATTGCACTTGCCGTATAGCTACAACAGTGATGTCACACGACAGTAGGTGATGGGATCATGGCAATCGCCATCACGTGTGCATCACACGCACACGCCCACGGTGTAGGAGACAAACCGTTTGCAAGTTTGCCAGTTCGAACCCTGTGGGCTCCCCCAGAGTTAGTGTCGAAGTGTCCTTGAGCAAGACACTGAACCCCTAATTGCTCCCGATGTGCTGGTTGATGCCTTGCATGGTTTCCGCCGCCATCGGTGTATGAATGTGTGCGTGAATGGGTGAATGTAATGCACAATCTCTGTAAAGCGCCTTGGAGAAAAGGCGCTATATAAATGCACCATTAACCATTAACCATGCAAGATGACAACCTTCTTACGGGAAGCAGTTACGGTTCAGTGTCTTGCTCAAGGAGACTTTTGACACCAACTGTCTGGGGAGCCCGGGATCGAACCGGGAACCTTCTCTTTCCGCTCTACCTCCTGAGCCACTGCCTTGCCCCAATGGAATGTATAACTATAAAGCAGTGGTTCTCAACCTTTTTCAATTTCAAGGATTTGCCATAACTCTCAAGAGTTACATACCTCTAACTAAGCCTGCAGGGTCCATTTGGACTCTTGGGGGACCGCTTTGACTTCACTTTGAGAAAATAAACTTCTGCCCCACTATAATATTGGTTGTCGATGTCCGCTGTGAGGTCCCAGATCACAGCTGATTGTCATTCTAGCCGTCTAATCGGGGACTAATTCAAACTCAAGACGATTTATAGGTGAATTCAATTATCCAACAAATATGGTAGAATAATTTAAAGCAGACAGACCGGGTCAGAGGGAGCAAAGTGGAGAACCACAAAAAAACAGAGCTACGTCATTGTGCATCAGCTACGTACATCAGACTTCCACGTGCACACACAGCACACCTGTGTGCACCTGACATCAGGCAGCATGTAGTAGACCACACTGTTTGTTCATCAGCATTATCGTCAGACAAAAACAGAAAGACTTCGCTGGAACACAATGAGAGAAGTGGGACAACCCAACTGCACAAAACCCATGCGTTTAGTTACTTTAGACACATCCAAGTAAACCAAAAAGATGTTATGGAGATGAACAAAGGAGCTGCATCATTCAGGGACAGGAAGAACCACCACTGCGTGGCTGTCATCAACTTCCAGTTAATGATCACTGATTTAAAGTGGGTCGAATGGACATCCAGTCCAGCTGTATGTACACAAGATTCAAGACTTTATTGCCATGTCAACAGAGTTGATTGGAATTTGTTTCAGTGCACTAAAAACAGACATATACAAAAAGACACATTCACATCACATAATCAGACGACACAAAAGCACAGACATCATTATGAGGGGGACCAATAAATAAGAAGAATGCAAAACGTTACAATGCAAACATGCGATATCTCTATATATGGTATGATCTCTTTGTTGGATTATTTGACTGAGCCGTTTCTATCCTGCGTTTTTTGTATTTTCTTTTTTTTTAAGTTTAAAAGTTTAAAAGGTTTTTTAAATCATGACAATTTTCGGAAAGATTTGAGGCACATTTTAACGATTTCTCAAAAATAGCAGAACTACAACCTTGTAGCGCGCTATGAGCTTGTAGATCTGCTATTTTTAAATAGCTGAATTATTACATAATGTATGTAACCACTCTACCTCCATTCTCTCGCTCTTCTCACGAAAACTAAAACACACCCGCACCCACACACACACACACACACACTTTCTATGGGGTGAGGGGTGAGGGGTGCCCCCCCCCCCCTTTCTTTCCATTTCTATAATCAGAGCCTAAATTGCCTAATAAATGCTCCATTCATTGTCACGGGCATTTAATGTTTGTGTTAGGACAATAATCTACACTATAGTTGATTCAAATATTTAAGATTGCTGTTGTGAATTGTTGATTTGCGTAATGTTGATTTGTGTTCTGTATTCGGCTACATGCCCCTCAATTGTACTCAGTTTAAAAATAGATATTCCACGGTTACGCTCTTAGCTTACGCATGTTTCATGCATAAAAAAAAACTACTTTTTATGTACCGTATGTGATCATTGTGATGTATTGCCAGGCTTTTTGTTTTTGCTTATTGTAAATCGCTCTGGATTAAGAGCGTCTGCTAAATGCCTAAATTGTAAATTGTATGATGATGACAAACATAAAGCTAGCAGTAGTGTGGTTCCAGACTGCCATATGTAAGCACAATAAACCACTGTTCGAGCCATCTGATGGTGATGCAGACCAACTTGCTTGAAGCTTCATAAGTTCATACATCAGTTACTTCCAAGTCATTAATGCGGACTTTAAAATGGACCTGGCAACAATCTGCTCCAAAATATTGGTTCTAATTAAATTCACTCTCCAGCCTCTAGTGAGCCTATACTGTTGAAATTCGATTGTATATCAGGTAGTAACACAGTTTGTCAAACTTTTTCATTTCAAGGACAGCCATAACTTCCATTTGTACACTCTCATAGAGTTACAGAGCTGTAAGGGTCCCCCTAAACTAAAAAGGACCCCTGAGGGTCCCTGGACCCCACTTTGAGAGCCACTGAGGTAGAACACTGTAATTCACCTCCTGCTGTTCGGCATCCAACTAATCTAGGTGGCAATTAAACTTATTTAAATAAATAAGTGTCTAATTGGACCGCCCACCGCCAGCAGTATTTGGGTTTTTAGGGAACAGGCACTGGCTTGATGAAAACATGCCCAGAGCAAATGTGAGCTGACGGAGTGAGTCCCATCAAAATGTGAGTGACGGTGTGTCACCGATAATGACAACACCGTGACACCACAGATTCAGAAGAGTTTACTGGTGTCATTGTACTTCTTCTGGTAATCCTCCTATCCTCGGCGTTAACTTATCCGTTCGTTAACTTTGAGAGTGCACAAATGGATCCATTAACCGTGTCATTTGGTCACATTAAAAAGGAAATAAGTGCCTGGTAATTCCCGTCAGTCCTCTTGAGGATGCTGCCCGTCTGCTAATGAATGATTAGTGCTTTCTAATCTCACAGCATCTCCTCTCGCATAGAGTTGTCCTGACTAGTCCTGATACCATTTTTTTTTCAGACAGAATACAAGTACTTAATTTAATTTTTTTGTACTCGCCGATACAGAGTACCGATACGAATACTTTATTTTTGTTGAGTAACCACTTCTTTTACCCTTCTTTTTCTCATAGATGCAGATGGATCTCCATCTGCATCTATGAAAATCACACTTGCGTGAAGTGAGGGGCGCCCTTATCGTATTCGTCATACATCATCATACTTCACATGCTCAGCCAATCAAATCATTTCAAATTTGGTGCACACAGACACACAAAGCCCTCGCATCTGTTTTCACACCATTTATCTGTGGAACCAAACTAAATGTGATGCCTCAACTCCTGTGGTCCCCAGTTCAAATACGACTATTTTGGGGCGGTCACTCACGGCCCGAAAAGGTTGAGAACCACGGAGGTATACGACATGCACCTGCAGGTGGACAAGTAGTACTGCCTGAAGCTACTGAGCACAGTATGGCTATCTCGGACTTTCTAGAGCCTAGAAGACCAGGCAGGCATATACTGTTAACATTATTATTATTATTATTATTATTATTATTATTATTATTATTATACTGTTAACATTAGTCTCTCATCATGCGAGAGACATGATGAGACACTGACTGAGTTGTTTTTTATGTCTATGTGTTGGTTCACCTATGTGTCCGTCTATGTGACGTTAGTGAGCACCAGTATGACTATTAGTACCAGTAGGGGAGCTGTTGTGCCAGAAACAGAGAGATATAGTGCTGCACGTGCTGCACTGTTGCCTGCTAATGAGAGAGAGAGAGAGAGAGAGAGAGGAGGGGGAGAGTGGGAGTTGCACCACTCAGTTCACACAGGTGTGATTTTTTTTAAATTGCTCACAACACTATTTTCGAATATTCTAGCCAATGTTGGGTTCAAAATAAATGGTTCAAGTGAGACCCGCTGGAACCCCCTCAAGCACCCCACTTTTTGAGAACCACTGTAGCCATCGTTTGCACGCGCGCACACACACACCCTAGTGATCCTACTACAGTGGTGTGTGAGTGTGATGGTCCAAGACGCACGTCGTAAGGTGTGCGTGCGTTTACAGTGTAGCAGCTCCACAGCTGGTTGGTCTGACTCTGCATGCTGTACGTGTGTGTGTGTGTGTGTGTGTGTGTGTGTGTGTGTGTGTGTCCAACACGCACTACAAACACTGACGGGGCTCACTTCACACAGGAAACTCCCTGGTTTCGGCCCTCGTACCCGGTTCCCATTGACTTTACTCGTTTCAGCTAATCAGCTTTTCATTTGACCAAACATAATATAAGACAGGCTAGACAGCGCTCGGCTCGGGGTTATGTGATCGCTGGTCGCTGCATGCCTGAGGTGTTTCCCCACCCACGCAATAATGCATGTTTATTTTATTTATTTTTTCCATTTACCGGTATGTATTTATTTGCGAATTGCGATTCCTTCCCGAAAACAACGACGCGACAAGCGACAATGTATCCAGTTTGTCGCTCTTTCCTTGCTTGGTTACAGTGTAACCAGTCAACCGTGTGTGACAGAATTGGACTTTTCCTTTATTCCAAACTGAAGCTAAAAACTGAACAGCTGTACGGAACAGTCACTACGCGTCGCTATAGTATATAGTCGCTAGCGCCTTGCTCCTATCGGCAAGCGACACCGCCCTGCAATGGAGCTATTTCAATTATAATCATTATTCCAATCCTATAGTTCCTGGAATGCGACCATGCAGTGGCACCGCATTGGGGATTGGGGGGGGGGGGGGAGTGGGGGACAAACCACACTTATTATATATGTTATCCTATATGCAATCACGTTGCGGTTGATCTGATCTCGAAACAGAATTGTGATTTATGATGAGAATAAGAAATGTTCAACTCCACATTCGAAAGATAAGAAACAGTAGCTGTGTGTGTGTGTGTGTGTGTGTGTAGGGCAGGCTATGCGTGCAGTCGTCCATTCAAATCCAGTTGAAAGCATTCCAGCAGAGGCAGAGCTGCCTTTCATACAGGTAGACAACACTCACACACGTACAACAAGGGCGTGTTCTGGTCGCAACACACTTTATTACAAACCTACATGTTTCCTCCACAAGACAATTGACAATCTACGAAAAATAAATAAACACACCGTCACCGGCTATATAGTCTACTTTATGGGTCTACACACACGAATGTATAGGTAGACACCACGTTAACCTACATAATGGTAGCCTTAAAAACACGAGAACCCAGACAGAATAGCCACACTTCAAAGCGCACACCACGCCACTACATAACGCCACACAACTGCAGGATTAATCCGAACAGCCGGGGTGTATTGTCACTGTTCGGAAGGGAAAACTCACCATTTTACAGTGGAGGAGGTGTCATTCCGATTGCGACCGTTTTCCATCCACAAATATAACCATGAAATAGTTCGCCACTCTCTCGGCAGCCAGCAACAGAACAGAAGAACACACACAACACACCATAAGGTAGTCTGTCTGGTCTACTAGGCTACACAGCAGCACTCGCACACAGCACAGGCAGCCCTGGGTTACCAAAGGAATCACCCTGGCAGTGAGGAATCTCACACAGGGGGCAGTGCTTCTGCCTGACTGTAAGTTGGGGGGTCTGTCTGCTTGTAGTGCGAGAGGAGTGCGCTAGGGGGGATGTGTTTACTTTACATTACACACACTATTTAAAATAAACTTCAAGTGTACAACAAGTAAAAATGCGTTTCAGCATTTTCTTTTCAGCTAGTCTCTCTCTCCCCCCCCCCCCCCCCCCTGTGCCAGACAGTGTCTCCGTCGTTTCATTTAATTAATTTCTATTCAACTGTGCTTAACCTTAATTCTTGGCATGCATGGATAACATTTACATTAAGTGATTCAGTACATTGCCAAAGCAAGTGTGGGGGGAAAAAAAGAAAATTACTTAAAAAAAAATATATATGTGATAATTTGGATTAGATATGGGGCATCGCCCATCGTAGGATTCTTTTTTATTTCATTGCATCAATGAATATGCCTTGTATTCCAAATCCAACACACACGTTCCACACAACAGCAGAGGGTGCAGTGCCCGGTGTCAAGTAGGTCGGACCCCCGTGCCTTACAAAGAACTCCATATAGAGGCATAAAAGGGACACATACTGTAATAACTGGGTGGGGAATGCATTTCCAACTTGCATCGTTCCAAGTAGGCCAGTGCCCAACGGGCACCGCTGTCGAGGCCCCACGGGCACCATTCTAGTTCATTTAAAATTAAAACAAATGTATTTGGCATTCTCACCTCACCTACTCACCTATCCCAGCCGCACCACAGACAATCTGTTGACCAGCTCTCTCCATCCCTCTCTGTCCTCGGAAGCTCTCATTGCCACACTGAGTTTCAAGTGTGTCCATTCTCCGATGTTATCTTCCCATCTCTGGCATTAGTAAATGAAAATACAAAGAGTGATATGAGTGATAACACGTGTTATAGAGGCTATATATATATATATATATTGCATGGATTGGATATTGTGACATGAATCGATATGAATACAGGTGTCTGTGCCTTGCCCTTTGCAGAGTAATATAGTAAGAGAGTGGCGACACTAGCGTTGACTCCCACTGTAACAATGGAATGCGGAAGTGCTCATTCTATCTCAATGGGATAGTTCCAGCCAATGTTTGGAACTATAGCCCATAGGGCTTTGCGGCGAGATCAAAGCGTGTCGCTACTCTCCTACTCTACACTCTGGCCCTTTGGTGCCTTGGGCACAAAAAGGTTTGAGAACCACATAATAGGTATAGGAGTAACTTCATTGTTGTAATGCACAGTCAGTGAGACATGTAGGCCAGTATGTCATTGATTTATGTGTAAATAAGTAGTGCACTTGACATTCATCTTAGACTTGAGACTCACCCCTTCCACTTTGAAGAATGCTTAATTGCCAAACAGTGGCTCGTAAAGTACATACAGTACACACAGTAAGCCCATTTACATTTAGTCGTGTCATGTGACCTCCGACCTGCCTTTTCAACGAGCGACACAATCTTAGACAAAATATACAGAGAGTATCTACATTTAGCCGGACAGTACTCAAGATGTCATTATGTTTCTTTTGAAAACAGCACTTATTTTAACAGCACTTCTTAACCATTTAAAATAGACTTCATTGGCCAAGGTCCCCCACAGTGGTCTGCATTTGGCCCTCTCCCTTAGTCGCATTGCGAAACTCTGAGCTTGTAGATCTGCTATTTTCACTCATAATCGCCTGCCACGACACGGCCAGAATAGGGACGCTATATAGGGTTCATGTGGTTAAAGTTGCATTACAGGGATGTCACAGATTTTTGGAGCTAAATCTGACAGTCATGAGACTGCAAACGCGAAACAGACACAGACAAAGCGTTATATGTCTCCAGAAAGCTTAAGGCAATAGATAACATATTCAATAGGCCTATTCTGTGGCACTCTAATGAGAGGCACTTTGGTCAAGTAGAGCAAAGGAATCATCCCTTTAGAAGTTTAGATATTTTAGAAAGATAATGTTATCTTACTGCAAAAAAGTATTTGAGAATGTATGGCATGCTCAGAACCTTTAAGGATTGTTTATTTCTGTTAACATTGACAGTATGGTTTAATACTCTATTAGTTGGGGGCGCCCGCTGGCCTAGTGGTCCAGGGCGCATGCCACATTATAGGCTCTTGCCTGACAGCGTGTCGCGTGTTCGAATCCCGTTCATGGCTACCTTTGCTGCATGTCTCTCCCCTTCTCTCTCTCCCTCTTTCCTCTCTGTCTGTCTTCACTCTAACTATCAAAAAAGGCTAAATCTTTTAATAATAATACTCTATTATTAGTGCTGAAGAATGGGGGTTGGTCAATTTCAAAAGGACAGTAATCTCATCTGTCCATTCTGCGTGCCCATAAAGGAGTTGAGAGGCAACCATTTAGACTGAGGCTAAAGAATACCACTGTTCCGCAAGGAACCACTGAGTGAACACCCATCTTCTTCGAGTGTGCAAGAAGAGTTTACGATTCGCCTCCACACTCCTCTCTTTGTTTCTCATTGCATCATCTAGTACGGGCACTCTGTTTTGTTTTTCCACAGCTGGTGGTCGTGAATAAAGGATGCCTCTCTGACAGCACGCCGCTCATTTATTTGAAAAGAGGCAAAACAAAACAGACACACAACCGATAACCATCATTGTTGTGCATGGAAGTGCATCGTGTCTGGACACAGTCAGTGACAAAACACAATGCACACAACCTCTGATAACGACACGGTATAGCGTACATGGTAAGTATTCATCTTTCCCGTTGAGCCTCCTTGTCCTGCCTTCATATAATATGCATTTCATTGTCTACCAACACATTATGTGGTTCCCAAAGTGGTCCTTGAGGGAGTTCCAGGGGGTCCCCAGCTAAATGATAGTTTGGAACCAAATGGACCCTTATGGGTCTGTAACTCTGAGAGTGTCCTCATGACATGTCTTACACAGTGGATTTTTATGAAACGAGCACAGCAGATAGAAACAGGATAATTCAAGCTTTTCGTACAGCTACAATGTTGGTGAGTTTGACATTGTTTAATACACTCAGATAGGACTTTTCTGTTTGGATGTATGGGCTGTCAATGGGAAATTGCATCTAGTTACCGCCCTGCCATTAAGTTAATATAATGGCAAGATGGCGCGGTCTACATATAGTCAATTGTCCCCCGACTCCCCCCTCCTCTGACACAACACGCCATACACACACACACACTCCACACAGCACAATGCAGGTCATGCCTAGGTCATGAACCTCGAGTTTCCCTTTTTGCCTTCCCACTGAGAGCCAAATAAACACTGGCCCAGTAGAGTCAAGAGGGAGGGAGGCCAATTTGGCCAAAGTGACAGAGAACACCCTTAATTGGCCTCTTATGTCTTCATTTCCATCCTCCATCCAACCGGTCAATTATAGTATTATATGCTCAGCAGGCCATGTCTATTGTCTAGCATTGTTTAAGATGAGAGGCCCGCAGACCCTGTAGAATCATCCCCCGACCCCCGTTCCCCAGAAGAACGGTTTCTGTATTCCATGCGTTAACATGCAGTGAACGGTTTGCCAGCCTATAGGTTAGCCTACCAGTGGTACCACATTTAAATGTGGGCTTCTTGGCATAATTACAGTGCAGCAAGTTCATATATTAGCCTACAGTAGGCCTAGTAACACAACAACTGTGCCTGCAAAGGCAGCTTATGATGTGTTCACGCATTGTAGAATTATATACAACACAAATTACAATAAACAAGTGCAGAAAAGCAGAAAACAAGAGAACTAAAATGGCCAGCAGCATAATTATAGGCCTCCCTGCAGTGCAGACCCATCATCATATGACAACATAAACATAACAAAGAGTCAGTTTTAAAAAGCTTTTCAAAAAAAACACAGGCTAAATACAAACACAGGCTAACTATAATGGTGGCACTTACTTTGTTTGTAGGCAAAGTCCATGCTGCCTGCACCTATATTCCTCTGGACAAAGATGTCAAACGTCATGGTAAAATGCCCAAATACGAGGAAGTAAAAGCCTGTTCTTAACTTGCATTCTGTTTACAGCTGTAGGTCATTATTATCGTGTGCTTGTTGATTGAGGGATTTTCAATTATATTAGGCTATAGCAAAAACACGATTCCTTATTTTCAGTTGTTCACAACAACTCCTTTCTTCCTCATAATAAGATATTTAAACTCTTTTAAAAGAACAAACAGAAACAGACAGTGACCGCTTCCACGTCAAATACAAAAAAGGGCGCGGAGGCACAAGGGGGTGTGGTTTTCACACGTCATGATGTCATAAATTGCCATGGAGATAGTCACCGAATCACAAAAAAGCTTCTTACCTTCCACTCAAATCAGCAGTCAACCAAACGACACAACATCTAAAATATAAAATACATTCTATTTCTACAGTAAAAACATTGAATCAGAATAAATGTAACAGAATCAACATAAGGATATATCTCTCGCTCTCGCTCTCTCTCACGCGTGTGTGCGTGTGTGTGTGTGTGCGTGTGTGTGTGCGTGTGTGTGTGTGTGTGTGTGTGTGTGTGTGTGCGCGCGCGTGCGCGCGCGCTGTGCACGTATGTATGGGAGCAAACGAGGACGAGTCCAGAGTCCAGACACAGAGGTGCTCTTTAAACATAATCTAATCCCACACTATAATCGACACAATTTTTGCTTCACGCTTTACTGAATAAAATATGGGAAGGGAAAAACCTCTTCTAGTTCTAACATATAGATAGATGAGCAATAAGAAAGAAAGAAAGAAAGAAAGAAAGAAAGAAAGAAAGAAAGAAAGAAAGAAAGAAAGAAAGAAGAAAGATAGAATGCTCGGCAGCTATATTTATCATACGTTTAGGAAGGTCTATATGTGATAATGATGATTATCATTTATCACATATAGACAATTAACTTCTCTCTCGTCCACTCACAGCTGTTCTTTGGGGTGTTACGTAATTACTGGAATTAACCCTTGACTTGTCAGCCGTCCGCAGCCGTAAACTTTCACCAAAAACAATCATATGTTGAGTTTATTGCGCCATCCTCTGTTCGCTTTACGCCATTACAGAAAATGCAGGCTCAACTTTGCATGAGGAGGACAGTATAGTTTATTCTTTATCTTACGGGCTGCTTCCATAGACTTGGGAGTCGGGACTGGTGGGTTTATGGGTTACATAATTTAAACCCCCTTTCTTTTTATTTGGTTTACTTTTAGGCCTACCTACGTTAAACCTTTACGAGTTGAGACTGAGAGACACACTTAAAGCCCCAACTGAAACATTATAGTTTGGTCTGTTCACTTGTTGTTAGTCTTGTCCTTTTTATATTCTCAGCTATTTTAGGCAGTTGACTTTATATTAAATTAGTTATTATAGTGGAGTGGACTATACTAAACAAATGATTTATTTGTTGTTGTTTTAACAACATATAGGCTAAATAGCACCCTAAAAGTGAACAAAAGACCGACCCCATAATATACTCAGTCAAATGCGTGAATAATCAATCGATAAGAGGTCGCGGTCAAAATGTGATTACTCAGTTGTTGTTTATGAGCGAGACACGCGCCGCCCGCAGTTAACCTCGCGGGCAGGCGTCGTCGTGTGCGGGGCGAGCAAGCAGCATGCACGATCCTGCTGTCACTTTGTCTTTCTGTGCGTTTTATTCAGACGTGGTGGCGGGTGGGGGGGCGTGCAGATGGCCCCTATTGAAGAAGATAAGGTGGGGCCCCTGAGATCATTACATTTGGTGTCGGGGGAAGATGGATGGATCCCTCCCCAAAGACACGGAGTTTATGAGTTTATAGGGCCTTTTTGGTAAATAGGGAAGAAAAATGAAAGCATGTAAAAATGAAGACGAAGTGGAAGGAAATGCTGTTTATTACGAGACCACACGCGTCGCATGGATGTGGTGGTGGTGTGTGTGTGTGTGGGGGGGGGGGTGCATGAGATAGAGAGAAAGAGAGAGTGTGTGTGTGTAGTGTGTGTGTGTGTGTGTGTGTGTGTGTGTGTGTGTGCGTGCGTGCGTGCAGCGTGCGTGTGTGCGAGAGAGAGATTCAATCTAGGCCTATATAGCAGGCTGCATGTAAAGAATGTTAGAATGCTAGATTCTTCGTCAGAGGAACATTTCCATCAACCAGATGAGATTCTGTCTTCAGGGGCCAATTACATTCCCTGCAGTGTGTGACAAATTTGTTTGGTCAGGACAAGGTAAAGCCACAATCCGTGCAATTCTTTGAAGTAGGCTATAAGTTCAGAGTATATAGGCCTATACTAGGACCACAATATTCCAATGCAAAGTTTGTCAAAGTTTTAATCAGATATATTTCAATAGCGTACATAATGAAATAGCTATTTGCTCTTTATACTTGTGGCTCTTGTACTATTTTAAGACATTATTCATGCTGAATTATCCATATACATATTTAATCATATACGACACATTGGCAAACGATAAAAAGGGTTAAAAAGATGCTGTTGCACACTCAGTTGTTCATTTAATAAATCAATTAGAGAATGAAGAAAACAGGCCCCAGATATATGCACGTTTGACATTGTGTGGGAGGAAGAAAAACTGTGTGGGCTTCTAAGGCCTATAACCAAAGTGAAGTGGTAAGAATCAATGGCAGTTTTAGTTATTTTGTTGCAAGATAAAGATCCGTGACATTTAGAAATATATATTTATTGTTTGTTCCATTCTTTTGTTGGTGCATGTATGTGTGGGAGCGGTATAAGTTCAAGACTTGATTTTCTTGGAAAAGTGCAAGCATGCACTACACTGGAGTGTACAGTCCTCCGTCCTCACAAATATTGTTTTTCCCCACTGATATCAACGTTCCAAGCGTTATCAGCGTTTAATACCGCTTTGATCAATTCATTTTCAGTCCATGCACATTTTGTGTTCCATCAAGGACCCCAATTTGTGGCCAAAAACGTCTCACCATCTCTGTCTCTTTTTCTCTCTCCCCCTCCCTTTTTTTTGCCTGACACGACAACAAAAGGCAGCACAATTGGATTTCAGAGAAAGATCTTAACCAAATTAAAGCCCAATGAATATTGCCATTTTATAAACGCGCCAGATTGCGCCGTGCCGGGCATAATGCGTTGCGCACACACACACACCTTACGACAGAGAGAGGGCCCGCGGTACAGATGGTCCGAGCGTGAGTCTGAATGAAACAGGGGGGACCCGGGACCGTCCACGGCTGCTGGAGCATTGTGGCAGGACGTCGCCTTCAATACACCAGTTAATGAGAACAGACTGACTCTCCTGCCCGTGCACTCTATCCCCGCTGTCCATTCTTCTCTGCTGCATGGCCCCTCCTCCCTCTCTCTCTCCCTCTCAGCCTCTCCTCTTCCTCTCCTCCGCTCTCCTCTCCTCTCTCATGCCCATTTCCATCTGTTTGGAGACAAAGGGCCACGAGCCAGCCCAGGCCCCGGCCGGGACCCTGCTGGTGAAGTATGCAGGGATAATACGACCCATCCCGGGGGCTGCATTTCAACACATGGACCTGGCTTTGTTGTAGTGCTGCTACACTTCTCGTAGACCCTGGGCCCGCATGAGCACACTTCACAGCGTGCGCGTGCACACGTCACACACGCACGCGCGCACACACACACACACACACACACACACACACACACACACACACACACACACACACACACACACACACACACACACTCACTCACACTCACACACAAGCCTCTGCGATATAGAGGTAAGTGGAAGCAGAGGGAAGGAAGGAGTTGCAGACTGGCAGTATTAATGGTGTGTGTGTGTGTGTGTGTGTGTGTGTGTGTGTGGGGGGGGGGGGGGTGTATTGATACTGTCATAGTAACCCAAAGACGTAGGAGAAGAAAAGATAGGGCCAAAAAGATGGCATGCATGGAAAAGCCCTCATGCTGCTCCTCGTACCGTGAACATATGGCCGCCTGTTGTCATGGTCTTTCCTCCCTGTCCAATTTACACAAACCTAACAAGCCCTCAGAATTAAACGAGCGTGCATGTGCGCGTGTGTGCGTGTGTGTGTGTGTGTGTGTGTGTGTGTGTGTGCGTGCGTGCGTGCGTGCGTGCATGCGTGCGTGCATGCGTTTGTCTGTGTTTATCATAGACAGAAAGACAGACGGATGGTTGGATGACACAGCACAGATCATACAGGCAGGAGTGGAGACAGAGAATACAACTAAGATTCAGAAATATATAATGCATGTCCCCGTGTTTGTTGTATGCATGTGCATGTGTGCCGAGCGTGTGAGAAGTGTGTGTGTGTGTGTGTGTGTGTGTGTGTGTGTGTGTGTGTGTGTGTGTGTGTGTGTGTGTGTGTGTGTGTGTGTGTGTGTGCGCGTGTGTGTGTGTGTGTGTGTGTGTGTGTGTGTGTGTGTGTGTGTGTGTGTGCGTGTGTGTGTGCGTGCGTGTGTGTGTGTGTGTGTGTGTGTGTGTGTGTGTGTGTGTGTGTGTGTGTGTGTGTGTGTGTGTGTGTGTGTGTGTGTGTGTGTGCGTATACGCGTGCATGTGTCCTCCTCCTCTGGGTTTTCTTTAAGTAGCCCCATACACCTGAACGACAATGCAAAAGAGAAGGCTGTCCAGCCTCTCCTAATAGCGGCTGTCTAATCCCCCGCCGTCTGTGCCCTCCTCTTGACATATGGCCACTCCAAGACCTCCACACTGTCAAACCCACAGTGTTCATTTTGGAACCTGCATGCAGTGCAAATGGAACTATTTGCATGCTCTCTGAGTGTATGGAAATGGATGAGTCAAAGCTGATGATTTGACTCGTGTGTGTGCACAGTCAAATCCAGATTGTCAATTTGGAAGTGTTATATACGGGTGTGTTTTTGCGGCCTCTGGCTTCAAATTAACATTCTTGATTTTTTGCTGTGCACCCTTATGTATAAGGCCACAATGGAGAATGGCAGCATGGCACTTTCTCACACACACACACACACACACACACACACACGTGCACGCAGCCACGCACACACGCATGCACGCACGCACATACACACGCACATACACACGCACACACACCGACCTCAAATATACACACACATCCTCACAGACAGATGCACAGATCGTTGTGCATATGTGCATGCGCAAGTGCATGCACCCATTAGGACGCACACATATGCATCCAACACACACACACACACACACACACACACACACACACACGTCACACACACACGTCACACACAGACACACACACACACACACACACACATATACACGTCCTCACAGACAGATGCACAGATATACACACCCACACAGACATGTGTGTATATTATGCACACCCACACCCGCCCACTCATCCACCCACTCACCCACCCTCCCAAACACACACACACACACACACACACACACACACATACACACACACACACGTGTGCCAGGCCACATAGTCGTCATCATCCAGGCTGTTCGGTGCCCCCAGCAGTGTGGGATGTGTCTGTCATGGCTCTCTCTCTCTCTCTCTCTCTCTCTCTCTCTCTCTCTCCCCCCGCGGCCCCTCGTGGGGCTTTGTAAAGAATATATTGAAGAGGTTCGATGCTACGGAAGCTTTGGGGATGAGAGAAGCACAAATGGCCCTCATATAGTGGTGGTTCATGGCAAAGTACAGATGGTGATGGGAAGTATAGCGTGAAGTGTTCTGTACTCATGTTACAATTCTGAGGTGCTTTTACTTTAGTTGACTATATGTCCGTTTCTCAATACGTTATGCTCAGATCTTATAGATGTATTTATATATTTTTTTACTCACTTCTTTTCAAACTTTTGTTTAGAAGTTAGTCACTTTGTCCGTTCGAAAATAGCAGATCTATACGAGCTCGTAGATATAGGATATGTTTTGAATTTCTTTTTGACATATTTTGAAAGATTTGAGTAGAAGTTCAACCTCGCGTTGGATTTTGAGTACATTTACTTTGAATACTTTATGTACGTTTGCACTTTGAAGGAGAATTCCATACTAAAAAGGTTTCTTACCTTTCTTTGTAGTTGTTATGTCCCCACCAAAAAGGTCCAGGTGTTATTTTGTGCAAAAGCTCCTTATTGGCTATTTCCCCTATATACCATAAGCCCTAAATGAATTGCATTGAATTGAATGGGAATTGAATGGGGATATGGGGTAATTTGATTATTTCCAATGCTATATATTTTTTGTATATATCCTCTCTTCATAATGTAAGTAATATCCCAAGCGGCACACTTTACTATAACTTATTTAGATGGAAATAAGCGAATAAGCACAACACCCCATATTCCCATTCAATTCAATGCAATTCATTGAGGGCTTATATAGGGGAAATAGCCAAAAAGGAGTTTTTGCACAAAAAAACACCTGTAGGCTACCTCTTTTGGTGGGGACGTAACAACTACAAAGAAAGGTAAGAAAGACTTCTAGCATGGAATTCTCCTTTAACTCAAGTATAGCCTACAT
>NC_137885.1:9554217-9576717 GCF_963924005.1 Protomyctophum bolini
ATGACAGACAGCTCGCCCTGCAGGGCTCCAGTCATGTCCAGTGTGTGTGTGACACAGAGGGTGTATCAACGACATGTCAGCACCAAGAGACAAAAACCTCTTGACAGCTGGAGACACCCTCATCCCGCCCCCCCCCCTCCACACACACACACACACACACACACACACACACACACACACACACACACACACACACACACACACACACACACACACGCACACGCACACGCACAGTGTGAGCCACCCAACCCTTAATTGCTCCAGAGACCAGTGAGGTGGCGACGGTGCGTGTGCTCGATGGTCCGCTGCATGTGGTCCCCTGGATGGAGCCCATGCACGCCACGGGCCCCTGGACCCTGGACCCTGGCCCCTGGCCCCCATGGCCACGGGCCCCTGGCCACGGGCCCCTGGACCCTGGCCAGACTCACGAGAGGAAGGAGGACCCCTCCATGGGTGTTTTGTTTTTGTTTGGTGCACATGCATGCTCCCAATCCAGCCCAGCCCAGCCCAGCCCACACCTAACACACGCATGCACGCACGCACACACACACACACACACACACACACACACACACACACACACACACACACACACACACACACAGGACATGACTGCATGGAGCCCTGGGCGAGCTGTCTGTCATCTCACACAATATATATGAGATGCAAGTGTTCCTGCATGCTCAGTCTGTTCTTACCATGGTTTCCATAATCTACTAGGGACGTCATAGATCCACTTTCCTACTTTATATATTTCTCTGTGCGTGTGAAATAAACGTTATAGAATGTGTATCGCATCACTGTGTGTCGGCTCCGCGCCCGAGCCTCGACGGGTCCTCATTCCTCACCCACCACCCCAAAGGTTTAGATGGAGAATCATTACAAATCTATAGTGAAGAAATCTAGAAATACCTGAACAGTATACTTAAGTACATGCACTTAGTTACTTTCCACCACTGTCTGCAGGGTAGTGCGGCCAACATAGACGGGTGGTATAGTTGTGGCTGAACAGATGAGGGTTGTGTTATTATGTGGCTATTGGGTTTTCTATTGATCTCGTTTGGACTTTGTGTTCAGATTAGGTTCATTTCTGAAGCAAAGCAGCATTTGAGTGGGGAGGAGCCCCCCCCCCCCCCCCCTCGCTAAAATTGACGTTCAGTTCAGTTCTATTGTTATGTTGATGTTGCACATAATAGTTTTAGTCACATCCCTCAAACAAGGCAGGCAGCACATTAAAAGCTCTCTGTCATTGTTCAACGAATTAAGATACTATATATAGGACGCATGTGGTTTTTAACGAGATGCTTGGCACAAAGGGCAAGACAACGAAGAAGCAGACCAATATATACCCACAGACACTTGTGCTTCCTTCAACAATGATTTGACCACAACTGGTCATTTACTGTATGTGTCTGACAAAGAGCTTTTGTGGTTCAAAACATTGTTAAATGAGCCACAAATGGAGTGCAAAGTAGATTGACATGCATGTAACCCGGTTCCATCCATGATGCAGTCGAGCCTGACCCAGCCTGTGTGCTTTCTGGTCTCCCTTCCCCGGTAGAAAATAGCATGGAGAACACTGACCTCACCAAATTTGGAGCGACACCCCTCCCTGCACCGCATGTTATTGGTTAGCGAAATACAAGGATGCCAGATCATCCAATGTGTTTCCACAGGCTTCCATTTTTGAGCCGAATGCAAATGAAAACAAAAGCCCGCATGTGTACCGGATCCAGATTCGACAAGTGAACCTAAGTGAACCAAACACAATAGAACTCCATTCATTCAAATGAGAGCAAGAGTTGACATTTATTTACTTATAAATCCACACTGTCATTAGGGGGACTGCCCATAGATCCGAAGTCCCGTTAGTCCTATAACATGCATTAAGATTGGCGAACATGCGCTTCTCCCGTGCTTGCGGATATGTTTAGGTTAGGGTTAGAGATAGTGTTAGTAATGGTCGAACTTAGAGGAGGTCGAACCAATGACAGGTTATACAGTTGTTACTGTGTGAAATATTAAACAGGACAGTGCACCCATGGTACTTTAGAGTAACATTTTGAATAAAGGACATTCTACATTGTAATGTTGGTAAAAAATAAGTCAGAGTAGGCATACTTCTACCAAGACACGAGCAGAAATGCTACTACATCAAAGTGCTCTCCTGCTGTGACCAGGAGTCAGTAATGGAGTTGTTGTTTGTCCAATAAGCCAGCGCTCCAGTGAGAATGCAGCTGTCTGTACCTCTTCTTATTCCAAAAACCTTGAGCTCCTGTGACAACACTCGCAACTGTCAAGACGTATCGAACAAGCGGAACATACAAAAGACACGCACGCGTGTGTGCAAGGACAAGGACATGGGCCCTTCGCATGTATACACACAACTGGGTGCAGACTGCAGACATACACATTACACACACATGGCACGCACGCACGCACTCGCGCACGCACGCACACACACACATACACGCACACACACACACACACACACACACACACACACACACACACACACACACACACACACACACACACACACACACACACACACACACACACACACACACACACTTTTAGTATGTGCTCTCGGAGCAGTGGGATGGAGCTGTGAAATGGGAAGGATTAGTCACTTTGTCAGGAGATGTATGAGGCCTCTCAGGTAGACTGGCAGCCACAGGGGGCATTCTAGGAGAGATGGACACAGACAGACAGACAGACAGACAGACAGACAGACAGGCAGGCAGGCAGGCAGGCAGGCAGGCAGGCAGGCAGGCAGGCAGGCAGGCAGGCAGGCAGACAGACAGACAGACAGACAGACAGACAGACAGACAGACAGACAGACAGACAGACAGACAGACAGACAGACAGACAGACAGACAGTTTATGTGCAAACCTATTTCTGAACCATTGACACCCTTGTAAAATACTCTGTCCAGGAAAATAAAAGAAAACATATCACATATTGTTTTCTGTTGCTGCTGTGTTTGTTGCTTTTGGATGTGTACACAGCACACTGTATACTTTTATGACGTCACGTATCTAAAAAGCACAAAGCCATCAAGTGACAACCAAATCTCGCGATACTGCCGAGCCAGAAACAATGTATGCCGCTGTTTAGATGCCTCAATATATTAATTATACAGTGTGCTGCCATTGAAAAACAAGTGATTGAATTTGTATTATTGTTAATCTTATTTTACTTAGTATCTTATCTATCTATTGGTTTTATACCTGTATATACTGTATGTTGTGTGTATTGTTTTGTACTCAACCTATTGGTTTTATACCTGTGTTTGTATGTTGTTTGTATGTCTGGCCTCGTGGGGAAAGATGGAGGGTGGGTGGGGAGGATTGGGAAAGGCGTTGTGGGAGAAAATCATGCGTCACAATGGCCTCACTCTAGGATTGTTTGTTGACTATAGCCGTTTGCCTGCAGTAGCATTGAAACTACGTGCTCACTGCTCAAGGAGCTGCCCTGTGCTTTTCCCTATATATAGCTTGTGACAAGGTGGTCACACTGACAATGTTTTTGCTTGACCAATGATACATTTGTTGATTCCTTCTCGACTGCACAAGCACATGCTTATACACTTGATGCCTCATGCATGGCCATCTCTGGACTGTATACAGAACCATAAGAGATGCATCTGTTGTGTTACTCATTCAGTTTTTCCCATTTGGAAATGATGTGACCATCATGGTGTCCAGTACTGTATTATTCTCTATGCGTGTAATGAACGGGGGGCCCCTGAGCTCGAGCCTCCGAGTGACCGCGACACTGTTATTAACTTTGCACTTTTTTGTCAGACCATGGGCATTAATATTCATTTATGTTAATAAAATAACCCCAACAGTCCTAAACCATCATGGCGGGGGTGGCTCAGGGGGGATGGAAACCCCCAGAGTTAGTGTCCTTGAGCAAGACACTGAACCCCAAATTGCTCCTGATGTGCTGGTTGGTGCCTTGCCTTGCATGGTTTCCGCCGCCATCGGTGTATGAATGGGTAAAGGCGCTATATAAATGCACCATTTACCATTTATGATAGGCTACATGTTACTGCAAGTATTTAAACCCTCAGTTTGTTTATCCATAAGGCCCCCAGGGGGAGGGATCCAAAAAGAAAGCCAAAATCAACGTTAGATGCTCGAATGTCCACGCATAAACAATTGGGGTAGATAATATTATGTTATCTGTAACAGGCTGTATCAACTCTGTATAATAATATAGACGAGACTGGCGTGTATCCTTAAGTGTGGCTTATTGACAACTCTTAATAATGTAACACCTGAATCTGGGTGCGTCACCTAACGTGTCCCCCGTACCTGCACAAATAGGTTCCTATGCATATCTCCACATTATCTACTCCAATTTATCTAAATGGAGTCCCCTCAGGCTCATTTATACAATATAGCTGAATAGCATCAATCATATAACTCTTGACCAAGAAATGTGTTACAAGTGTTACACACACGTGCGCGCGCGTGCACAATAATGTATTTAACTTTGGAGAATAAATCAGATGTTTGTTTTGGTTGCTTTAGTGCAGTAGTAGGAACCTTTGACAGGTGCGTCCGTGCGTGCGTGACGCACAAACCTGTTTGTTGGTTGCACTTGCACATCTGTTTACATTCGGGCTGATTTGTGCGCAGAGCAAACTCATTTAATTAATAAACTATGACATTCAGTAAAGGACCAAAGGTACAGCATTTAACATGGTGGCAGTTTATAGTATATTGTATATATTTGTATACTCTAAAGGGTGGCAGCGGTTGTGGACTAAAGCTGAAGTTTATAAAAAGTAGCGGCGCCATCTCCATCTCCCAAATAGGTACGTATATAAGACATACGTTCCTCCATTATTGTTTATTGTTTACTGTGTTGTTGCTGATGCCGCCGTGCTGGTTTTCACTTTCCAGGCTACTTTTCATTATGTGCAATTATTTATTTATTTTGTATTGTTGCGAAAACGGGGCGTTTGTGTATAGGCTGGCTGTGGCAGTCAATGTTGGCCAAACATAACTACATACACGGTTTATTTCTATTAAGTTTAGGTATTTTAAAATGTATAAAGAGGAATTAACGCAATGCTTTTGTAACTTTGATAAAAGATATAACGGCACAATATTGTTGAGGTTGATTTTTGTGTTTGGTTGATCGAACACTATTGGAAATTAATTATAAACTAAAGGATACAGACCTAAGAAATCCAGCAGGATTGTTTCCATTGTGGTGCTGCTTTGGGGAAAGGGGACAGCTATAGGGAGCAACAATACAAAACACAGAAAGAAACGCAGTGTTGTGTTTGACTTGCTCAAGGAACTTTCAAGTCGACCTGCATGATTTTCATGATTTTCACATTGTACTTTAAGTAATCTCTCTCTCTCTCTCTCTCTCTCTCTCTCTCTCGTGACTAATAAACCATATGGTGTATGCTTTGAAAATGTCCGTCAGTAATGTCAAGCATATAGCCTACCATCCATTGACTAAACATGACAGACCACTGACGTGATCATTGAATGATTGGGTATGCGGTTAGGGTGCGCATCCAATGCAGGGAGTGTGGTGGCCATGTAGAGTGACGACCCTCCACATCATCATCATATGAGTCACATTTGCCTCATGACACACGCACACGCTTGCTCGCACACGCACACCGTGAGTGCCAAGAAGTGGTCCATTTGTTGTCCTTCTTTTGGTCCATGATAATATAGGCAGTGTCCTGGACTCTGGCCTTGCCTGTGTGACTGTCCAATGTCCAATGTGTGTGTGAGTGTGTTTATGATGGGGGGTTGGGTTGGGGTTGGGGTCCAGGCCTGAGCAGGAGGTGCAGTGCAGTGGGAGCCAGAGTGCCCAGGCAGGGTCCCATGTGAGAATGTGGCCATGATGGTTGTCCGCGTGTTGCTGTGGCAGACCCCGGCACCATCTGTGCACCCAGCAGGATGCCCAGCCAGCCAGCCAGCCAGCGCCTCTCTCTCTCTCTCTCTCTCTCTCTCGCGCTCAGCCTCAGATGTTCATGGACACATGCTTTACACACACACACACACACACACACACACACACACACACACACATGCGCACAGCCTCGCTCCCGAAGAAGTACCGGGGATTAAAAGGAAGTGAAACGTGGGGGTCTGGCCTGACACAGATTGGAATTTGAGCTTGATGCGGCGAGTGATTGTTTGTGACGGCGAACGTGGCAGGAATTGTCTGCCTGTTGATGATCACGCGATGACATAAGTGTGATGATGACACAATCCGAGAGAGAGAGAGAGATAGAGGGGAGAGGGGGGGTGAACGTGAAGCATCATTAGTCAGCAAATGATGCAGTTGTGTAGTCTGTGATTCTCGGAAATCCACACTGCTTGTTGCCACTCTATCGGCCTTAAGGTCCGCAATGCACCGTGCCTCTTCTCCTTCTGTGTGACTAATTTGCCGAAGAATATATGTTTAGGCAAACGGGACATGTATTGTAAATGTTATTTTTTTTTTAAATCATCATGACGTATATCTTTATCGATGCAATTTAGTTTATTTTACCAGCACAAACAAAGGAATCAACTCATGAATGGAGAATATGCGAAATACTAATCTCAACTTTCAAATATATAGTATACCTTCGGTGTGGTTTGGGCTTTATACGCTATACGGTTTTGTGCAAATAATTAATTAGCCCAATGAAGTATATATCCACAGCACGGAACACAAATATTATACGTGGTGATAAAGTGACTTTGATCTTTTCACCGCGCATGACGCTTCATGAGCTTGAAGATCTACTATTTCTGGCTTCCACCTTTTCAGTCTTTAGTCTCTGCATGCTTACACTTTCTTTCTCTCTTTGCATCATTGGATTCTGCCCATAGCTCTATTCCAGGTAGGAATCATACTCGCCTTATTACCTTTCCCTTTTCCATCACTCCATTCTCACCCCCCCCCCCCTTCTTTTATATAGCCAACCCCATCTTCCTCAGAAGCCATTGAGCTCACTATGCCCCAGCTCTCTCTCTCTCTCTCTCTCTCTGTACCCTGTACCCCATACCTTGTTCCCTGGCCCGTTGACCCGCCCGTCTTGGCCTCCTGCCCCCTCCAATCCGCACCTGCCTCGTTTCCTGCAGTGGCAGGGTTATTTTCAGCCTACACCTCGACACCCCCTCCCAAGACCCCCCCCCCCCCTCTCTCACACACACACACACACACACACACACACACACACACACACACACACACACACACACACACACACACACACACACACACACACACCACCACCACCCCACGACCCCCCCATCTTTTCCCATCTTCCTTCTGTGATACCTAACACTCCTGATGGCTACCACCTCTCTCTCTCTCTCCCTCTCTCTTTTGGCCCCCTGCATGCAGCCCCCACTCCCCCCAACCCCGCCACCCCGGGCCCTTCCCCACATGGCCCCCATGGCCCCTGTCCATCCATACAGGGCCTCCAGCTGGCTGACGAGTTCATTAGGCCCAGGGCTCTGCCAAGGAGGCAGTGCAGGCGCCGGTGGTGCGAGGGGCCAAACCCCGGGATGGCATCGGGTGGGGGGGGCCCTGGGCCTGGGCCTGGGCCTGGTGACCGCCAGGCACGGGCCCCAACGATGGTTTGGAGGCGGGACAGCAGCGAACCCAGAATGTCCCACATGGCGATGTTGTTCGCAGTCCAGTTCAGATTGGGTTTGGAATTGGAGGAGTGCGCCGTTTCGCCCCCCCCCCCCCCCCACATTAGCAATCTGCTTCTCCTGGGCTCGGTCTCTCGCTTCGTAAAAAAGAAAACGCCACGAGAGGGAGCGGTCCAGATCGGAAGGTTTCCGAAGGGGGTCCGCGACGTATAAACAATGAGGGGAAACAGATTTCTAATAATCCCCACAGGTCGTTATAGTGACATCTGGCCTCACACTCCAGTGTTGGCTCAATTAATTCGGGGGAGAAAAAAAGATACAAAACAAAAAGGTGCCCTGGGCAAAGATCTGGGGGACTTAACGGGCCGTTTCGTGTGTGTGTGTGTGTGTGTGTGTGTGTGTGTGTGTGTGTCCAAATTAACCACGGTGTACAGCTGTCTTACAAAGAGACGAGAGAGAGATGCAAAACTAATCAAGCGGGTCCATAGAAGAGCCATAAACATGGCAGGGTAATGCAAAAATCATTAAATGTCTCGTCGCCGTGATCATTATTATGGCCACATTATCTGCCCTTGCTTTCCCTCTCTCTCTCTCTCTCTCTCTCCTTTCTCTAAGTCTACATGTCCCTTTTACAGCACCCTGTTCGAATGCCATCAATGCACATTATTATCACGTTTAATTAGACCATTGTCTCAGTAGCCGTCTATACTGACTGACCTTACCAATATCTCAGTATACATCTTTGTGCGTTGATATGATGGATACTGTTTTAGGCGCGCGGACTTCACCCCATTCTATCTCAGTTTTGGGCAAATGCGCTCCCCACCACAACATCATTTAGGATTCTGGGCCTGTATCGAATCGAGTTCGCCACGGCAACTCGGTCGCTTTAGCTCGCCCTCGTTGCTCACGTTCGATTGAGACGGCGCCACTCTGTCGCTGTCATCAAGCGCACAGAATGCAGCTACTGAGATCGTGGCAGGTCAGTATATACTCAGTAGACGGCTATACATGCATGTCCCATTCAGTACATCGATAGCATTCGAACCGGGTTCCTTTTCATATCTGTATCCCTCTCTCTGTGACTCCATTTGTCTCTGTCTCTCGCTCTCTCTCTCTCTCTCTCTCACACACACACACACACACACACACACACACACACACACACACACACACGGTGTTCTTCTGGATCGGACTAGTGAAGAAACACGGGGAAGGTTGCTGTATATTAGATTAGTCGATGGGTGGCTCTTCCAAGACAGATGTTGCGCTCTCATTAGAAGGCAGGTGTAAGTGCCATCCAACCGTTTCTCTAGTTTCTTTGAAAGTGTCCGCATGTCTCGGAGCCATAGAGTAGACGGTCGTTTTAAATACTTACTAAGCTCGGATGACCAGATCTTATGCATGTCATTGCAGGCTGACCAGGCCATGCCCTTCCTAGTTTGAAAGTCCTTTTGGGAAGAAGATATATATAAACCCAAATACTTGTAGTCATCAACCTGTTTCAGAGGAGTGTTGTTCAGTGTTTTTATAATGTGGTTATTGTTGGATTTCAGTATTCGAGACCAACACAGTCGGAGGCCTGCTCAAGAGACTGAAGGAGAGCCTGAGCGTATTCCAATGATTGACTGATAAGCGCGATGTCATCGCATCAGCGAAGCCAGTGTCGGTTAGGTATTTAGCAGGATGACGAGAGCTTCTCCTATAGGGTGTAGTTGGTAGCCCTTATCATTGATGGTATCAACTGACACACGAAGAACATAATCAACAACAATAATAAATAGAAACGGGGAAAGTGTGTCAAACACACGCACGCACGCGCACACTCACACTTCTTTCCTTCCTTCCTTCCTTCCTTCCTTCTGTCTTGGTATTGGGGCAGCCAGGGTCAGGGCCCTCTGTGGCCATGCTCAGGTGCAAGCTCAGCTGGAGAGGAGAGGAGAGGAGAGGAGAGGAGAGGAGAGGAGAGGAGAGGAGAGGAGAGGAGAGGAGAGGAGAGGAGAGGAGAGGAGAGGCAGGATAATAGATAGTTTGTTAGTTTTCAGTGTGGCGCTAAACGGGAACAACAATGTCTCCCGTCTCATTGATAAACGCGCTAGACATTCATTCTATCACAAAATGAAGAGAACAAAATGTGCATTTAGCTAGGAAACAACACAGATGCTTTACATGTTTATACCTCAACCCCCTTCTCTCTCTCTCTCTCTCTCTCTCTCTCTCTCTCTCTCTCTCCCTCTCTCTCTCTCTCCTGGGCAGACCCCTGGGAGAGGCCTGGCCGGGTTCGGCCTGCACGCCATCTGCTGCATAATGTAACGGGATGGAACCTCCAAATCCTTCATTTCCACTCGCTGCCTGTCATCTGTGTGTGCGTGCGTGTGTGTGTGTGTGTGTGTGTGTGTGTGTGTGTGTGTCGCACCCGTGCGGCAGCATATGTGCGCGCATACACACCGGTTGTATACTATATACTTGTGAGGACAACAACATTTTAACATGATAATCTTACATGAAATTATGAATGACATTTTGACAAATTGTTTGGCCATTTAAACTAAAATAGCAGAACTATCTATTTTATATTTTCGGTTTCAAGATGACACTGCCGTGCAGCTGACTATAAATCAGGCATAATTCCAAACCCAAACCCTAAACATTACTAAACGACAACCACTAAATAAATGCCTAATCTAATCCTAACGCAAAACTGAATCTTTTCCTATAACTGTAAGCCAAGAACTGTCCGAAATTCTACTATAATTTGTGACATTGTGGCCCGCCTCACAAGTATAGTAATACACACACACGCACGCACATGCACACGCACGCACACGCACACGCACACGCACACACACACACACACACACACACACACACACACACACACACACACACACTATACAGAGAGAAGGGTGTGACTGCGCATGTAAGATGCGAGCGAGCTGTGTGTGTGCTGCAGCTGAGATCTCATTTTACGGATGTTTTGATATTAACTGCGCCAAGCGATGATGTTGAGTGACGGGTTTGATGATGTCTGGCTAAATACTAAAAGAGGAGAGCCAAATGTCTGTAATGTCTGTTCTGGAATATGATCCAGTGGTCTTTTGACATGCCAGTCCAAAATGCATTCCTACAGGCCAGGGCCCTATACGAAACATGATGCATTGTTGAGTAACTTTTTGCCACTTTCCAACTCGGTTTCCCTATTTTCGGCATGTCATTATGACATCTGCAGTTTTCCAAAGCCGATCTACAAGCTCACAATGCATGAGTGGGACACGTTGTGATACCTTGTAGTCTGTTTTAGCTATTTGTCATACATTGACTCAACCCATTTAAGGTTTAGGTTTTTGAGTTGGCTATTCACTATACGAGCTTGTATATCTGCTATTTTAGATTAAAAAAATAAATAAAAATACAATCTTGAATAGTGTGAGAAATTGAGAATCACAGATTTAGAATCGGCCTCAGGTCTTAATGGCCTGTTAATCACTCAAGACCTATACCTTTTAGAGTGAGTGTATCAACGGAAGTGCTGGATTTTGGCAGAAGTATACCGCTCAAGGAAATGACTACTTTGATGCTTTACAAATCTATTTACATTCTCCGTGAATGAAACAAGTGCTGTGATTGGTCGAAAAATATTGTATCCAGGGGTCTGCCTTAGGTTGTGCATGCAGGTGAGATGAGTAAGGCTGGGAACGAGGCTATACTTAACGGGGTTTAAGTGTGGAAGGCTTTATTGGAGCTTAATAATGTGATCACTGTTGTTTTGTTTGTGGTATAGGTTTTCAGACGTTTGCTGGGTCGGTTGTGGCTTATGGCCACGATGAAGCTGCAGCAATTGGTCAATAATTAGTGCAAACTAAGTAGAGCGGTTGACCGTCGGGCAGTTATTACAGTATGTCTGTGTCCCTTTTATGCCCATATATGGAGTTTCTTTGTCAGGCATGCCCAAATATGGAGTCTTATGTGTGATGCCAGAAGGGGGCCAGCTCCATATATGGAGATCTATAGGGGTGATGAGGTGTGATCAATTATTAATTGGCTAATTTGGGTCCCTGTCCAGAGCCTGGGCATGCGGGGGCTTGGCCAGACCCGGGGCAGAGGCTTCTATGCTGGTTTTGGTCAACCTTCCCCTGTGGGGGTGTGGAACGCGCGTGTCGAATTTGAAGTCGGTGGGGCGAACGGTTCTGGAGTTACAGATGGATTACAGACCAGACGTACCGTACACACACACGGATATACTGTAGACATGGTGCATTATAGAGAAGATGTCTGCTGTATAGTGTTGACGTCTAATAACGTAAAACGTATACCAAAGATAAGATGTTAACAAAACATAACAAAACCACACACACACACGCACGCACGCGCCCACGTGTGCGCGCGCGTTGTGTTTAAGTACCCCACCCCACTGTGCTGGTAACCTGGAGGTGTGGAGTGTTGTCCCCCAGGGTCCCCCAGGGGCCTGTGTGATTGGGGGCCATCTGTTTTCCTGTAACTAGCTTTTCTTCATTCATCCTTTCTTCTCTTCCCCTCTCTCCCTGTCTTTCTCTCTCTCTCTCTCTCTCTCTCTCTCTCTCTCTCGCTGTCCTTCTCAGCCACCTTTCTTTTGCATTTATGCCAATTGTTTATATTCTGCCCCACAAAACAACACACACACACACACACACACAGTCACACACACACACACACACACACAGTCACACACACACACACACACACACACACACACACACACACACACACACACACACACACACACACACACACACACATCTGGAGATCGAATGCAATCTTTAATTACCGTAAAAAAGCAATTTTAACCTGTTTGCTCCGCCTAACCGATCTCTAAAGCTAACCATGAAACGAACCCTATAGCCTTAACCCAAAACCCCAAACCTAACTGGACTGGTAATGGTAATGTATAAATCCTTAAAAAGGGTATCTTTGAAAAACAAAAGAAAAGGTCCCGCACACTGTCAGACACTTTATTAGGTGGACGTTTGGGTCGATTAGACCTTCACCTGATTGCCTGATTGTCTGATGAAGGTCTGATCGACCCAAACGTCCACCTTTTTTGGACGGTTTCATATAGAGCTGTCATCATTAAGTAATTATTATCACTGCTGCATTGTCTGAAGGAAGCCGAACAATACATGTACAAACTACAAAGATGTAACCTTGAGGTTTCATTATATTATATTAACAAACATTCACTGCCAGGATTAAATTCATTTATAAGCCCCCAGCACTGCCAGCCTCTTACTGTATACCTTTCGATCATCTGCGAACGTGCGCGGGGCCCACCGTCTGTTATGGGGTTAAGAAAACGGGGTTTGACTGTGTTGTAACGATAAAACAAAGTGAGTGCACTAATCCACTCCGTTCCCCTTTCGTGGACGTAAACATTGATTGACCCGGAATGTATATTATTATTCAAGTATTTTTATTGAAGTCTTTTGTACATAAGACAGGTCAGACACCAGATACATGACAGATACTGGACAAACCATCAACAACAACACCAGTACTCGACATTCATGTAAAAAATATAAAAGTCTGAAATACAATGTAAAAAAAACCCCCAAATTGTACATTAATGACATCAACAATAACTGAAATAAAATATTTAAAAAAAGTGGGTAAATAAAAATGAAATGTAGTCAATCTGGGACACGACCAAAACATGTGGCTAAGCGTAGCAGACTCCTGATATTGACCCGGGTGTATACTGTAGATCAAAATCTCCGGATATGGAAAAAGCTGGATCCGGCTGGATTATATATAGCGAGAACCGGATACGGTGTTTCAAGAGGCGGGACAAGAGCGATAAAACAATACCTAGTCGTTACTCCTAATGGCTGGGTTTCCCAAACGCATATGGTGTAAAGCCTTGCACATGCTCAGATGCTCCTCTAGGCCGCACACAGAAGCCTGTGAACATAGACATTCCGTGCATAGATGTGCCACGCAATGGTATAGGCCTCAGGCCTG
Organism: Protomyctophum bolini; assembly: GCF_963924005.1. Classification (NCBI taxonomy): domain Eukaryota; kingdom Metazoa; phylum Chordata; class Actinopteri; order Myctophiformes; family Myctophidae; genus Protomyctophum; species Protomyctophum bolini. The sequence goes on from NC_137885.1 coordinate 9,567,850, forward strand.
GTATGGTATAGGCCTCAGGTCTACCATTCTGAAATTGAATGTAATAATATTTGGACTGCTGGACAGCTGACTACCATTGCGTGGCACATCTATGCACGGAATGTCTTATGTTCACGCAGGCTTCTGTGTGCGGCCTAGAGGGCATCTGAGCATGTGCAGCACTACTACTTACACCATTATGCGTTTGAGGAAACCCAGCCATTGCCAATGACCTTTTGGTGGGGGAGTCACGTGTGACTTTTGAGGGTGGACGCGTCTCCCCGTCCCCCCAGGATTGACGTCCATGGCTCCAACCTGAGTCTTTTCCTAATTGTAACCTAATGTCTAAAAGAAATATAAACCATAAACTCTGTCAAATGTCAAATTCTACCGTACATTCTTGTTCTCACAAGTACATAACACCTGCATACATACATGCATACATACATATAGGTATTCGGTCTAGCCTAACTTGGACTCAGGGGGTGGACGCCTCTGCCTTGCATAGTCCCCAGTGAATAGGCAGTTTGCCCCTTCACTGGTAACCCTATTTTGGAAATATTTTTAAATATATGAAGTTATTGTGGGCTGGGCCTTTTTACAAAAAGGCCCCTCTTTTAAATACATACACACATATACATACATACCTACATACATACATACATTTCAGAAGTTGAAGCAATTTTTAAGGACCCACTTTTAGGCCAGTGCAACAGAGAAAACTTTTGGCTTTTTTAAAACCCTACCCATTTTAACCACATACTGTACATACATACATACATACATTGGGTTTTAGAGGACAGTTTCGGACCATGGTTTAGGTATGCGGTCTAGTCTAACTTGGACTCAGGGGGGTGGACGCCTCTGCCATGCATAGTCCCCAGTGAATAGGCAGTTTGCCCGTCACTGGTAACCCTATTTTGGATTAGTTTTAAATATATGAAGGTATTGTGGGCTGGGCTTGTTACAAAAAAGCCCCCCTTTTAAATACTACACACATACATACATACATACATACATACATATCTACATACATACATTTCAGAAGTTTTAGCAGTTTTTAAGGACCCACTTTTAGGCCAGTGCACCAGAGCAAGCTCTTGCCTTTTTTAAAACCCTACCCATTTTAACCAAATACATACATACATACATATACATACATACATACATACATAGCTTCTGTATATACAGCATACTGGGAGAATAACTGGGGAGCCAGTGCTTCTGTATATACAGCATACTGGGAGCATTGGGAGCCAGTGCTTCTGGCTATAAAGGCAGAGGCTCAAACACTGCAGCTTCAGAGAAGGAGAGACTCGGTTGAAATATCACAGTGTGAACTCTGAACCCCGATCTGTTATCCCTGGCTGATGACATAAAGTACATGTGACACTTCTCTCTTCATACAAACCCCGTACAGTACACGCACACACGCACGCACAGTCGCACACACACACGTGCGCATGCACGCATGCACGCACACACGCGCGCGCACCCTCAGGGAGCTGGGTTGAGAGAGCGTGTATATATGCACAATGGCATACATAGTACTCCCACCGATGTTTCTAGATTTGTGTATGATGAAAAGGAACGGGATTTAATTACATTGTGCTCGGTGTGCTGGTGTGTCCTTTTTTTTCTCCCCCCCCTAATGTCAAAGAAAGCTGCAAACACATCTTTGTGTTTAGAATAATGGGATGATCCATGAGCACCGTATTATTGATCTGCTCGGGGCTTAACAGCTGGCGCTTAAATGGCAGATATATATTCTTTGTAATGGTACTATACAAGGGGCTGATGAGAATGCTCCAAAACGGGGGGCGCCCGCCCGCTGGCCAAGTGGTCCAGGGCTGCATGCCACATAATGGGGCTCTGGCCCTGACAGCGCGTCGCGTGTTTGAGTCCCGTTCATGACGACCTTTGCTGCATGTCTCTCCTCCTTCGCTCCCTCCCACTTTCCTCTCTGTCTTCACTAATGTCTATCAATAAAGACAAAGAGCCTAAAACAAATCTTAAAAAAAGAGAGAATGCTCTCAAACGGTGATTGGGTCATATTATTAGCACTTCCTAGACCGTATTTTTGGGATACTTCAAAAATACAACAGCTCACAACACAACAACTCCAAGGGACTCTCTTTAAAACACATAAAGAAAAGCCTTATAATCAGTGGTTCTCAACCTATTTCATATCAAGGCCTATTATTTATTCAGCATTAGAGCCACGGACCACCATTTGATGAGATTTAGCCTTGCAGACACACACAACTAAAGAATATTTTGTTGTCGTATTTTGTCCAGAATCCCTGCATGCTGTATTGATGTGGTACCATAGGAGAGATAAGGCTAATGTTGTTTTACAATATGCTCTAATTGTGTAGACTTCTTGTAAATTAAGTAGCCTAATGCAGGTATTTAACAATAATTTAACTCTTGAGAGTGTAAAATTCAACCAAATGTTTTTATGTCACACTCCCTTTGAAAACTAAACTTTCCGTTCACCTTTGCTGTGTGTTGTGTCCCTGGACTGTTGACTTCCCGACAAATCTTCCACAACGGTAACGGCAACAAGTGAAAAAGTACTCACATTTTCTACTCGGGCAAAAGTATATCTATGCTGCAATGTAGAACTACTCTGTTACGAAATGTACTTTAGAAAGTACGGTACTCACTATGCAGAATGTCCCGTTTCAAGTTTTAAAATGTCTACACATCTTTGGAAAATTGCAGATCTACAAGCTCACAATGTGTCGCAACGCTCGCGATCACGATCACGTCATTTTCAAATGATCGGAATCGGATTGGGAGAAGAAAAGACATCCTTGGTATCAATATTATATCCATATCATGAAATTAGACTGGATATTGTACTATTGTGATATGGCAATAAGTGTAAATAACTAAATATAAATATCGGATCGGGAAAAATCGGTATCGGCAGATACTCAAAAATCAAATGATCAGAATCGTGAAAGAAACGTGATCAAGACATCCCTACTACAAAGTAATTAGTACAGTAGTAACAGTACTGGAAATTGAAAACACTCCAGTGAAGTAAAAGTACCTCAAAATTGTACTTAACCCATTTTGGGTGGGAACCCCTTTTGGTGTTAGCATTATGTTATGCTTTAGCTATTGAAAAATAGTGAGCTTATGAGCTTGTAGATCTGCTATTTTTTTTAAACGAAGAACGACTGACACAGAAACAGCTTTTTCAGAAAACTGTCAGGATGTAGAAGACATTTTTAGAATCTGATCTCAGGTCAAAGTTGTACTTAGGCACAGTACGTAGGTAAATGTATTGAAGTACTTTCCACTGGTTCCCATGGTGCAGGAGAAGCCATGGAGCCATTATTTCCACATGGCTCACAGCGGTTCCTCTGAGCTTTATCCCTCCAGTCCAAATCAAACATTCTTTGTCATGGACAAAGTCTTTGAACTTTTCGGTCAGAAACGCTCTGGATACAATGGAGTCTTGAATCGGATCAAGCGCTTGTGTTTGCGACGTGATGCAGGATTGGACGGAATAGTTACCATGGCTACGTCCATGACGTTGATGATGGGGGGGGGGGGGGGGGGGGGGGAGAGGAAGTGCAAAAGCTATTCTCTCCTTGTTTTGATTTTGTTCATCCCTTCTCCTACAACAACACAGTCAGGCTACTCATCTTTAATCACTGACTTTATAGGGCCAGTCACACTGATCACTTAAATTGTATTTGTCATAGTTGCGGTGTGAACTCGGCTTAGCATTTGTTTTACTATATTTTTCATAGTTATAGTTGGATTAAACAGAGCTAAGTGGATTCTTGGGTCAATTCTCACAACATCATGAGCTACATTATGTGATCACTGAGGATGGTACTGCACACATGTATACATGTATGTAACGCATGTGTATGCATAGTTGCAGACATGAACACATTAACATGAACAAAATAATATTATTGGTGTCAGGCAGACACCAACATAGCATTGTGAACTTGTAGCTCTGCTATTGTCAGTATAATGAAAATAAATATGAGTAAAGTTTTATGAATCTGTAGCCAGTTAGTACAGGTTATTGTATTCCATTTTCAGGTAAGATTTCCACTTGACGGCGACAATTAGAGCTGCAATTAATCGGAAGGAAAAAAAAAAGAGATTTTGATCTAGATTCAGAGTAGACACCTATGAGATGTCATTTCTAAATTTGGGGAAGAGTTGGCCGCTAGTTGGCTGTCCAAGTCCTTTTGAGTTATACTCCTATGTTTTGTTATACAAGAGAGAGACAAGAGAGGTTTAAGTCAAGCACTTTGATGTTGTCCGTTAGAAGCCTCAGTAGTCGGCTCCAGGTGCCACATTTTGAATAGTAATGTTCAGCAATAACTACAGAATAATTCTTCTAGAGGAAAATCGAGATTCACATTTGAGCAAGAATCGTCATCGTGCAGCACTATCGCCTGCTCTCATATATAAGCACCGCTGTGTTCATTGCATGCACACGATACATATTTATGTTTCATTACGGGCAGTGCATGACAGCGGCCATAAGTCATGTCATCTTGTTCATTATGCTGGCCGTAGTGTGTTATCAGATTGATGTTGTCCTGTATGTCCGGGTTCAATATACTGCAGCCCACGGACGCTGCATGCCGTGTTAGATCATGATTATCCCATTCTGGACGGGAACCCCTTTTGGTGTTTTATTATAAGCCATTGAAAAATAGCATATCTACAAGCTCATATATATAGCGCAGCGCCGAGTTCCGCGCTACGGAAGCTTGTAGATCTGCTATTTTTTGAAAAACCTTTTCAAAATATGGAGCAAAATCTTTGAATATATTCTTTCAGAGCGAAACGTTTTTTTAACTCGAGTCTTTGCTTCTGGGAGGGTATACCCATGGAACTATACTTATTTTCAGATGCGGCCAAATTATTCTGGGGGTCCTTGACATGGAAACGGTTGAGCGCCACTGCCATAGAAAGTAGGTTTTTCAGAAAACTGTTTTAGAAAACATTTTTTTTAGAATCGGCCTCGGGTCTAAATGCATTATGAGAGGTCTGGGCAATGGGATGCTGTCTGCATCTCATTCACACTACATGAAGTGGATCGATAGACCTGCAGGGGCTGGATTTGGGGGGGGGTTTGTGTGTGTGTTGGGTGTGTGTGTGTGTTGGGTGTGTGTGTGTGTGCGTGCATGTGTATGTATACTGTACGAGGGAGGGGAGAGTGGGGCAGTGCGCACACTGTTTTTGTGTGTGTGTGTGCGGCGTGCGCGCCGTGTGTATGCAATATGCACGGGTGTCAGTGTTTAAGGCCGTAAGCAATTCCAGGCTCCGGTCTCTCAAGACTGTCTGTCTCCAACCCCCCCCCCCCACACCCCCCATCCATACACGCGCACGCACGCATGCACACGCACGCACGCACGCTCGCATGCACACGCACGCACGCACGCATGCACGCATGCATCGGAGATGAAAGCAAATACATCCCTGATAACTTTTTACAACCTGCAGCGCTTGAAGTGTCCCAGTGTTTGGCTGCAGACTGGAGAGACAAAATAATCACATAGTATATCAAACATCTGTGTGTGTGTGTGTGTTTGTGTATCTCTATCTCTCTCTCTCTGTGTCTGTCTGTGTCTCTCTGTCTCCCCAGCGGCCAGGCTATATCTCTTGCAGTGACAAGGCAGTCCGGTAGAGTATAGCATTGTCTGTAGTTTGTCGTTCACTTGACAGCGGATTTACGGCCTGTTTGCTGACAGACCCGTAAGCCTCAGCTGTACTATACTCTGTTGGTGTGTTGGCGTCGTACACAGCGCAAACAGCAATTCATGTATCAGCCTTTTACCTGCCTCTTAGGGCCCTTTTCATCGCTCTCTCTCTCTGTTTGTCTTTGTTTCTCTCTTTCTCTCTCTTTCAGTCTGAGCTCAGACACAAATACATAAACACATTGGCTGGGTTTCCCCAAAGGACAGTATGTGTAGGGAGTATGCGTGTGGTTCTTCTCAACAACACCCCCTTTCACTGTGAACATAGACATTCCGTGCATAGATGTGCCCGACTCATTTCTTAACGACTATTTTAGATGTTATGCACCACATATCTGGAACAAACTCCCAGAAAACTATACAGGTCTGCTGCTCCTATTTCTTTTAACCCATTCTGACCTGAGATCAGATTCTAAAGATGTCTTCTATAGTCCTGACAGTTTTCCATTCTGACCTGAGATCAGATTCTAAAAATGTCTTCTACGTCAGTCGTTCTTCGATCTTTCAAAAATAGCAGACCTACAAGCTCGTAGCGCGCCACTTTTATGTGAAGCACTTTGTGCGTTTTCTCTGTGAGAAGTACTATATAAATAACATTGACTTACTTGCCTATAGGAGCAGTACCTATTTAACAACATCCAGGGAGTTGCGCCCCCTGACCCGTGTGTACTGTGTAACGTTTTAGGGAGGAAACAAGCGGAACAGATTAGCTAGTTCTCACTTTTCAAGTATAGCTGTCAATGTGTGGTTTAATAGGGTTAAGATTAGGATTAGAGTTAAATTGTGTTTATGGTTAAGTAGTGACGTGTAAGGTTAGAGGTTAGAATATATTAATCAGTGTGCGTGTGTGTGCATGGCATGCGTGCGTGCGTGCGTGCGTGCGTGTGTGTGTGTGTGTGTGTGTGTGAGTGTATTCGTGTGCGCGTGTGTGCCTTTGATTCAACCAGGTTCCTTTTTGTAGAAAGGTGATATTCTTTGCATGCATGTCTGCTTTGCACACAAACATGAATGTATATGCCTGTGCGCGCGAGCACGCACACACACACACACACACACACACACACACACACACACACACACTCTCTCTCTCCTCTCTTACATTACCATTACACTAATTTAATGCCCCATTCCCCCCTATTAATCCTGACTTCTGTCCACATAGTCATTCTGGGTGGAAGCAGAGGGGCTGACACATGCCTCATCTTCAAACAATAGCGCTTAGATTTATTCTTCATTTTGGGGGGCAGCCCGGGTTGGGTGGGCGGCTGTGGCTGTGTGTGTGTGTGTGTGTGTGTGTGTGTATGTGTGTGTGTGTGTGTGTGTGTGTGTGTGTCTGTGGGGGGCTTCATGCATGGGCATAACCCGACCCCAGAAGGAAGGACCCTCCTGCCAGCTGCCAGCTATAATTAACTGGCCCTGCGGTGTCTATCCCTGATTATGTTTGACCTGGCTAATAAGGCGAGTGCCAGTGGTGGACAAAAGTACACACTCGACTAAATGTAGTATTCCAAGGTACAAATCACAAGTTCTTTGCTGTATAGGCCTATATATTGTCTTTTTTTCTTTTTTACAAAGACATTTTCATCCTTTTTCCATGGTGAAAATGATTGCCGATCTAGAAAACTCAAAACCTATCGCACCGTGACGCGTACTGTGCTTGTAGCTGCAGCTATTTTCAGTTTTTCCACTATTATTTGAAATGGCTTGAGTCTTTAAGGGCATAACTGGTTAATTAATAATATATTTTTGGAAGCTCGGGTCCTAGGAGTCGAAAGTACAATATTCCCATTTGAAATGTATAGCAGAATGAAAGTCCCGTGCTTGCAAAGACAACAAATAGTCAAAAAACTGCTGCAGTTTTTTTATTCTCAAGGTACATTTATTAGTACTGTACTCAAGTACAATTTTGAGGAATTTGCACATTACTACTCTCTACTCCACTGCATCTCAGAGGCAAATACTCCACTACAATTATTTGAAAACTTTAGTTAGGCACTATAGTTGCTTTTGTAGATTTTGATTATTATTGCAAAACATACATTAACCACTTTACATTTAGACCATTTTGAAAATAGCAGATCTACAAAATAATTTGTATACATTTGAAAACTTGTGAGTATACTTTCTGCTTTAGTACTTTAAGTACATTTTGCTACCAATACTTTTGTACTTTTATTAAGTAAACTTTGACACACACACACACACACACACACACACTTTTTGAGGGGTGCTAGCCCCTCCTATGTCCAGCTTTGAGTGACTTCTACTTGTAACAGAGTATTTCTACATTGCAGTATATGATCATTTGACTTAAGTAAAGAATGTGAGTATACTTTGCCCACCACTGCTAATAATTAAGGCAAGTGTGTGTGTGTGTGTGTGTGTGTGTGTGTGTGTGTGTGTGTGTGTGTGTGCGTGCGCGCGTCAATCTGTTGTCCCCTTCTTGTCTCTGCTGTCACTGCTCCCATTGTCCTCCTGGTTAGGACGACGTTATTATTTTGATGTACTGCCAGTGGTAAAATGCGCGTTGCTCACACACGCGCGGCTGGCTTTTTATGTGACTGTGTGTGTGTGTGTGTGTGTGTGTGTGATAGGGCCAGCGCATCTGATAGGGTGATGGGAGTGGGAGACGCCAGGGAACACGCGCCTGCGTGACAATAAACGAGACCCCATGTCCTTTGTGATGATTGATAGATAGATAGATAGATAGATGGATAGATTGATTAAGTAGATATACTGTAGATAGATTGTTTGATTGATTGATTGATTGATTGAGTAGATAGATACTATACAGACAATATTTGAAAAATAAAGAAACAAGCAGACAAGATTAGAAATCACACCAATGTGTGAACTGAGCGGTGGTGTGTGTGTGTGTGTGCGTGCGTGCGTTCGTGCGTGACCCCGATGCGGTCCCTGGCAATTAGCCGACTGCTCACTGTGAATGACCCCAATGATCTGCAGGGGTCAATAGGTCATAGGTCATGCTACAAACCATTCTGTGCTCCAGACAGACAGACAGACAGACAGACACACAAAGCCCTTTATTGTGGCGCTTGGCACCGCTCCAAAAAAGTACCTAAGTCAAGAAGTCTGGCCTGGACGCGTGCACTTGTTAATGTGTGACTGTACTTGAATTAAC
>NC_137885.1:9581717-9584217 GCF_963924005.1 Protomyctophum bolini
ACGTGTACACTCCACCTTATAGCGGAAAGCCGAGCGAGATTCTGTGTGTATATGTTTCTGTGTGTGTGTGTGTGTGTGTGTGTGTGTGTGTGTACGGTACGCGTCTGCATGTGTACAGTATGTGTGTGTGTGTGCGTGGGCATGTGTTTGTGTGTTCTCATTTGTACGCGAACGCAGGCACACCGTGTGTGTGTGTGTGTGTGTGTGCACTCATGCGTGCGTGTATACGCAAGTGTAACGTGATAAGCCGCAGCAAAGCACATACCTGATGCCATTAAATGCAATTTCCCCCGTGTGTCAGTGGAGCCATTTGTCAGCTGCTTACACTACACACTTTATTAAAAACCTCATCCACTCCAATTAACTGGGCCCGCGAAGCAGTTTAACTCCGTTCTAATCCTCTTCAAGATGTTTCAACAGGCCTGGCTGTACTGTAGGTATACTGTATGTACATCACTGCAAGCAATAGGCAAGCCCATGCAGGCAACCGCAGGGTTGTCTTTCTTTCTGTCTGTCTTATTTTTAGAGTGTGTGTGTGTGTGTGCGTGTGCGTGTGTGTGCGTGTTTGTGCTTTGTGAGTTTTTTTCAAGGCTATTTGAGTTCCACACACTTTGACATAATAAGCCGATATAGTTTGTTTCTCAAGCTTCCTGCTGTGCGCACGTACGTGCACGCACGCACGCACACACAATCAACGACACGCGTGCAAAAATGCCCTTGGTTTCCCCCCCCCCGCCCCCTCCCCTCTCTCTCTCTCTCTCTCTCTCTATCTCTCTCTCTCTTGCATGCGTGCACGCAAGAACCAACCATTCGAATATCACACACATACACACTGACGCATGCATGAAGAAACACATACTCTATTCCTCTCCCCCAAAAGCACACATACACACACACGCGCGCAGACAAACACACACGCACACACACACGCACACGCGCGCACCCAGGCGGGGAGGTGATGGCTGTCACTGTGGGATGCCGGGGTGGAGCGCTGTGTGCCGGAAAGGGAGAGGTGTAAATTGGGTGAGCGCTGGGCGCAAAGCCCTGAGTGAGAGCTCGGTACACTGCTCTGTCACTTCGCTCGCCCCAGGAGATACAGGTGAAGATGCAGTGAGAGAGAGAGAGAGAGAGAGAGTTTGTGTTTGTGTGTGTGTGTGTGTGTGTGTGTGTGTGTGTCTTATAATACAAAGACACTATCAGTAGTTCTCAAACATTTTAATGTCATCCTGTACAAGGGACCCCCCCCCCCCGTATGATTTGTTGAAATCTATCAAGTCCTCTGAGTTACAGACCCCTTCAGGGTCCATTTTGGTTCCTATAACTATCAATTATTTAGCTGGGGACCCCATCAAGGCCCCCTGGGGGTCCCCGGACCCCCCATGTTGAGAACCAGTGCTATCTATGTCACGTGATTTTTTTTGTTCGTATGAAGCCTGATTAAACATCTCTGCTTTCTTTCCATGCCTGTTCCAAGTGGGTTGTGAACTATTACCAGAAAAATAAACTAATACGTTTATCAAAGTTTATCAATGTGAGAGAGAGGGGGAGAGAGATGGGCAGATATTGATGCCAATACTTTTGTACTTTTACTCAAGTAAAATTTGGAATACGGGCCTAGTATTTTTATACTGTGGTGCTTATTCCACCTCGGATCTGGAGATCACAGGATCTATCATGACCGGGTAGAAAGAGAGAGATAGCAGTGATCGTGACGGAAGTGGCCGTGAGTAAACATGAAGGTTTATCCCCTAATTTCATATCTATCAATTTGACGCTGATGAAAAATGAAAATGTAATCAGCGCAACGGAAACCTAAAGGCGAGCAGGTGTGACTCGCCTTTGATCATAACCGGAGAGAGACCAATTGCAATTATGCCCCGAAATCATGGGCTGGATGACGGCACACAGGGGGACGGTCGCACATTATGTATTTTTAATCAGAGTTGTTAGCATCTGTGATGGATGCCTGCCGGTTAACCCATTCTTGGCGGGAACCCCTTTTTGGTGTTATACTTTAGCTATTGAACAATAGCAGATCTACAAGCTCATAGCGAGCTTGTAGATCTGCTATTTTGGGAAAAAAATAGTGACAATGTGGCGCTAATCTTAGAATACATATTCTTTCACAGCGGACGTTTTTAACTCAAATCTTTGCTTCTGGGGGGGGGGTACCTGGAACAACATATTCTTCGATGGGGGTCGGCGGCCGATTACATATAATTTGTGGGGTCCTTGACACATGAAATAAGTTTGAAAACCACTGACACATAGAAACATAGGTTTTTCAGAAAACTGTCATGATTCAGAAGACATTTTCAGTCCTAAATGGGTTAACTCACACAGGCCTCTGGTGCCAGATATACCGCATATACGTCACACGTTTGCTGCAGCCACCAATAACCGTGTGTGTCTTGTCTATTATCATCATCATTTTTCGACCGCGGTCGAGATCATGGATTTCACAATGCCACACCAGACTTCCTGGTTCTCCACAAATTTA
>NC_137885.1:9589217-9756717 GCF_963924005.1 Protomyctophum bolini
AGTAATTAGCCAAAATCAATAATTACATCATTGTTCTGATATTAACCTGCGGGCCACATTAATCCATTTTGGGCCCGGGAACCCCTTTTGGTGTTAGCATTATGCTATGCTTTAGCTATTGAAAAATAGCAGATCTACAAGCTCATAGCGTGCCACCGAGTGGCACGCTACGAGCTTGTAGGTCTGCTTTTTTTTTTAATCGAAGAACGACTGACATAGAAACATGGCTTTTTGAAGAAAACTCTCAGGATGTAGAAGATATTTTTAGAAAGACTGAATGGGTTAAAGGGACACTTCACCCTTTTTGCTAAAAAATATATGTTAACACATTCTGTACAAAACACGTCTGGAAACGTCATAAGGATCAGAAACGAGTAATACCTTAGACGTCTGTGGACGTCCTAGCGACGTCCAAACGACGCGGGGCGAGATAATAATATTCAGAATTATTCCTTTTTTTTTTTTGGCATTTCGCTTTTCGCTTTTCGCTTGCCGTATGCTAACGCTCTGTGCAAATATTAGCTTGTCATTGACTCCCATGTTAGCGCGGCGGAAAGAATGACTCGTATCTCCTCATCCAGGGCGCTCTCCGTGGTGATGAATGGATCGATATGCTGGCGCTGCATTTCTGCTCCTCATCCGTCTCTCCCGCAAAATATGAATGCTTTTTGGAGTTTATATAAATATATTAAGATGATCGGGGATTATGAGCTCACTTTGTCAAGTCAATTTTTTTAAGAAAGTATTTCCGGTTCATGGCTTTCAGAGTAAAAGCGATCAGACTACTCTGGCACTATAGCGGCCTTTATTTTGATGCACGTTGGCGTACTCAATGTGTTAATGACGTTTAGAAGCTTTAGATCACTTTCCTGGGGGTATTTATGTGTGTAATATGTGGTTTTAGATATTTTAGATTGTAGCAGTGAGCCTGTTGTCTCTGATGTCATGGACACTGGTCTCACTACCTTCCTGGACTACAATTCCCATAATTCTTTGGTGCACTGCTCCTCCTTGTGGATAGGGGGGAGAGCTGTCTTACTGAGACAACATGTAGTCCAGGAAGGAAGTGAGCCCAGTGTCCATGACATCAGAGACAACAGGCTCACTGCTACAATCTAAAATATCTAAAACCACATATTACACACATAAATACCCCCAAGAAAGTGATCTAAAGCTTCTAAACGTCATTAACATATATTTTTTTGCAAAAAGGGTGAAGTGTCCCTTTAAGAGATGGCGGTGGGCTGGGGGCCGCCCGGACCTCCAGAACGCCCATGTTCTGAAAGGCGGCCCGGTTGCAGCCGGGCTGTGGCCTGGCGGGCGCCACGCTTTTGTTGACTTCCTCTCCCTAATGTGCATGTGATGAATATTTTTCAGATGGCTCCTCCGGGCCATATCTGATCAAAACAAATGCACCTGCACTTTTTTTCCTCTCCTGTCTTTCTTTCTTTCTTTTCCCTTTTTTTTTTTTTTTGCAACTGCATCCCCCCCCGGGACCAGTAAAAATTGACTCCCTGGCTTCCTCCATGAGGCAATTACGAGCCATCTGTTCCCATCTTGGTGGTTCCAGCTCGTTTTGTTTTCTGCGATTGTTCCGTCTAATATCAGAGGCCCGGAAAAAAAAGGGGAGAAAAAAAAAAAAGAGAAAAGAAAAGGTGTTAGGAGGCGGGCATGAGCATGGAGGGATACAAAATGAGGAGTGGCATGAGGAGAAATTAATCGAATCTAACGGCAGAACCAGATCTTCCCCTACTGAAAGGAGATAGTCCCACAAGAATGAGAGCCATTACCATATTCATCACCGCACGGCACACACATGCCTGCTGTATGCAAAGTGGAGGAGAAGACAGGAATAGGACTTTTTTTTTTTTTTGCCCCCCCCCCCCCACCATCCCATTTGAGGAAGCTTTCGTTTTAACCACTTGTCTTAAGCCCTGTTAAATTTCTTTTTCAAAAAGATGTTATTCTCTCCTGAAAATGGCAGATTTTACAAGCCCGTGTAAAGGCGTCATGCACTTCGCATGCTCGTAGATCTGCTATACAGAACAAACGTAGCCCAAACAAATGCAGACACCAGGTTGAAAGTGGCTAATAATTCTTTGTGGCAAATCCTCTTTAGCGTCGTTGGCCAAACCTTCTGACGTTCGCCGTGCACGAGACGCCGGCGTAATTTGTTTGTGGCGGGGGGGGGGCGTGGTATGATAATAACAACCCATTAGTGTCCCTGTCAGATATTGTGGCAATATCTATATCCGGGGTTGTTATGTTGCCATGCTGAATCACATTATTGTTTTTGTTACAGGGACTATTGGCCCCATTACTCTCTGCCACGCAGACGGCAACGGCAAGGCAGCGTGTAGATTTAACACACTCTGGGCGGGAACCCCTTTTGGTGTGTTATAAGGATTATGTTTTACTTTATAGCTATTGAAAAATAGCAGACCTACAAGCTCGAGCTTGTATAGGTCTGCTATTTTTTTGAAAATTTGTGAAAATGCGGCGCCAATCTTTGAATATATATTCTTTCACAGCGAACGTTTTTAACTAAAATCTTTGCTTCCGGGTGGTCCCCGGAACAACATATTTTCAGATGGGGGGGGGGGGGGGGGGGGTCGGTGGCCAGTTACATAATAATTTCCTTGACATGAAATGTTGAGCACCACGGATATAGAAACATTAGGTATTTCAAGAAAACTGTCAGGATTTAGAAGAATCTTTTTTTAATTTCGACGCCATCAGGCCTAAATGGGTTAATTGTATAGCAGCTGGATCCGACGGTTGTAACGCCGGTATCAATAACCCGGGATCGCTCGATGCCACCGGTGGGCCTATATAATTTTCCATCTCTTGTGACAGGTGGTGAAGATAGAAATAATCAGTCACCTCAGCAGCCAACCAGCCAGCCACGCCATGACGCAGGCAGCCAGGCAGGCAGGCAGTCAGCCAGGCAGGCAGGCAGCCAGGCAGGCAGGCAGTCAGCCAGGCAGGCAGGCAGCCTGTAGGACCTTCATGACATTTAGAAACAGTGATGTCTCTGCTGAATCCATCTGTGTCCAGGGGCCTCGGCACACGTCTTGTTCTCTGTGTGTGTGTGTGTGTGTGTGTGTGTGTGTGTGTGTGTGTGTGTGTGTGTGTGTGTGTGTGTGTGTGTGTGTGTGTGTGTGTGTGTGTGTGTGTGTGTGTGTGTGTGTGTGTGTGTGTGTGTGTGTGTGTGTGTGTGTGTGTGTGTGTGTGTGTGTGTGTGTGTGTGTGCGCGTGTGTGTGTATGTGTGTATATAACAGGTATATGTTATACAGATGTATAAGGACCAGATTAGACCAGGGGTCACCAACATGTCCGTACTCTGTGTACAACACGGACAAATGTGTCCGTGGCAACAGTTAGATTAGGTTTTACACACCATTATGACGTTCTTATTTTGATCTTAAGCCCCGATTTAGTGAAAGTTTGACACTGATTTACTTCTACGACACTAGTACTACTGGTTCTCAAATGTTTTATTTGCAACGTAATTAAGGGTCGATTTTGTTCCATTGTCCGCTCATTTGTATATGTCCGTGGCATAAAAAAAATAATTTTGACAGAAATGTCCACCACAAGCCAGCGTGACGATTAGACACTACCCTATATGTTGACTGGGGGACTCCTTCCACTGCTGTTTCACTGTCGAAGTGTCCTTGAGCAAGACACTTAAGTAACCCTCAATTGCTCCCAATAAGCCGTTTGGGGCCTTCCTTGCATTGATACCTCTACCATTGGTGTGTGAATGGGTGACTGTAATGGACATTGTAAAGTGCTTTGGATAAAAGCGCTCTAAAAATGCACCATTTTAACATTTTCATGAACAGTACACGGCACACACAGCCCAGCAGGTCTGTGGTACTCACTGTAGAATGCTTAACTCTTGAGAGAGTGTACACAATGGTTACATTTGTGCACTCACGGAGTTAAATGACCCCTGCAGATTATACATGTGTATAATCTGGTTGGTGGCCTCACTGCCACCAACTCGAATCCCGACAATGGTATACCCACCACTATCAACGATAGTAATATATGACATTATATTTATTATAATTATAATCATCATTATTTTGAATACCAGACGAGTCGCCCCTTTAACAACTCGCCCCGTCGTACAGCCGTCGGAACTGTGCGGCCTGGTATTCCTAAAGTAACCCAAGTAAATTACGCTTCAACCTTATTTCTAACCTTAACCTCAGTAAAACTATGCCGGCCCTAAACCTAACCCTGGCCTATACCTAAACTTAACCCCAGTAAAACTTTGCCTAACCCTAAACCTATTTCTAACCTCATTCTCAGTAAAACAAAATAAAGAATACAAGGAACCACCGGCAGAAAAAAACCAGGGGCGAGATGTTACCATTATTTGATACCTGATATCATTATTTTTACCTTTATTTTTAAATCTATGTTTCTCTGTCACAACCTCCAACATTCTTTTGTTGGTTCACTCACTGTGTTTTGTTATGGCTTTCCTCCAGTTAGCTCATAGCATTAGCTTCTGTTGCTGTCCGTCCAACGCATAGAGTTATAATAAATAGGGTCCAACATCACTCGTCACTGGTGTTAACCCCTTAACACAACAGCAGCCAATGGGGCTTCATGTTGCGGCGTTCAGACTATGGGTTTTATGGGGAAGTCTCCCATTGGCTTAGAGGCAGCCTGGAGGCAGGCAATCATGAAGAAGTGTCCACTAAGGTCATGTTTACGGTGATGTTTAGTCCAGGGTGGTTTTCAAGCTCCTGGCTTAAAGGCTATATAACACTGGGAGGAGGTACACCAGAGGTCTCATGTTTCATTCTCTGTGGCCTTGTCGCAGGTGTCCTAAATGTAGGACTATATATAAGGCACTGGGAGATTATGAAGATATGAATCCTCTCTATTGACCCGTGCACCGCACGTCTATTATACCACTGCACCTATGTTGACCTACTGAGAGTTATAGGATGGCAACGGTAATGATAGGAGCGCCAGAATGGAGGCTGTTGGAGGTCGTGTGGAGCGTTGGTTTAGAGTTTAGACTGAGGTGCAGAGGTGGAGGCTGGGGCAGCCTTTATCTGTGCAACAAGCAGTGGTGGAATGTAAATCACTGCATTTACTTAACAGTTTTCCTGCGGCGATTAAACAATCGGGGCCTCAATTTCCCATAACTTATAAGGTTTTTTTGTCATCACGACGTGTCACCTATATCCCACTCTGTCTGGTGGAATCCCTGTATGACTTCAATCTCATTGAAAACGCAGATTAAACAATGAAAACATAACTCGTGTAACTCGTGAACGGGAGGGAAGCTGTTCTACAGTCAATTAACTCGGGTGACTCGTGTTCAGGAGTACTGTAGTACAGAAGTACTGTACTCCAATTTTCAATACTTTTACTTCTACTCCACTACATTTAATTGTATACCTTCCAATCGTTGTTGCATGTTACTTCACAGGTGGTGGGAGTGTTCGTACGCAGCAGCGCACACAGACACATAACAGATGGAGTCATGGAGCTCAGTGTGCGTGTATTTATTGACAGAGTTGTACAGATGAGATGATAATATGATTATCCTGTTCTTATGTCTTATGTTTGCTGCTGGCTGCGTACGTTCACTCCCACCACCTGTGAAGTAGCATGCAACAAAGATTGCCATTTTTTTAAAGATTTGTGCCTTTTATTGCTAGTTGCAGTGAAGTCGGGACAGGAAAGAGGGAGAGAGAGAGAGAAGGGGAGAGACGTGCAGAAAAGGTTCGTCATGAACAGGACTCGAACACGCGACGCGCTGTCAGGCCAGAGCCTATTATGTGGCATGCGCCCTGGACAGCTAGGCCAGCGGGCGCCCCAACGATTGCCATTTAAAATCCTACAGTTGACCACCAGGGTCCCCCAGGGCTCTGTAACTCGGTCCGCTCTGAGGAGAAACTTCCCAAGATAAAAGCCCTTGAGGGGAAAGGAAAAGGGAAAGGAAAAGGGAGAAACCATGGGTGACAATAGAGGGGACACATGCTCTTCCAGTGTGGATGGGTGCACGTGCAATATATGCTGAGTGGGCAAAATCCACATGCAAAACAAACAAGAGAACATTTACTTGTAATGGAGCATTTCTATATTGCAGTATATTGTTTTACTTAAAGGGATAGTTTTTTTAACTTAAGCTGTATGAAATACTATAGTGGTTGCAACTGTATTAATTGATTGCCCGAGTCCCGTGGTGGGGGTTCTGCTCTGGTTTTGGTGAAATATGAAGTAGTTCCGGTCATTTTCTGGGGGGGCACAGGGGTAACCTGACGCTGCCAGATGAGGGCGGTATTGCGGAAACATATTCCCCAACACAACACTCATCTGGGATCTCTGACGGAGTTGAGCCCTGAGTCAGATCTGCTTCGTACCGAACCAATCAGCGTGAGCTAAAGGCGGGATGCGGATGTGACGGTATATAGACACGTCGATATGATTGGTTGTGTTTGCACGCCCACACGGTGATAGACAGACGCTCCCATCCAATCATCTACCATGTATCTTGAAAAAAAGGAACACCCCCGTCATCGAATTTGCTTCCGCGATCCCAGATCCAAATAAGCTGTGAAACAAATTTGTGTAGCAAGCTTTTTGGATCTGGCAGCGTCAGGTTAGCACAGGGGGGCCACGCATTAAAAGTAAATGAATCCACAAAACTAACGTCATTTGTATTCTTGACCTATTTCTAAAATATTAGTGCAACTTTCGTTCATTTTTGACATATCTATCTCACAGAACTATGTTTTTCGTGTCCATATCACTACGCCCCAAAAAATGTGATAGAGGGGTCAAAGTTGAACGGAAGTTGCGCTAATATTTTAGAAATAGGTCAACAACACAAATTACGTTAGTTTTGTGAATTAATTAACTTTTACTGCGTGGGCCCCAGTGCCCCCCCCCCCCCCCCCCCCCCCCACACACAAAATGACCGGAACTACTTAATATTGACCAAATCCAGAGCAGAACTCCCACCACACGGGACAGTTGCATCCACGATATTAATATTAATGGCAAGTATTTCATACAGCTTAAGTATGACATGTGCATATACCTTTTCCACCAGATGATGATGCAACCAGAGAGACGCCATGCCGTAACCAGAGCTTCCCCACAACACCTGATCTACACACAGGTACATCCTGTCCACCCCAAGCAAAGACACTGGATCCCTTCAGATGTACAGGTATTTGTTTTAACCACATTGAACCCTATAGTGCAGTGTTTCCCAATCGTTGTTGTTATCGCACGTCTAATGGTTAGACAACAACAACGATTGCAACAATAGGTAGCTATAATATTGCGTTCGGGGGAGCTGGGTTTAGTGTTACTTTCTGTCAAATCAGACGGCACACCTGGACATATCAAACGGCACACTAAAGTGCCCTTTTAAGGTCTGTAACTCAGAGAATGTACAAATGGAACCAAACTGAGTTAAATTAAACTTAGATTTTACAATATAAATTGAGGGGGTCCATAGTTACACTAATGCATGTCAAACCTGGGGGTCCTTGAAAATGAAAATGGTTGAGAATCACTGCTAGAGCCGCAAAAATCTTCTCTTATATGGGGGTCCTTGGCATATATTTGCAAATGGGGGGGGGGGGTCCGCAGGCTAATGGGTTTCATTTTGGGGGTCCTTGGACATGAAAATGTTTGGGAACCACTGCCCCTATAGTGTCCCTATTCTGGGACGAATGTTTCGACAAAAATAGCACACAATCTACAAGCTCACAACACGTTCTGGCAAACAGACTTTGTGTGGAGAGAACGCCTCGCAGCGTGTGTAGATTATTATTGATTATTATTGTGGTTATTCTCCACTATATTTATCTGTGGAACCGGGGAGAGTTTAACACGGAACCGTAGGATTAAACTAACCGTGAAGCCCACCAGAACCGTATAGGCTATACGTTTTCCAGGGTTTATATTCTTTAATCCATTCTTTTCCATCGGATCGAATCGTTATGGCTGCCGCTCGTTGGCATAACAGTCAAAGTGTGACAGCGGCCATTTTGAAGATGTGCGCGCATCCACTCGCACTCTTATCTCTATGTGCTGCTTTCAATGGCCTGTATCGGAGCAATGGAGGTCGTTTCTGGTGAAAGCAGGGTTTTTCGACGGCCGACAGCAGGCGCTGTGATACTCACGGTGGGGAGTTTTCACCACCGACCGACTATACCGAGAGAACAACTGGTCAAGACATGCACCACACACAGCATTTTGTCCGGTTACGGATATTTGGCTCTTCAAAATGAGGATTGCACGCGATAAAACATTGGCAATGCGCGATATAGATAGATTAAGTAATCCTGGTGGCGGTCGTAAGTGGTTATGCTTCAATTGTGATGATGAAGTGGTACGTATATATACAGCTAATTATAATTATGCTTCAAAGTATAATATGCACCCAGACACATTTTGGAGTCCCATGCAGAGATGCTGTATGTGTGAAATAATTGGGGGTGGGGCTGGGGCACTGGGGGGGGGGGGGGGGGATCTCTGACACTGGATCTTCTCTTAATTGGGGGGGGGCGAGATGTTTGTCAAAAACATGGAGCTATAGCAGCCTGCATGCACCAACTTGCAGCAGCAGCAGCATGCAGCAGACAGACTGCGCAGCACTGCAGGCAGCATCGCAGCCCCAGATGCTCAGTCAGACTCCAGCCGAGATAATGCTGCCTGGGGTTGGGGGGGGGGGGGGGGTATGGGGGGGGGGGCAGGAAACAGACGTGTCGGCAGTGGTGTAAAGTAACTAAGTAACTGTAATATTGTACTTCAGTATACTGTACTTAAAGGGTTGGTTCGGATTTTTGGACATGAAGCTGTATGAAATGCTTACCATAAATATCGCGGTTGCAAAAGGTATTAAATGTGCTGGGAGTGCTGCTCCTGTTTGGGGGAATATCAAGTAGTTCCCGGGGTCACTGGGGGCCACGCATTAAAAATCCAGAGCAGAACTCCCACCACGGGACTCGGGGGGGCAATCAATTAATACAGTTGCAAACCACTATATTAATAATGGCAAGTATTTCATACAACTTGAGTACAAAAGAAATCTGAACTATGCCTTTAAGTACTAGAATATAGGGTCAACATTTTAGAGCATTGGAGAGTGTGGAAAAGAGGTGAAGAAACGAGTGCAAGTCAGGTGTTTTGGAGATGAAGCCAGAGAGGCCAGACTGAGATGGTTTGGACATGTATATACTGTATATACAGTAGAGGAGCTAGTGGGATAGTGAGTATATCGGTAGAAGGATGTTGTGGTTGGAACTGCCAGGCAGGAGGCCTAGAGGTTAGAGGAAGACCAACGAGAAGATGTAGTGAAAGAGGACACGGAGAGAAGAGCATGAGGCAGAGACAGATGATTCTCTGTGGCGACCCCTGAAGGGAAAAGAAGAAGAAGATAATAGCCCGTTAGTCCGACCGACGTCTCAATATTCAGATACAATTTAGAATAGTGTAAGGTTTTTTTTTTAATGTTTTTTTTATCGATGAAGAGATTTGGAGTAGAGGGGAAAACATAAGGGGCCAAGTATAGACCCCTGAGGTACCCCAGACGGTCAGCGAAGTAGGGTTAAAGTGGTTCACGCTATTTACATTTAACGCTGTAACGTACTCGGTGTGTACGTGTGCATTTGGTTTCATTTGTACACTTAGTTTGAACACATATTCCTGCGATTAAAAAAAAAGAAAAAACTAATTGCGGTCACAAAATGAGAAAAATGAGAAATGTGCATATAAGAGTAAAGAGTCATAAGTCATGACGGTTACCTTTGTGTCCAGTAGGGTCAAAATACATCTATGTATGCTGTTTAGTTTAATATTATCTTTTTCATCGTCTAAGTATTTGTATACTCTGTACAGTGACAATAAATTGAATCTAATCTAATCTCATCTCATGATAGTAAACCTTTATTATTATTTGTTTACTATCGTTTACAATTTGAAAGCTACTGTAAATTATGCTACAATTTGAAAGCGACTGTAAATGATGCTCATATTCTCTGTCTGTACACCTGCCTTGTGATAGTGATGACCTGGCCTACTGTATTTACCCCTCAATATGTTTGTATTTGTCGACATCTAGTGGTTAGTTGGTAAACTGCCTTGATAAGAATTTCTGTGGGTCCTATGGGGTTGTGTGTGTGTGTGTGTGTGTGTGTGTGTGTGTGTGTGTGTGTGTGTGTGTGTGTGTGTGTGTGTGTGTGTGTGTGTGTGTGTGTGTGTGTGTGTGTGTGTCCGACCAGAGGTCTGCAGGAGGCCAACAGAAGCGCTACAAGGACCACATAAAGGTGCTACTAAAGAGCTGCAACATTCCACCCTCAAACCTGGAAAGGATAGCAGAAGACCGGGACGCCTGCCGTTCCTCCTGCAACTCAGGTGTCTCCCGCTTGGAGGAGAAGACATCCCTGAGACTCGCAGAGAAGCGCAGGCAGTGGCATGAGCGCGCTGCAGGGACTATCCAACCAGGCTCAACACACTCCCTCCTGCCCCACGTGTGGAAAAGTGTGCGGATCAGCAATTAACCGCCTCATGTGGGGCGCATGAGCGCACCAGACGCTGAAAACCCCCCTTTACCCCTGGGAGATATGAAGTCATCATCGACTACGATGGACTGCCATAAGCAAGCAAGTAAGTAAGTGTGTGTGACGTGTGTGTGTGTGTGACACGTGTGTGTGTGTGTGTGTGTGTGTGTGTGTGTGTGTGTGTGTGTGTGTGTGTGTGTGTGACGTGTGTGTGTGTGTGACACGTGTGTGTGTGTGTGTGTGTGTGTGTGTGTGTGTGTGTGTGTGTGTGTGTGTGTGTGTGTGTGTGTGTGTGTGATCCACATGGAAGACATGCCTTTCTTAGACCCTTCTTTTGTCTTGCTGTATATTGCATTGAAAGCATGCCAGAAATATGAATCTGATTAAAAAAGATCCAATGTCATGCGTGCAAAGATCTGCCCTTGAAAATACAGGCAATAGACAATAAGATAGATGTCTTATCAACTTTGTTCACTTAACCATATCATTTTTTTTAATTTACAGGTCAGGTTTACAGTAGTACTGTATCTCTGCTGGCCTGGGACCGCCCCGGTCAGAAGTAGTCCATTAAATGTGTGGCCCAAGAAAGTGAAGTCTAGTCTCTGCTGGAACTGTTACCTCCCGGCTCCCGACCTGACTCTGGATCAGCAGAAGAGGGATGGATGGATGGAAGGTAAGGTTTTCTATTGGAGTTGTTCCCAAAATTGGGTCCGGGGACCCCCAGGGGTCCTTGAGGGAGTTCCAGGGGGTCCTCAGCTAAATTATATAGTTTGGAACCAAATGGACCCTTATGGGTCTGTAACTCTGAGAGTGTACAAATTGAACCATTTTGGTTCCATTTGTACACTCTCAGAGTTAAATTAACATTGATTTTACAATTTAAATTGGGGGTCCCGGAGATAGAAATGCCATTAAAATGGGGGTCTGTAGACTAATGCATGTCAAACTGGGGCTCCTTGAAATTAAACAGTTTGAGAATCACTGCCAGAGCCGTAAAAATCTTCTCTAATGGGGGTCCATGGAATATCTTTTCAAATGTCTAATTAGTGTCAATTTGGGGGTCCTTGACATGAAAAGGCTTGGGAACCACTGCTCGGCGTTTTTCTTGTATTATGAAAAGATAATTGCAACCAGTCAGTCTATAAGAAATCCAGTGTGCAGCGAGCTGTGTTTTGCATTAATTACAGCCTACAATAATTATGCCCCAGGTGTGCGCAGACAGGCATGGCAACGCTGTGATCAATTTCGTCATTCTAAACGTCACCTTCAAGTTTATTGACACGTTACGAGAAATGGTCCGCTTGTACAAGTAAAATGAACGCTGAGAATTTTTAAACTGCATGACATGTATAGTAACATTGATTGATTGAATACTTAATTAACAGCTTGCAAATGGTAGCTAGTGGTACGATTATTACAATGGTGCACGCAAAATGACCTGAGGGGCTCGTTTCCATTATGGTCCTGTATGTATTCAATTCAATTCGTCAAGACATTTAAAGACATACAATAATATAAGGCGTTAGCAATAGGCCCGGGCCAGCCTAGCGGTCTGGGCACCTAGGCTGCTAATCCAGCCTGACAGCGCGTTGTGGGTTCGACTCCCGGTCCCGACGACCTTTGCTGTGTCCCCCTCCCCCCCAATCTCTCTCCCCATTTCCCGTGAACCTACTTTCAGTCTATCTACCAGACAACTATTCCACAATCTCCGAATGCTATTCAGAGTGTGGAACTACACCTCCCAAAATCAGAGTAAGGAGGCTGCCATTTCCGTTCCCAAAAATATATATTTTTTGCTTGCTTAGACGATTTCTATTTCTAATAGGAACGAAACGGAAGTGGGGAGGAGGCTCCTCTTCCGCTTTATATTAAGACTCATGATAGAACTTCCGTTGCTCCTCCAGACTGTATGATGGAAGCATTTGGACATTACGAGAGGCAACAGTCTGGCAACGCGAGACTATAGTCTATCAATAAAGGCAGAAAAATATATAAAATGTCTTTAAAAAAAACAAAAGCAAAAAAAACCCCACTAGTGGCAATAAAAAAAAAGGTATCTGTACAGTAAACAGTCCAGTAAGGTGACTCCGTAACGTTACTTTAGCTGTGTGCACGTGCGTCCCGGGAAACATGACCAGCCCTGCAGCCACAAGAAGACCTCCCATTATCACAACAAAATGGCAACTTGTAAAGAATGGAAAGAAAGGAAAGAGGGAGGGAGTGGAGGTGTGAGATGGGAGTGACGGAGGAGGAGGAGGAGGAGGAACTGCAGAACTGGTGGACTGAACTGAACACACAGCTACGCAAGGGGGAGGACACACACACCTTCAACTCAGGTAAGGAAACTTTAGTTTAGTCTATTAATACAGAGCACTGAATATTTTTATTATTTTTTTACCTACACTGTTGAGAAAAATGTTCGCACGCCTAGAGTGAAGGCTTAGGAGGTAGGAGCAGGTGCGTATAGGCAAGTGCACATCAATGATAAAATAAAATAATACGCCCACACAAAATCTGCACGTTTGTGTGAACATTTAAAGGAGACATTTACCTACCTAGTGTTAATCTAACTCTGAGAGTATACAAACGTAACCAAATGGACCCTTATGGCTCCATTTGGTTACATTTGTATACTCTCATACATAAGTGGATAGATCGACACGATTTTACCGTGTACACGGGTGTAATAATAAGGCTTGAATGCTTAAAATATTAGATGAAAACATCTGCTGTTCATTTGTACTAAGAAAAAAGAATAACGTGTAATACATGTAAAAGCACACATAACCTACATTATTGTATCACGCCTGGGGCAAACTGTCAGGCAGCACTGCTGTGCTCAAATTAGTTGTCTAAAGTTTACATGTGTGAAGTAATTTTACGCACTGTACAAGCTCCCTGTGTTTCGCAGTTACAAAATATACCGTAGTAATAGGAATAGAGAAAGCAACAAAGGAAAGGGTCAGATAAACTGTCACAACAACAACAACAATATCAATTATACATACTGTATGGTGCATGCTAAAATAAATAAATAAAATGTTAGTCTCTTCAGGTGCAAGAAAGATACATCAGTTAGCCACGATTGTTCTCATTCAATGTCCAGGGCCAATGAATATGAAGAATGGCTTGATTTGCTGTTATTATTTTAAAATCCAATCATATCTTTCACGCTAACGTACAGATAATACCTGTCGTCAAGTGTTTCGGGCGGCTCTTCACAGAGCTATGCGGCCTTTCAGTACAACCTGTGCTTTGAATGGGCCTTATTGTTTTTGGATCACAGACACGGTGGAATGCACGCTCTCCCAACATCCAAGCGTAATCTTCTCAATTATGAATGGTATCATTTATTCTATGGCTTCAGCACCTCGGCGAGGGCCCGTCCCGGTAGCTTAGCAACCCCCCGGTTGCTTCTCATTCAACATTAAAGTGGGGTAACGCGAGACGACATGGTGGCCTCGCTCCAGGAGAGTGACCGGGATTTGTTACCACCGACGCGTAACCTACATTTTCCCACATTCCGACAGAACAGATTGGTGACTCCTCGTATGCACCTCTCTACTATAGCCAGTGGTGGTGGAAGTAGGCTCTGATTCTTTTACCCGCAGTGTAGAACTCTGTTACCTGTGTAGAAGTCCGGCATTCAAAATGACTTAAAGTCACCAAAATGTAAAAGTATTCATTATGCAGAAAGTGTTATATTTACACAGCGTTAAAACCCATTCTGGTCGGGAACCCCTTTTGGTGTTTTTTTAAGCATTATGTTACACTTATCTGCTATTTATTTTTAATCGTGAAAATCTTAATATATTCTTTCAGAGCGAACGTTTTTAACTCAAATCTTTGCTTCTGGGGGGTCCCTGGAACAACATATTTTGAGATGGGGGTCCACGGCCAAATACATATCATTCTGGGGGTCCTTGACATGAAAAAGGTTGAGCGCCACCACTGACATAGAAACATAGGCTTTTCAGCCTCAGGGCTAAATGGGCTAATGTGTAGTTAATGTTGTTTATCTTAATTGAATCTATAATAAAAAATGGATTAGATTTATTAAAGTAGATTTAGCTACAACCTTAGCAGCAGCTACTCTTCCTGGGCTCCACATAATGTCCACATAAAATGTGTAAATGTACTTAGTTTACTTTCCACCACTGGTCTCTGCACCAACCAATAAAGACAGTAATACAGCTGCACAACCTTTTCCTGTGTGTTCAGGTAATCCACAGCACTGACCTTAACTCTCCTGAAATCTGAAAACGTTTCTCTGGACTATATGTTTTTAATCTTGGAAATCAAACAAATCGGTAGATCAGTAGGGTCAGTAGATGCCGCACAAACATCAAGGATACACCATGACGACATTAAGGCATTTTTTTTTCATCCGTTCCAAACACAAGAAACTGTTCTTATCCACTGGCACTCTGAGGTCATTGTGTTTTCCGAGGGGACTTTATTGTAAGCCTGTCGAGGTAAATCGACACCTGGGCCTTTTCATCCTAGCAAAAGCCCTGTTGTTTTGCTTCTGGGGGTAAAAGACTCCCTTCCGACGAGGGCCGTTAACCTATATATAATCTACTGTATTTACCCTTCCTGAATCATTCAGGATGATCACACACAGCACTACGAGGTAAATACAGCGGTACCCTACAATGGATTACACCGTAGGAGATGGGGCTATCTCATCTACTGACGGTGTCTCTCATGGGCCTTTAGACTATAGAGGCACCTCATGTTTGGTGGAGAAAGACAGGGCTCGGTTTCAATGCCTCGAGCTGATAAGATATGTCGTGTCCACATGCAGAATCGACAATGCAACGTCTGTGTTGCAGTGGGAAGCTGCAGCACAAAAAGCATGTCTGATGCCCGATTTTTGGGTCTGATCGGTTTTTGGAGAGTCCTAGACCACCGACTACCGTTTTTTTTTTTGTATTTCAAAATTTGAAATATATATTCATACTATACTTATATATTATTATTCATAGTGTCTATTTGAGAACATTTCACTTGCAAGCAAACAAATCAATGAATAAAAATAGACAAACTATGTAATTTAACAATTTAATGTCTTATTCCAAAGTAGCTTATCTACAAGCTCAGTTGTGAGTTTGTAGATCAACCCCCGGTTGAAAGTGGTTAAACATTGGAACACATTGGCTGCATAACAGATAAATAAAGGTCAAAATATCGACTACTAAAGCAATATATCCATTTGGCTCTAGCTACCATTTGAGACTGTTGAGTGCTCATGATGAGTGACACTTTAGATGAGGCCCAAAGGTGACTGACCAGACACAAACTGAGAGACAAAGAGTCACAGATCTGTGTCCGTGTCTACTGGGAGTTGGCATTCATCTAGAGAAACTCATCAGCACATGACCCTGTTTTCTACCTCACTATGCATGTTGGAAAACAAACTTTCTGACTGAACTTCGCACATGCACCCAAGAATATGTGAAGTGCAATTAAAATGTTTCATTGGTCGCAGCAGTGCACCTTAGATTTGTCTGTGTGTGTGTGTGTGTGTGTGTGTGTGTGTGTGTGTGTGTGTGTGTGTGTGTGTGTGTGTGTGTGTGTGTGTGTGTGTGTGTGTGTGTGTGTGTTCGTGTGTGTGTACTGTACTGTATGTGTGGGTCCACCTAAAGGATATCCTGGTGCACCATACTGTATAATTATGCACTTGTCAGATGGTGGAATATATCAATAGAATGATACATCATACATGATGTTACACAAGTACATTGTGAACAGAGATTATATATGATCACATCACATTAAGTCATTAAGTGTAAATGACATGGTCCACACACTAACAGACACCTTTGACAACGTATCAATATACAATCCAGAGGTGTGCATACTGTACATACAGTGGCTACGCCACTTCAACATATTTGGAGAGGGCAGACAGCCCTAACTTCTGATTGGGTGGGCACGAGGCAAGTTTCGTTACCCCCCTGGTTACCGGCAGGCCTCCTACGCAGCATGTTCTCGGAATTAAGCAAATTGTAAAGTCCACAGAATTACTCTCGATATAAGTAAACGACACACGCACGCAAAGACAGACAGACAGACTCATTACAATACTGTTCAGTAAATAAAATGATTTGTTTTCAGATGGCAGGAAGGATACTGTAGATGTAGAGTGTCTGTAACCAACAAATTGAGCCAGGTGTTATTACTTGACAAAAATACCTTTTGTTTTGTATTGTGTTGTGTTGTTTTATAACCTAATAGCATGTTTATTGTTGTAATGTGTAGGGTGGTTGCCAACGATGATGTAGTCCCCTACACACATGCACACCACTGACCTCGGGCAGGTGCATAGCAGTTATCTGAGAGCACTATGGTCTATGGATGCTCATGAGGAACTGAATACAAACAATAGTGAAGAATGGGTACAATTGCACCTCAGGGGAGCCCTGCCCCAAATTGAAACCAGAAATGTAAATACTTGCAGGGAATATAAGCCCACCCTGTACCCTCAGGTGCCCATTAAAACTCAATGACTGCCAAGGACTTTTTAACGACGTGTTTAACGCCTTTTTAACATGGGCAAGATTTAAAAAATGAAAATAAATAAAAGAAAATAAAGAAATAGATATATGATGGCGGTCTGAGCCTTTTGGCGCCCCCTGGTGACCCCTGTGTTTCCCTGTAAATTAATATTAATGTGTGCATTAAAATAAATAATCTAATAATTTGTTGGACCATTTGAAATTGATACGCTTAAGAAGGCATTTCTTTGCCAAAACGTTGGTCATCTTATAATAAAGTATGCGACCTCTCCTCTTCTCTGTTTCACGTGTGCACAAACACAACTCTTGTTTTGTTTCCCCTTCTTGCAGAAGCAGATTCGCAAAGAGACAAAAACACAACCCAGGTAATCAAGAGGATCGTTGAAACCCTCCTGCGAGGATGTTGACGCGGTCTCATTCAGAGAGAAGACCCCTGCCCGGACTCTCAGCCCTGCTGACCCCCAGGACCCCGCCGCGGAGCGACGAGACCTCCCCGTCGCCCCCTCCCTCCTTCTCGGTGGGAGACTCCATCTTCATGCCGCCGGTGACGCCCACCTCGCCGCCGTTCTGGGTGACACAGGCCCTCTCCAACCTGGAGCAAGGGGAACGCGAGCTGCTGGTCCTCCGGGAGCAGCAGCAGGCCGAGATCGAGGAGGTGAACCGGGACTTGGACCGGGCGTCGATCGAGGCCGAGCGGGAGGAGCGGCGGCTCCTGGAGAAGATCGAGCAGGACCACCGGGAGGCGCAGCGCTGCCTGGACCAGGTGAAGCGGGAGAACTCGGCCGCGGTGCGCGTGGTGCAGTCCCTGTTGGACCATCACCTGCGCAAAATGGGCCAGCTGAAGGTGCAGGTGCAGCGGTGGGGGACCGGCTCCGGCGGAGGTGCCAACAAAAATCAGCTCCAGATGGGCGTGGCGGACATCACCCAGCCGTGGGAGATCGCCCTGTCTCTGAAGAGGGTCAGCTTCCTGCCCAGCACCGAGGCGAAGATCCTGAGCCTAGGCGCGGTTGACATCCAGGAGCAAAGCATGGTGTACCCCATTGGTGTCTGCGGCGTCCAGGGACAGAAATGTGCATTGCACTCGGGGGAGCCGGCGTTTGCAAACATAACCCCTCTGGAGATCCGAAGGGATCCTCTGTCGCTGACCGGAGCCAAGCAGAGCTCCGACGAGGCCAACAGGAGAAACAGTGGGAGCATGCGCGTCGTCAGGAAACTGCGTTTGTCGGGCTCGGAGAACGAAGAGGAGCTCAAGTTGC
The DNA here is from genome assembly GCF_963924005.1 of Protomyctophum bolini. Taxonomy (NCBI): domain Eukaryota; kingdom Metazoa; phylum Chordata; class Actinopteri; order Myctophiformes; family Myctophidae; genus Protomyctophum; species Protomyctophum bolini. Next base: position 9,607,549 of record NC_137885.1, read on the forward strand.
CCGGCCCCAGGCGAGTGTCTGTGTCGTCCCAGGACGAGGAAGTGGAGTCGCTGGGCTCTGACACGACCGGGCAAGACCTGTTCCTGGCGTTCCCACCCGTCTCCAGCCAAGGGGAGTCCGAGGGGGACGAATCTGACGGCAGACAAAACAGAACCAAGAAGCAGTCCATCCTCAAGGGTCAAAGGAAGGCAGCGGGTCTCGTCTTGGTGCCCAGCGAGGAGCCATCCTGCCCCCCTGAGGGAGGTCTGGACAACAGGACGTCTAAGCACAGAGGGTCATTCACCAGCCACAGTCTGATGGATCTCTCCTCTGGACAGCGGCAGCATTCCAAACAAGGCCTCAGCGTGAGCAAAAGTCCACATGGATCTTCCACGGGCGACGGCAGCCCTCCGTCTCCTGTGGACAGTGAGGATTCCTGTTACACTCCTCGTGATGGCTCCCTCAAGGAAGAACACAAACGCTCCATGTCCACCGCTGACCTACCTGGCAAACTACGACCCTTGATTAATGACAACAAGGGACTCAGGAGAACCAACACCAACAGACCAACACGACTGTCTGAAATGTCCGTACAGAGAGAGAGTCCAGAGAGTCCAGCGAAGCGAGCTATAGGTTCTAACCGTGTGAGCAGATCTCTCTCCATGTCCTCCATAGACTCGGGTGCCAGGGACCAGCAATCGGACAAGCGCAAGAGAGATTGGGTCGCGCCCGTTTTGAAGGAAATGGAGGAAGAAGGCATCGCAGGTTCCAGTGCACTAGACTCGGCATACCTGGTCAAGAAGATTGGAAAGCAGGGATCGGGCCGCAATGACTTCAACTTGCCCAGCGGGGTCCACGCTGCTGTCCAAGGTCAGCTGTTCATAGTGGACTGTGGGAACGCCCGGATTCAGATCACTGACACCGCGAAGAATATCGTACAGCAGGTCTCTCCTTCGGGCACGGAGAAGTCGGCGCGCATCTGCAACTACTTTGACATCGCCGTGAACGACAAGGGCCTCATCGCGATGACGTGCGCCGCAGAGCGAGCTCTGCTGGTGTTCAGTCGCCACGGCCGCCTCCTCCAGACCTTCGGGGGAACGACGATCGGCTCCAGCAACGAGGAGCTCGACGCGCCCCGAGGGGTGACCATCAACTACCTGGACGAGTTCCTGGTGGCCGACATCAAGCGGGGCACGCTGACCGCCCTGAAGCTGGACCCCAAGACGGGCGCCAGGCTGGAGCGCACAGTGGTCACGGGCTTCCACAGGCCCTACTTGGTGGCGGCCTGCCTCACCACGGGCATCATGGCGCTGTCGGAGCGAGGCAACGAGACGGGACGCGCGCCGTGCATCAGGGTCCTGGAGCCGGAAGGCTGGAGCACCATCCGGATCCTGGGCGTGTGCTCCGGCATGGGCCCCGTCCTGACCTGCCCCTGGGGCCTCTGCATCGACAGCGAGGGCGACGTCCTGGTGGCGGACTGGGGCAAGAAGTCCCACCGCATTCTGCTGTTCCCCGCCCTGGGGGTCGGCTGGCCCTTGGTGAGCGACGAGCTGAGCAGCCCGAGGGGTCTGGCTTTGCTTCCCGACGGGCAGGTGGTCGTGTCTGACAGCATGAACCACTGCATCAAGATCTACCAGTACAAGTGAGCTGGACAGAGGGAGGGTTGGGATGGTGATTGTTAATCGAGTGCGGATTCCGGTAAAATGACGAGGCATCTGCGAAAACTGTAGTTTCTGAGGGTAGAATTGAGGGCTTAGTTTATATAAAGACTTGAAAGGTTAAATCCACTATCAGCAAGATATCATTTTTGGCTATCGACTGTTTATGTTTTTACACTTGGTTTATAGTTGGGCTCATGGGTATAAAGAGACTTTAAAAAGCTTTTCCATTCACGCTGTAATCGCCATAACAGGCGGGTGTTGACATACAATTGAGGTTTACGGCATCGTTTCAATGACATCTAATCCAGTACTGCATGCTTTGATGTGATTGATTTGATTGATTGAATACTTTATTAACAGTTTGCAGATAAAGCACAGGAAAGTGCATGCAGTTCAACACAAGGTCTGCCGAGATGATTTAAAACCCAAGAAAGCACTACTGTTATTGTATGACTTGTTTCCATTGGGGTCCTTCGTGTTCAATTCATCTCATTCTAACTATATAACGTTTTGATAGTTTTTTTAGGCAGCACAAACTCAATTACTTATTATTAAAAAAAAAGGTTTATTTGTTAAATTCTTATAGTGCATGTCAAATATTTCGAAAGGGATTGAATAAATTGTGAAACATCACAGATATTCCCGGCAGGTTTAAGCAACGAGAGGCTTATCTGATAAAGTAAACAATTTAATGGGCATAGATTTGGGCTTGACTTACAGTAGGCTATACTCTTGAACCTCCATTGTAAAAAAAGAAAATAAAGTCTTTACTGGACTTACAAAACGTGCATGTTGTCCTTCTTATAGGTGCCTATAATGTCGACCGGAATGCTTCCTATAGTGAATCTCCCGTGTCCCACTTTGCTTTGTCATTCGCTATAGTATTTCTGTGTTGACCCCATTTGGGAAAAGGTTTGAGTCAGCAAACAAAACATGGGAGCACATACAGTATAAGGCCTTTTGTGTTGCTTAGTGCAACCTTACCTTTGCAAACCAATGATACTGTATAAACAGATATTGTGATACATTTCCTGCATTTCCAGTGTTGTCATGATGAATGCTAAAAACAAATCTTTCTTTCATCGGGGGTTGATTATGTCATGCTTTTTTTTTTATTCATGCTGTAATGCCTTTAGAAGGTGGTCTGGTGAATCAAAAATGATAAATGGTACAGACATGTTGTGGTATCTTTTATATTGTCTAAAAATAGTATAAAAATATATTTTCCCCGTAACGTTACTGGCAGGCCTCCTACGCAGCATGTTCTCGGAATTAAGCAAATTGTAAACACCACAGAATTACTCTTGATATACGGTAAGTAAACGACACACGCATGCATGCACGCGCACAGAAACACAAATGTTTATTGAATGACATGCCCAAAATCAGTGGTGGAAAGCAACTGAGTATTTCCAATACTTCTAACTTTCCACTACATCTCAGAGGCGGATATTGTACTTTTACTCCACTAGATTTTATTTTTTAAACTTTAGTTACTAGTTACTTTGATTATTATTACAAAACATACAGTAACCAACTTCATCCCTATATACTGTACATTTCTACAAGCTCACAATGCGTTTGTCCATTGTACCATTGTGAACTTGTAGATCTGCTATTTTCAAAAACATTTGTATACATTTGAAAACGTGAAATGGCACATTCTGCACTGTGAGCATGTACTTTCTTACTTTTGGTACATTTTGAATTCCGGACTTTTACTTTACTGTAACGGGGTAGTTCTACATTCCAGTCAGACTTTTACGGCTCTATCAGAGATTCTCAACCCGTTTAATTTCCAGGACCCCCTGTTTCACATCCATTAGTCTATAGACCCCCAATTGAATGGAATTTCTGTCACTGGGACTCCCAATTTATATTGTAGAATCTATGTAAATTTAACTCTGAGAGAATTAAAAGAAATGTCCCTCGGTCCCCCTCTTCATACATGTGTTGAGTTAAGTTATGTATCGTAGTTTTTGCCATATTTATCGCTTTTTATAACAAAACATGATGTTTTTGACGAGCAATGTCACTGCACCAACACTGGCCATTCATTATATCTCTGTTTTCCACTTAGCAAAGTCCTCTGATTGGATCAATTGATCGATGATTAAGCACGCTGTCATATCAATATCATGTTGTCATCAGTGATCACCATCATCAAGGGTTTCTTTGACGTGTTGATATTTTCTACATGATAATGTTTGACTAATTTTACAACACGGTATGTCTTTTGCAGACATGAAGGTGCAGCAGTGGCCGGTAGGTTTTGAATCCATATTTTATCAGACTAATAATAATCTTGCTTCATCTCCTGCTGATCTAAAATTCTGAATCAATATATGGTAACCTGCAGCATCATTCTATTAAGGGACAAATGTTTAGCTTTTTTCGTCTTTTCTTGTGTGTCTGTATTAAACAGAGGATTTTTAATTCAGACACAAGCTTTTATTAGTGGTTCACAGTGTACTTAATCTTACCGTAAACATACACTGTACAAACATTAGCATTTTCAACAAGACTTATTTTCTCTTACCTTGTACATTTAAGGAGAATGCCATCTTCATGATCCTGCCCTGCCAGACCGGTGTGATGGAGTCGAGTTTGATGCCATTACACCCGATGAGGAGGGGAATATCTTCTTTTTCAAAGGTTTGGAATGAGTTTTAGACGAGTCCTTGTTATGTACAGGTAGAGTAGGCCAGTCCATTCCCAGTTAAATGTAATTATCAATCTAGACACAGGAGTGTCTAGTACAGGAGAGACATGGGAGAGAAGGTGGGATTTTCTCATGGGCCTATGGTCAACTATGAGTAGTTGACCATCCTCTTATGGCTATAATTATTAGTCCTTTATTTTCTATTATCGCCATTTCATACATACTATTACTAATCCTTTATATGTTGGGGAGATACTGGCCAATAAGGAATCATTCTTCCTCAAAACAGAGATAGTCATTTGGAATTAATTATTATGATCTTCATAATATGGTGAATTAAATTTGTAGAGAAAAACATGTGCCTGTGTATTTAACCCATTAAGACCTGAGGCCGATTCTTCAAATGCCTTCAATATTGTTCTCACATTTTTCAAAGCTGCGAGCTTGTATATCTGCTATTGTTTTTAATCTAAAATGACACGGATGCTTTACCGGCTTCAATGGTTATAGGTGCCATACTGTGGAAGGGTTTCAGTGCAGGTGCTCAGCGAACCAACGAGACCTTCAAAGAGCCGAGTGACGCTCACCACCTCGCTCACGTCGACGCTGCGTTCCGCCTGCACGACGAGGACGATCACGATCACATCTACCTCTTCCAGGTATGATCAAGGCAGGAAAGAAGAACGTTTTGGTAAAGGGTTTCAGATCATTTAGAAGCTTGTTGGGTTTCTTTTCTTTCTTTAATTCTCTGAAGTGTGGATTTTTATCCGTGAGATAAAATCGGGGTCCGGGACTGTATAAGGCCACACTGGCCTACAGTCTAACTCTTTTCAAACGTATAGTTCATTCAAATAGTATAGAATGCTACACATTCACATTAATTCACATTAATTAATGTGAATTAAAATAAGTTTTCGGGAGTTTGGGAGCCCCGGCCAGCACTGTACAGTTGTTATCTAATGTATTTTTGTCAAAAGCATGGCCTACAGTACATGGGTTGAACTTGTGACACAAAAGCAATGGAGAAGCAAAGATATCGGTCCTCTTTATATGCCCCGATCACGTTTTCTTGCTCCCGATACTGATTTTCCCTGATCTGATATATTTGTATAGGACACTTACAGTATGCTTTATCACAATAGTACAATAAACAAACCCACAGACAATATCCAGTCTATCTCAGGTATGTCATTTTTCTTCCTTGATAGGACGGCTGTACCGTTTGTAAATTAGCTAAGAGAGACCTTACGAGTGTGCTGTGTGTGGAACAAGCTTAAAATGTTTCTTTCTTGCCTTGATCTCCTAATATTGATACTAGGGGATGTTCCCTGTTTATTTGCTCCCGATCCGATTGCGATCGTGCCGGGATCGGCCCGATTTCCGATCACGTGATCGGATCGGGACAACCCTATATACTCTTGACCCTATGTTATGTACTACACTACAGGATGACAAGGTGTTCAGCTACTACAACCACACTCTGGAAGAGGGGTACCCTAAAGACATCCAACAGGACTTCCCTGGAATCCCCAGCCAGCTGGATGCAGCCGTGGAGTGTCCTAAAGGAGAGTGTATAACTGACTCTGTCCTCTTCTTTAAAGGTACTGTATATGTTGTGCTGCTCGGTCCAAAGAAGGCCAAAGCAACAGAATATTTACACTCCCCTCCATGACTTGGTGCCAATGGCCTATAAGCTGTAATCCTGGGTGCTACTCTCCCTCTGCCAACCTGAGGAGAGCCCCGAACTGAGCTCATGCTTATAGAACACATCTTATAGTGTGCATGATTTGAATAGCCTAGATGGAAAATAATCCTGGCCAGCAAACTGATTAAAAAAAAAAAAAAAAAACATTCAGCGAAATATATATTCTCCAGGTATAGTTAGTTACACTAATACTATTATAAAATATGTTAAAGCTTAATCAATACAACTTTTCTGTGTGTGAATGAAACATTATCGCTCTTAACAAACGGGCTCTCCTATATGTAGCTCAACTTTAGAAATGTTGGCACTCGCACAGGGGATCTGGGTTCGTATCACGGATAGGACATGAATCTACCCCCCCCTTTTCCCCTCACTGTATATGTATCTTTTCCCTTTTTGCTTCCTATATGATGAATTCCTGTTCTGTTCTTTAACTATATATAAGTGTCTATTTGTATGTCTCTAAATGTTTTGATGAATTGAACAATGTGGACCCTGTTGTAAACAAGTGTAATGCTTAATTGGGTCGTCCACTCACAGTTAACAGTCTTTGTATTGAGTTTGTGCTTGAAATTCTGCAAACTGTTAATAAATATTTCAATCAATCAATCAATCTACTTCCCTCTGCTTTATGTTTTGTGGCTGACAGGACATGGCTTGTACATTTTTGACATCGCCACCAAGACGGCAAAGAACGAGACGTCCTTCCTGCCCGTCTGCACCTCTGCCTTGCGCTGGCAAGGACACTACTACTGTTTCCACGGACACAACTTCACCAGGTTCCACCAGCGGACTGGAGAGGTGACCGGCGACTACCCCAAAGATGCCAGGGATTACTTCATGAGGTGCACCCACTTGATGCTCTGTGAGTACTATTGGCATGAACATCTTTTATATGTGCCATAAAACAAGCCAATCCACAGTACACAGTACGCCTGTTTAATCAGGTCTTTAAGCGCCAGTGGGCGGGGCACCAGTTTAGGCTCTGAGTGCCCATTATAAAGTAAGAAAGAATTTGTAATTATATTATGAATGTAATGTGCATGTCCTGTACACCAGATTAGAGGAATTTTCAAAATATGGATGAAAAAAAAAAGGTTTTTTCTTTTTCTTTTTTTTTTAATATTGGCCTCGTTACGTCCTTGGCATCCATTACAAAGACGGCAATATTTCGTCTTGTCGTCCATGGCACTTAAACTTAAGCATAATGTATACTCGAGTGAGATTCATACTACACTACACTATTTATTTGCTAAATGACAAGGTCTTAGCCTGGCTATGTTGCAGAGTATGTTTGTAGGAAAAAATGTGTTCCAAATACTGTACATGTTTGACTGCATTATATATCCAATGAAATTGAACATTTGTGCATTAGACTCAACTAGGGATAGAGCCAGACTCGATGCTTACTAGGGATAGAGCCAGACTCGATGCTTACTAGGGATAGAGCCAGACTCAATGCTTACTAGGGATAGAGCCAGACTCAATGCTTACTAGGGATAGAGCCAGACTCAATGCTTACTAGGGATAGAGCCAGACTCAATGTTTACTAGGGATAGAGCCAGACTCAATGTTTACTAGGGATAGAGCCAGACTCAATGTTTACTAGGGATAGAGCCAGACTCAATGTTTACTAGGGATAGAGCCAGACTCAATGCTTACTAGGGATAGAGCCAGACTCAATGTTTACTAGGGATAGAGCCAGACTCAATGCTTACTAGGGATAGAGCCAGACTCGATGCTTACTAGGGATAGAGCCAGACTCAATGCTTACTAGGGATAGAGCCAGACTCGATGCTTACTAGGGATAGAGCCAGACTCAATGCTTACTAGGGATAGAGCCAGACTCAATGTTTACTAAGTTACTAGGGATAGAGCCAGACTCAATGTTTACTAAGTTACTAGGGATAGAGCCAGACTCAATGTTTACTAGGGATAGAGCCAGACTCAATGTTTACTAAGTTACTAGGGATAGAGCCAGACTCGATGCTTACTAAGTTACTAGGGATAGAGCCAGACTCAATGCTTACTAGGGATAGAGCCAGACTCAATGCTTACTAAGTTACTAGGGATAGAGCCAGACTCGATGCTTACTAAGTTACTAGGGATAGAGCCAGACTCAATGCTTACTAGGGATAGAGCCAGACTCAATGCTTACTAGGGATAGAGCCAGACTCAATGCTTACTAGGGATAGAGCCAGACTCAATGTTTACTAGGGATAGAGCCAGACTCAATGTTTACTAGGGATAGAGCCAGACTCAATGTTTACTAAGTTACTAGGGATAGAGCCAGACTCGATGCTTACTAGGGATAGAGCCAGACTCAATGTTTACTAGGGATAGAGCCAGACTCAATGTTTACTAAGTTACTAGGGATAGAGCCAGACTCAATGCTTACTAAGTTACTAGGGATAGAGCCAGACTCAATGTTTACTAAGTTACTAGGGATAGAGCCAGACTCAATGCTTACTAAGTTACTAGGGATAGAGCCAGACTCAATGTTTACTAAGTTACTAGGGATAGAGCCAGACTCAATGTTTACTAAGTTACTAGGGATAGAGCCAGACTCAATGCTTACTAGGGATAGAGCCAGACTCAATGCTTACTAGGGATAGAGCCAGACTCAATGCTTACTAGGGATAGAGCCAGACTCAATGCTTACTAGGGATAGAGCCAGACTCAATGTTTACTAGGGCTAGAGCCAGACTCAATGTTTACTAGGGATAGAGCCAGACTCAATGCTTACTAGGGATAGAGCCAGACTCAATGTTTACTAGGGCTAGAGCCAGACTCAATGTTTACTAGGGATAGAGCCAGACTCAATGCTTACTAGGGATAGAGCCAGACTCAATGTTTACTAGGGCTAGAGCCAGACTCAATGCTTACTAGGGATAGAGCCAGACTCAATGCTTACTAGGGATAGAGCCAGACTCAATGCTTACTAGGGATAGAGCCAGACTCAATGCTTACTAGGGATAGAGCCAGACTCAATGCTTACTAAGTTACTAGGGATAGAGCCAGACTCAATGTTTACTAGGGATAGAGCCAGACTCAATGCTTACTAAGTTACTAGGGATAGAGCCAGACTCAATGTTTACTAGGGATAGAGCCAGACTCAATGCTTACTAGGGATAGAGCCAGACTCGATGCTTACTAGGGATAGAGCCAGACTCAATGTTTACTAGGGATAGAGCCAGATGTCAGAGCCCAGCATTGTAGTCCAGAATAAACAGCTAGCACAAAAAAAGAATAAAGGAAGCTTTACTGATGTCAGTCAGACTCATTACATATTCTAAAAGCTCACAACATGTCACTTCATGACACATTGCACTGCAGTGCACCACGAGGTATAAAAGCAGTTAAAGGTTAAGCTTACCGGTATGTCAGTGGTGATTACAGTGGTGGAAAGTAACTAATTACATTTACTTAGGTACTGTACTGTACTTAAGTACAATTTTGTGATATTTGTACTTTTCTTGAGTATTTCCAATAATTTTACTTCTACTCCACGACATCCCAGAGGTACTTTTACTCCTCTACATTTATTTGAAAACTTTAGTTTGTGGTTGCTTTTAGACAACCACACTAATAATAGGACGGTGACACAGTCAAAGACATACAAAAGAAAAACAGCAAAGCTGGATTTCTCTTTTGGTTTATGACCTCCATGAGCCTGACTTTGGCTGCCAATAGTTTGGGACAGAATGTCTTTCTTGCTCATTTGCTTTTTCACAGTTTTGCTGCCAATCCTAATTTCTGTCTTTATCAGGTGGTATATATGTTATTTTGTAATCGTATCATGGTTCCAGAATGCATTAAATGCTGAAGTGGAGATCGAATCGGTAGGGACGTGGCCTTTGACCGAGATCCGTGGAATTAGGATCCAGTTTCATCCCCATCACACACTGGAAATTGACAGAATTTGGATTTCAAGTAAACTTTTGAACCAAGACTTGCAAAGGTACTTGGTATTTTGTGTTGGCAAAACCAGAGTAACGTTTGATGTGCAGGTGCCACTTAGACCTCTTGTGAAGAAGAGCAAGTCAGGAGAAGTACCCAAAACCCTACTGTTTCTTTCAAGGCTGCTGTCAATCCACATTGACTCTATCAATGTGAAGCTGCTGAACTTCACCCCGTCAAAATATCTGTGGCACATTACGATCAAAGGAATTACCATGTTACTTGACCACCGGAGTAAAAGGTTGGCATGGGACCTTTCCATGGGGCAGCTAAACAGTAAAGTGCTTAAAAGGAATGGATCAGACATATCGGTATGTCTTGCTAAAGTGTCCCTGAGCCTACTGCTTTCTGGAGATGTGAGCTTGCCAGAACTGAAGCCAGGATGTCTCTCCCTGTCCATGAAGAGTCTTACAGCAGAATTGCACGAGGACCTCTTCCTCAGAGAGGTTTTGTTACCCTCACCATTCTCAAAGAGCATACACAATGCATCTGTTGGTGAAAGCTTTGAGTTCATCCAAGATAAAGCTGTGGAACAGTGGCATCAGCTGAATCCCCAGAATGTCAATGTGGAATTTGAGAACACCAATATAACACTGTCAATGCACAGCCAAGAAAGATACATAAATTGGACACTGAAGTCTCTGACGTTGGCCTATGGGCGTGAGAGCGAGCAGCTTCTTTTTCTCTGTGCTGCTAGTAGCCTGGAACTCCTTATAGAAAATACACTTCTCTCTCAGAGTAGACAAAGAATATTTTTCCTGAACACCATCAGGACAGACCTGCAGGTAAACTCAATAGATATCGTGGGGTCAGTCACAGTCAACACCTGCATCCTCCACTACCGTCACCAGGACTTCTCTGGTTGGTTGGACCTACTTCCATGGGAACAGGTCATTCACAGGACAGCAGTGCACAGAAAGAGTTGTTTCCCTCACCTGCATGCCCCTGTGATGATCAGGTCCTCTGTGTCCAAAATCAGTGTTTCTGTTCAGCTAGCAGATGCCACACCATTTTCCCTGGGATTCATATCAGCCAGTGGAGAACTGCAGCATCTGCTGGGTGATATTAAAATGAAGGGCATCTCCATGGACCACTTCTGGTGGAGGGTGGGCCAGGATTCACATATTCAACAGGCACCTCACCCACCTGGGAAACACGTGTGGGGAGAAGCACTTATCCTAGACTCCCTCAGTCTTCAGGGAAGTTTCAACAGACCCCACATGGAGTCTGGCAGCCATGCTGCCAGTCTAAGCGTGCAGTTCACTTTGAAGGGATTCCAAGTGGAGCTCTCGGAGACCTACACGCTGTGCCTGTCACGCCTGCTGTCCCTCTTCAGGCTGCCCAGTGACAATAAGAGTACAGAACAATCAGTCTCAGTGTTTTTGCTCTGTTTCTGCTCTCTCAAACTGAATTGTTGTCTGGATGATGTCAATGTGTTCGCATATTCTAATCTGGCAAGTGCTGTGTCTTTACGGCTTGACACGATTAGGGTCCAGTGTACTGGGGAGAATTCTAGATTATCTCTACAGGGTGTTAGTTTGTCGCTGCTGAAGACACTCACAGAAAATATGGAGACTTGTTACCCGGCCTCGCAAACCTCAAAACCTGTTCTCCAACTTACCGCCATAGCCTTCGATCATAACATTAACATGTGGACTTTAGAGGTTCAATGTGAAGAGGAGGAGCTCAGTGTGGAGTGGACACCATCTGACCATATGTTCTTGTACCGGTTTGTGACCGAAGCATGTTCCTGGTGGATTATGCTTCGTGCAGAAAAGGGGGCGGATGATCCAGTCAAACTGACGGCAAGTGAAACGTCTTCAGGCCAAGACCTGTGTGTGTGTGTCTATCTCGGTCGCACACACCTGAGGGCCCACCTGAGTGAGTTAAACTACATCATCCTGCACACGCAAGCCCTCTCCCTCTCAATGAATGCCAGCTCCATCAGCATGCACTCATCTCACCTGTACCTCAACTTTGATGGCAATGATATATTCTCTTTCAGAGAGCTCGAACTCAAGACACACCAGGAGCCACCAGCAGACATTCAGATGCACAGGGACCCCTTCCCTTTCCTTACCACCCCACAGAACCGCGTCTGGGTCTTCACCTGCCCAAGCTTGGCTGTAGAGTTTCCGTACAAGTACAACTTCTCTGACACATTTGACAAGGCCATCAGTGTGCAGAAGTGGCTGAAGACCATGGACAGCTCAACAAACCCATCGGCCATCATCCAACACCTGCCACCTGATCTAGTTTTCAGAATCAGCCAGTTGTCCTTTGTCCTCCTGGACAACATATTCGAGACTAAGCTGCATGACAACTACGAGCTCATGAAGGATGAGAGCACGGAGACCCCCATGCGGCAGCATCTGCTGGACAAGGAGGTACGCAAGCAGCACGGGCAACTGCTGCCTGCAAGTACAATCAAAGAGGTGTACACATTGCTGGACAAGGAGAAAATTGAGGTCTACATTAAACGCTCACGCCTTCTCCATGCCAACACGCCCATGAGGAAGTCCCCCCTAGACTGGAAGGTGTCAGAACTGGAGCTGGTGGTCCTGGCTGACAACTCACTCCATGGGCCAGAGAAAGTGAGGCAGCAGCTGAGGGACATCGATGGGACCAGTCCCTTCCCCAGAGAGGGACTCCCTTTGGTGGTCCACTGGTGTCGTGTTGTCAAGTTCAAACTCAGCACCTTTATGGTGGCAATTCGGGACTACCCACGCAACCTGTTTGAGAGCCGAGATTGGGAGCTGTCAGGACGTCTAATTGCCGCACAGCAGGATGGACACGGACAGACTTATTACAAAGACGTTTTGTCGCTTGGCTCACCCGGGGGAGATGTGCCAGTCAACAGAAATTTACTTCCACTCAAGTTCTACCACGACTTCAAATCTAACATATCACTATACACTATTGTATGGGGACCATGTTGGCACCCTGCCTTTGCTTTGATCTGTCAGGTGCTTCAGATGCTGACAAAACCCACAAAGGATCCTTCACCTCCCCTGGCCTGGTGGGACAAAATACGTTTTCGGCTGCATGGACGATGGGTAATGGATATCGATCATTTCAACTTCCACCAGCTGGCTACAAAGGACCCATACAATACAACTGAAAACATCCACTGGGAATATAATAAGTTCAACTTTGCCTGGAACCCGGAAAAGGAACCTGGAAAGATTACTTTCAAAGGGGACTTGGATATGAATGTCAGGACAGCCTCAAAGTATGACGATATCTGTTTCCTACACCTGCCCAATCTATACATTACCATCAAATTGGAATGGCTCTGCCAAGGTAATGCCAACCCCCATGACCATCATGCTGTAATGCTCTGCTGTGCAGAGAATGTTACAGGAAACTGTCATGACTCCTACAGTGCCTTCCGTTCTGAGAACCTCAACCTTGACATCTCCATGGACCTTAACCAACACTGTGGTACAGAGCCTTATCAGCCCATGATCCTCCTGTACAGCAGCACACTGCAATGGATGCAGAATTTCTCGGCCACTTGGACCAGTGTTTCTTGGCCGATCTGCAGGGGCAAGCTATTCCACAACTTTGCGCTCCCTGGGAAGAGGTTAAATCAACATTACAAGCAGTTATCCTTCAAGGCTGCCTTCCATCAACTACAAGTCCGTTACCAGGCCTCCCCTGCCCAGCAGAATGGTATCCAGGTGGAGTGCAAGAAATGTCTTCAGCACAGGAGCACAGACACTTGTCTCACCGGCTAGTACTGTGATAAGAAGACCAATCTCGGAGTGGAAATTGACCCAGATGGTTAGCAAACTATCAGAGCTAACTGTCCACCTGATGGCCTCCACCTCAGATGAAATGGCTGACCGCCATATGAATGCCAAGGTGAACAGGCCTCACCTGCTCAGTCTGTCCTCACTGAGCTACCATCGAGCTACGACGGACTACATACACAAGCTGTGCTTGGTGGACTTGCGTGCCTCCTGGACCACCACAAATAGGAACATAGCCATTGGGCTCTTTGATAACTATAGAAATGTGGCCCTGTTGAAGCGGAACCTCTCCACAAAAGCTCTGAACAGTCTGTGGATAGACACTCAGTTGCAGGCCAAGAAGCTCAAATGTTCCAAGGGGCTAGAGGGGGCTCCTACCACAGCCCCCACTAACTCCACCCTTGAGGAGCAGACTGATAAGCTTGTGGTATCCTCCGAAGAGAACTCTGGTGTGAGCGACCAGCGGTGTGGCACCGCAGCCTCTCAGACTGATGATATTTATAAGCACAACTGGCTCATCGAGTTGGTCAACTGTCAGATGATGTTACGTGGTACAGAGACGGCAGGCGTCGTACTGACTTCTGCAGCCAATGCACGGCTGTATCAGTGTGAGCATCAAACAGCCTGGTACAGTGACACTCTCAAGCAGAAGACCAAATGGACTTGCGAGCTGAAAGACATGCAGTACTTTGCCACTATGGAACGAAACCCTTCCAAACACGAGGAAAGGCAGCTGTGGTTAGAGGTGAAGAACATAGAGAAGCACAGGCAGCATAACCTGGGCTCTGTGCTAGAGTTGATGGATAGTGGCCAGGCTGTGCGAGGAATAGTCAACACCACCACAGACTGGAACCAGCCATCCCAAATGGGGAAGACTCAGCAGTTGCAGCGTATAATCTCCCGCTGTAACTGCAGTATGGAATACATCAGCTACAGCCATGACATTGACCCAGAGCTGGCCACGCAGATTAAGCCACCAGAGTTACCGAATAAGCATGAGAAGGCAGACAAAAAACAGGCCAGGGCTGTGGACACCATCACCCTCACTCATGAAGACAAACTAGAGATCTCCACTAACCCATTCCAGTATGCTATGATCCTGGATATATTCAACAACCTGTTGCTGCCCGTCGAACCCAAACGAAAGGAGCACAGTGAGAAGGAGCAACGTGTCCGTTTCCAGTTGAACATCTCCAATAACCATGAGGAGCAGCGCAGCAGTATCTTGCATCTCCAGGTGGAGGTCAGGCAGCACATTGCTCGAATCAGATCCCTGGAGAAAAAGATTTACTCCAACATCAGGGCCCAGTCTGAGGAGCTGGTAGAGAACAATGTGATGCTGCAGAACCAGCTCGATGAGGAGAAAAACGACATGCAAAAGAAGAGCGAAGAACTCAACATCCGCATCAGGTGTTTTAAGGACTTCCAGCTTCAGCTGGCACATAAATTGGAGCTGCCAAAAAACCCAGAGGATGTCAGTGTGGTGAGGAGAACTGTGATAAACTTAGACCAGGCTCACTGGTGTTTAACTGAGGATGATGGCCAGCTTGGCATTGCAGAGCTTGAACTAAAGAGTTTCATGTACAGAAAGTTGAACATGTCTGATGACAAAGCAGAGCATCTCCTGGAACTGGGTCCGTTCACAATGAACAACCTGTTGCCCAATGCTACATATAAGGATAAGGTAGTGCTTCGTCCTCAGAGTCCTTGTCTGTCAGGGACAGACAAGTTTGCTATGCGAATATACACGAAAGTGTGTGTGGTGGGTATCTCTGTCAATGAACATTTTGAGGTGAACGTGGTTCCTCTCACCATCCAAGTATCACAGAAGTTCTACAAAAAGATGATGGGATTTTTCTTCCCTGGAAAAAATGTTGAGGAGGAGGAAGTTGGCGATGAGGAGTCCCGAAAACATGCAGAGCATCCTGTTGATGACTTTGATAAGATGAAGGAACGGGCTGCCATGAACAATTCCTTCATCTACATTAAGATCCCTAAAGTGCCGCTCTGTGTCAATTACAAATGGTATAATGACCAGAATCTAGTTCTGCCTGGTCTGGAGTACTTCAACAAGACCTGGACCTGGCTATACTTTGCCAAGACTGTGAAGAAGGACAGTGTGAGTGAACTCCGTAAACAGTTCATTTTTAATAAACTACCACTACGTTTACCTGCTTCTGGTTCTGAACGGGCGGACAATAGGAAGGCCAACCTCCTCGGCGTCAGCACGACTGACAAGAATTCTAACAAGAAGAGGCGGAACACCGGGAGGTAGCGCAGTTGCTCAGAAATCATAAGATTACCCGCTCCTGAAGAGCAGTCTGGTGCCTTGCATGGTTTCTGCCGTCGGTATGTGAATGGGTAAATGTAATGTAATGTAATAATGCATATTTAAAAAAAATCTTTTCATAAAGGTGATGTTAATGCACCATTTACAATTCATTGACATACACACGCGCATTCCACAAATTTCATACCTTTACCTCAACAAAGGGAGCCACGTCTACACATGTTTTTTTTTAAATTATTAACAGCGACCACTGTCTTTGCCATTTTGAAATCCCACCCAGAAATGTTGATATTGCAGTGTTGAATACTGAGTTATTGGACGGATGAAATAGACAGGTCCATCATAGACTTCAGTACTATGATGTCGGACATCTCCATATTTGGGAACAAGTTTCAGCCCAAGCCACTTGTCCGAAACACCAGTCCTATTGATCTCTGCTGCCACAGTAAGCATGACGTCACCAACATTTTAAATTGGGGATATTATTGGCTGTAAAGAAGGTCAACTACCGTTGTAAAGAAGTCTAGGCTTTCATATCAGATTATTGCCAGATAGATACTAATGTGTTCCTCCTCACACTGATTCTCCTTCACCTCAATTCCTGGTGCGTAGCTTTAGCACCAACGATGACTCACAGTGTGGCGGAGACTCTTCTATGCCGCATTGAGAAGGTGGACGATGGCGTTGACAGCCTAGATATCGCCACTGAGCTTGAGGTAGACCACCAGGTCATTATTGGAGCCATGAATAGTTTGGAGGCCCATGGACAAGTGGGCCTCCAACCTCGCTCCTCTAAACACTGGGAGTTGACCCGCGAGGGCAGCGAGATAGCCGAGCTTGGCAGCCATGAGGCTAGAGTCTTCGGTTCCACCCCTGTGGGGGGTACGCCCAAGACTGAACTCATGAAGCTAGCCTTTGGGAAGGTGGGCTTTAACAAAGCTATGGCAAACGAGTGGATCAGGGTGGACAAGAAAACTGACAGGATAGTGAAGGCTGTGGAGAACATAGAGGACAAGGTGAGAGAGAAGCTTCTCCTGGTACAGAGAGGCCAGGCCTCCCAGCTGGACGACAAGGAGAAGAATGATCTGAAAAGGAGGAAGCTGATCTCGGAAGTAATGGTGAAGTCTTTCTGGATCAGCAAAGGTAGTTCCTTCAGCACCACCATCACCAAACAGGAGACGGAACTCACTGCGGAGATGATCGCCAGTGGTAACTGGAAGGAAAAGAAGTTCAAGCCATATAACTTTGAGGCCAAGGGCATAGCCCCAGACTGTGGTTACCTTCATCCGCTAATGAAGGTTCGAACCCAGTTCAGACAGATCTTCTTGGAGATGGGTTTCACTGAGATGCCGACCAACAATTTCATCGAAAGCTCCTTCTGGAACTTTGACTCTCTGTTCCAACCCCAGCAGCACCCGGCCAGAGACCAACATGACACCTTCTTCCTGTCTGACCCAGCGCTGGCTCACGAGTTCCCTCCAGAAGAATATCTGGAGAGAGTCAAGAAGGTTCACTCTGAGGGGGGCTACGGATCACAAGGGCACAAGTATGACTGGAAGATCGAGGAGGCCCAGAAGAACGTCCTGCGCACACACACCACAGCAGTCAGCTCACGCATGCTGTATGCGCTTGCACAGCAGCAGAATTTCACCCCGGTCAAGTTCTTCTCCATTGACAGAGTGTTCCGTAACGAGACCGTGGATGCCACCCACCTGGCAGAGTTCCACCAGATAGAGGGAGTTGTGGCTGACTATGGTCTCACGCTTGGGGACCTTATGGGCATCCTGCATCAGTTCTTCACCAAGCTAGGTATCACCAAACTGCGCTTCAAGCCTGCCTACAACCCGTATACCGAGCCCAGCATGGAGGTGTTCAGCTACCACGAAGGCCTGAAGAAGTGGGTGGAGGTGGGTAACTCGGGCATGTTCAGGCCAGAGATGCTGTTACCCATGGGTCTTCCCGATGATGTGTCCGTCATCGCCTGGGGACTGTCGCTGGAGAGACCCACCATGATCAAGTATGGTATCAACAACATCAGAGAGCTGGTGGGACATAAAGTGCCCTTAAAGATGATTCACGACAGTCCAATATGCCGTTTGGACTCTTGAGTTTCATACTCAGCTTTCAAGTTTGTTTAGTTTCGTTTTTGGACTGGTCAATTACACAACTGTTCTTTGGTCTTATCAGTCAGCTCAGATCGGCCCGAGTTTAAAAGAAAATTACACCCGTGTGAAGTTCATTGTCAATGGCATTTAATGTTTGTGCATGTTGCCACAAACATTAAACATTAAAAAGGGGGAAATTAATTGAAAAAAAAACAAAGTCTAAAACACCGATTTTGGCACCCCATCTAAATTCACACAGGAATCACTTAATTAGCAAATAGGCATAGTGTCTATTTTACATCATGACTATGTACGATGATAAGAGCGCCCGATCATTTTTAATGATACACAAGGAAATTCAAAAGACACTGGGATATGATGTTCCAATGGACTGTAAGGTACTGTATTTGTGCGTCCATAATTTATCGGCAGAAAATGTACAAAGTGAGGACAGGTATTTGGTTAACATTTTATTAGTGACAGCCGGTAAGAAAGTACAGTATATATAGCCACCAACCCAAGAACAAGGCACTTTTGGAACAGAGACCAGGCTTTCCTCTGAGGTGGAAAGCCTGGTGAGGCGAGGTTATGGCAGGACTGGGAACTTGCTTTTAACGCCAGTGTGCTCTAGAATTACTAACAAAACCCAGAGTTGTGTGTTGCTCTGAGTTCTACTGAGTAGGGCTGAGTAGGGCTTCTTTGAATCTATTTCCAATTTCCAAAACACATTTAAAAATAATACTGTATTTGTTGTATGATCCTGCAGATCATGGCAGGAGGACAATAATGACAGGGGTGTTTTTGCTGAAAGAAGACTGAGGTCATACAAGACAACGTTCAATCACACTAATTACGACATCCAAATATGTTTAACTCTTCTTCCAGTTTTACAATGGCCAAACAGACAAGTCTGTATTCTTCGCTCTGGCATTCAAGTAGAGTGGGCCAATACTCTATCCATGTCCTCTCACCGAGCAGGTATTCATACCTATAAGGCCAAGGACAAAAGATATGAAAAACATACATCCAAGTTATAACATCCAAGTTATAACTGTCAAATGCTGTGAGAAGGCAGTGTAAGATCATGTCTACAGTACAAAGTAAATGTTATTTTTACTCCGTGTCTGGAACCCATTTAGACCTGGGAACGATTCTACAAATGCCTTCTAATAAAATCCTGACAGTTTTCTGAAAAACTATGTTTCTATGTCAGTCGTTCTCAAACATTTTCATGTCAAGGACCCCCAAAATTATATGTAATTGGCCGCTGACCGCCATCTGCAAATATGTTGTTCCAGGGACCCCCCAGAAGCAAAGATTTTAGTTTAAAACGCTCTGAAAGAATATATATTGAAAGATTTGCACTACATTTTCACGATTAAAGAAAAATAGCAGATCTACAAGCTCGTAGCGCGGCAACCTTAAAACACCAAAAGGGGTTCCTGCCCAAAATGGGTTAACACTGATGACTTTACTTTCATTGTGTGTTATACAGTTTATAGATGTCATGGAGATTTTTGTTGTTTTTGTCCTTGCTCTTCCTTCTCTCTGACCCTCCTCCCTTTTCTTTGGAACTTAATTAATTGCCCAAAAATGAATTTAACCCACTTAGGGTGCAATCAGTCACGCCAACCTTCGATTCTGCCTATGAGGTCGGATTTTGCCAATAATGCTGTCAGACTGTGTCCACCTGCGCTTCTAAGCTGAAGAGACTTTTGTTAATGAGCATGGAGGTATATTAGGGACTCTGTGTTATTGGTTAGGTTGCTCTATTATAACTATTAAGAGTGGGACTGTGTGTTATGTATGCCCTGGGAGGGTTTCTAAGTTGCAAATAAAAGTGCTTGAGTGCAAGTCGTTGTTGCCTGGATTTCTGCATACGGGTCCAAATACTGAGGTGTTCCTGACAAATGCTTTTCAATGTTGGGAATGTTTGTTGCAATTTGCTATTAAAGTTTGTTGTGATCGCACCCTTACGGCTGTTTTCTGATTCTATTGACTAGTAAATTATTTAACAAGGTTGGTGGAGAATATTCACCATTATTATTTTGGTCAGCAAAATTATTTGTCATCAACAGGTTATCAACATCTATTGATTTATTGATGTATTGATGTATTGATGTATTGATGTATTGATGTATTGATGTATTGATAATTTCACAGGCAGTAAACAAGTAAAAGGAAAACTGCTGTAAGTGCCAGTGTCCTTGATTTGGTTTGGGGATTGGGGGAGCTTTCAGCCCAGGTGTTGGTGGAGTATTAGCATTTCTCAAGCTTTACTTTGGCTAGCTTGTTCATGTTTCCGATAGTCCAGGGCAATCAAATACACATCAGTGTAATTGTGCAAATAAATAATTACATATCATTTGTGACAGCACATACAATAGAGCAAACTCACTCTTTCTTGTCAGCATCGAAGTGCATGTCTACTGCCATGCCCATGATGAGGAAGGTCTTATCTTTGTCCAGTCCCAAAGACGTGCAATGGGGAAAACTTTGAAATTCACGCTCCTGCTGCCGAAATACCTTGTCAGTTCCTGTAACATAAACAGAAAATTAATGCTGTGAAGGTGCTTCCATCAGCCTCACCCTCACTCTTTCTGTCATGTCAAATCCAAATGAAAAGAAACGTACCACCACATCAAGTTAAAACAATACACTACAATGAAACAAAACACATCATATCATGTTTCTTCTTTGAACATGTGCATCGATGTTCTGTTCAGTTTATTTTCAGAATTTGGACAAAGAATACATATCTGTGTATGTACAATAGTGCATTTAAGACAACAATGAACACCGAAATGAGGTTCATTTCATTTCCTGAAAAATGAACATTTTGGAGTTGGCTTGTTTCGATCCGCCCGACAGCGACAGCAAAGATATATTAGATAGAGACAATGACATACGGTGAGTTTGTGACAAGAAAGACACGGTTCAATGATGAAGATTTAAAAGAGAGGAATGAATCTACCTTCCTTGAGAACGTCCACTATGCGCATCTGGTAAATGTGCACTGATGCCGTTGCATTTACATCTTCCACTCTCACTTTGTACACTACAAGAGAGACGGATTTCATACAATTTACAATTTAGGCATTTAGCAGACGCTCTTAATCCGGAGCGACCTACATTAGGCAAGAACAAAAAAGCATGGCAATACATCCAAGTAGTAGGCCTATTCATGAAACATGCATAAGCTAAGAACGTAACAGTGGAATCTCTATATAATGAAACTATAACTATACATACAGTATACTATACATAAAGTGCTATGACTACATACAATGCAATTCTAGTGCTGTCTACATAACATGCTATAAGTCTGTATAAAATGCTATCTTCATATACTGTTTACTCAACACAAAAACACACACGGGGTGTGCATACACGTACAAAGTTAGTTACTAATACAGGAATGCACGCTTACCATAATCTACTCTGTTGTTCTCTTCAATCTTGCAGGCCATTGTCGTCATCGGCCATTGCTCATCATTGCTAATTTTGTCCTTCTTCTGCATACTGCAGTTCTCTGGAAATGCACAGTTTGCATAAAAGAGTAAATGCACGTTAATGCAGGTAATGTGTGGATGAGTGGATGACAGGCTGATCACCCCATAGTGATGATTTCGTCGACTAAAACTAAGACGAAAAATGTTCGTCGACTACCTTTTTCCACGGAGGAAAACTAAATGGAAACTAAATGAAAACTAGAAAGGTCGCAATTTTAAAAAATTGCAGAGTGTGGTTGCCGTGGCGGCTTACATATATACCCCTCCCGCTGATCTCGCCGGCCTGTTACGGTTTCGAGTCACGCCTCAGGTCGCGTGTAAGTAATTCGGAGGGGATTTGACCCCCGAAATTCATGTTTTCGCGACAGACGGTTACATTTATGGCGTTTGCGGCGCCCCCTGTGGACGAAAATGGAATTGCTTTCGGAACTCGGTCGAACGAACCACCCCGGACATGCGATTCAAATTTCGGATGGATTGGACATGCCGTGCGTGATTTATGGCGTTTTTCGTGATGTAGGCCCCTCCTACTGACTTCGGTCGACGGTTACGGCCGAACGACACGCACTACCGAAATTCCGAAGTCGGTTTTTTAATCGGGTGGGTCCAGAGATCACGTGTGCCGATTTCTGTGACATTTGGACAAAATCTGTAGTGGGAAAAGCAAAAAGTGTGTTTTGGACAAAATTCAAAATGGCGGAAAATCCATCATGGCGGAAAAGGGCGTGGCCTATATGGGGAGATGCGTCATGACCCAAGGAATCCAGGGTAAAAATAATTTTGATTTTACGACCTACGGTTCAAGAGTTATGAGCCAAAAGGTAAAGTGGGATGTTATAGCGCCACCATGAGGCCGACCTAAAAAATAATATTTTTAATTAATTTTAGTGATAATTAGGAAATATCCCTGAAAGTTTTGTAACTATAGTGCTTACAGTCTCAGAGGGAAAAATACTTGAATGTGTTTTTTTGCATTTCCCCATTCATGTCAATGGGGAAATTTGAATCACTAATAAATTCATATCAAATAAAATATACAACATTTCTCTTAGCAAAGTACAAGCGGTCGATTCCCGATTTTTCCGGTCAATTTGACATCTGGCTCAAGTGCGTACAGTCAAAAGTTCTTGTTGTTGTAGGGCAACCACACTAACTAGAAAGGTCGCAATTTTGAAAAATTGCAGAGTGTGGTTGCCGCGGCGGCTTACATGTATACCCCTCCCGCTGATCTCGCCGGCCTGCTACGGTTTCGAGTCACGTCTCAGGTCGCGTGTAAGTAATTCTGAGGGGATGTGACCCCCGAAATTCATGTTTTCCCGACAGACGGTTACATATATCGCGTTTGCGGCGCCCCCTGTGGATGAAAATGGAATTGCTTTCGGGACTCGGTCGAACGAACCACCCCGGACATGCGATTCGAATTCCGGATGGATTGGACGTTCCGTTCGTGATTTATGGCGTTTTTCGTGATATAGGCCCCTCCTACTGACTTCGGACGACGGTTACGGCCGAACGACACGCACTACCGAAATTCTGAAGTCGGTTTTTTAATCGGATGGGTTCAGAGGTCACGTGTGCCGATTTCTGTGACATTTGGACAAAATCTGTAGGGGGAAACGCAAAAAGTGTGCTTTGGACAAAATTCAAAATGGCGGGAAATCCATCATGGCGGGAAAGGGCGTGGCCTATATGGGGAGATGCGTCATGACCCAAGGAATCCAGGGGAAAAATAATTTTGATTTTACGACCTACGGTTCAAGAGTTATGAGCCAAAAGGTAAAGTGGGATGTTATAGCGCCACCATGAGGCCGACCTAAAAAATTATATTTTTAATTAATTTTAGTGATAATTAGGAAATATCCCTGAAAGTTTTGCAACTATAGTGCTTACAGTCTCAGAGGGAAAAATACTTGAATGTGTTTTTTTGCATTTCCCCATTCATGTCAATGGGGAAATTTAATTCACTAATAAATTCATATCAAATCAAATATACAACATTTCTCTTCGCACAGTACAAGCGCTCGATTCCCGATTTTTCCGGTCAATTTGACATATGGCTCAAGTGCGTGCAGTCAAAACTTCTTGTTGTTGTAGGGCGCCAAACTTTGTCTTACAAACTTTGTCTTACTCCAGTAGTGGAGAGAATAAAGTGTTAGAGATACAAGAGTCTGGTTGCCCCTTTAGGGCAACCACACTAATAAAGTGTTACAATTACAAGAGTCTGGTTGCCTCTCCAGAGGCAACCACACTAATAACTTTACTCTGGTCTCGTTTTCCCCCAGCTTTTGGGAACTGAGATTACTGTTCTTGTTGACATTATACTGCCAATGGCTTATGGTGAGGATGGTGTCTCTATACTGTTGGAAAATACTATCCACATTGCAAATCTCTTCATATATATGGTATGTAAATGTAAACCTACTAGGCTCAGCTGTAGTAGGAGGCTGTGGTCTTCCTGTAGTTGGAGGCCTTGGTCTCTCTGTTGTTGGTGGTAGTGGTCGAGTAGTGGTTGAGGGTTTGGGTGTGGTTGTGGGTCTAGCTGTGGTTGGGGGTTGTGGTCTAGCTGTGGTTGGGGGTTGTGGTCTAGCTGTGGTTGGGGGTTGGGGTCTACCTGTGGTTGGGGGTTCAGGTCTAGCTGTGGTTGGGGGTTGGGGTCTAGCTGTGGTTGGGGGTTGGGGTCTACCTGTGGTTGGGGGTTGTGGTCTAGCTGTGGTTGGGGGTTGGGGTCTAGCTGTGGTTGGGGGTTCAGGTCTAGCTGTGGTTGGGGGTTGTGGTCTAGCTGTGGTTGGGGGTTCTGGTCTAGCTGTGGTTGGGGGTTGGGGTCTAGCTGTGGTTGGGGGTTGGGGTCTAGCTGTGGTTGGGGGTTCTGGTCTAGCTGTGGTTGGGGGTTGGGGTCTAGCTGTGGTTGGGGGTTGTGGTCTAGCTGTGGTTGGGGGTTCAGGTCTAGCTGTGGTTGGGGGTTGGGGTCTACCTGTGGTTGGGGGTTCTGGTCTAGCTGTGGTTGGGGGTTGTGGTCTAGCTGTGGTTGGGGGTTCAGGTCTAGCTGTGGTTGGGGGTTGTGGTCTAGCTGTGGTTGGGGGTTCTGGTCTAGCTGTGGTTGGGGGTTGGGGTCTAGCTGTGGTTGGGGGTTGGGGTCTAGCTGTGGTTGGGGGTCTAGCTGTTGTAGAAGGAACCACAGGCTTCTCTGTTGTACCTGGGCCAGCAGTTGGTGGAGCAGGGGTTTCTGGCTTGGCCAAATCTATAATAAGATGTCAAAATCATCACCATCATTGTTCTAGTTCATATAGTATTTTGTACAAACATACTGGAGTGGAATACTGTATTGCACTCACCAGCACAGAGGCCACGGTGTAGAGATATATCATCTATGGCAACATCCGACTGGTCAGTTGAACCTCTGCGTCCCTCAAAGATGATCTAAAATTGTATTGTCGTAACTATAAAAACAGTTCCAGGAGTACCAACAATTTAAATAAATTGTGACAAATTATTACATGACCTGGACACTTGCTGCTAAGCCTATTTCAATTAATAAACATTCATTTTAGCAGCCTGTTTTCAGGATCAAACAGTTCTACGTGGCTGGTGACAGCCAAGAAAAGAACAGTTACAGGTCACACACCTGGAAAGGTCCAGTTGGGGTGAAGTCCACCTGAGCCAGGTGCCACATATTTCCTTGGTTATTCCTTGTTCCCCAAACAGAACTGGCTAGTCTGCCCTCGAGCAAGTAAGCATGAAGGCCCATAGTATCAGCTGAGCCGTACATGTGGTACCAGAACTGTAGACACTGAGGTCTGGGGTCAGAGCACTCAGAGCTCTGCAGACGAGATGTATCTCCCCAGGTCACACTGCTGGCCTCGATGTACATGTAGTAACCATCTAGACAAGTAAATATCGACAGGTTTACTTCAAGAAAAATACACAATATTTGTACTTAATCGTGACTGAGCATAACTAGTCAATAGTCATTGAACATTTTTTGCCACCAAAGGTCGCAGTTAACTATGAAACCTTGCGTTTTTTACACCTAACCCACAATCCCTGTCACTCTGTCACGACACCTAACTCCAATCCCTGTCACTCACCCCAGGCAAGCACCCAGTTGCCTGGGCCCTCATCAAACCCTGTACACTCAAGAGAATGTCCATACTTTATGGAGCTGACCTGTTCTGACATTCCATGTTGATCTGACAGCCCCATGCAAAAACGCCAGCGCTCGCCCAGCAGTCTGCCGTCAACGAGGCGGATGAGTGCATTTTGTTTTCACGTTTTTTTCCCATCCCAGACAAATTAAAAGTTTTGCTTTCAATACATTCTCAGCTGAAAATACATCTTTGCAAAAAAAATATTTATGCAATTGATTAATTAATTTAATTAAATTAACACTTTAAATAATACATAATGGTGGATTTTCTCCAGCAACACTTTAATTGTAAAATTGAGCAGACGACAACTGATAAACTGGGCATCAGATACCCGTGGAGAGAGTGGAATATTTTTAGGTAATCTTCCTGTATGCGAGTTGGTCTATACCAGAGTATGACCATGCTATAAATTGTAGAAATTAAATGACATTAGCAGTCAGAAAGTTCAGCCTACAGCCAACCAAGAGCATTTTTGGCATATAAAAATCACATATATTTGATTCACATTCCTTGTTCATATTTATACTTTGAACCTGTTCACTTGAGAAATGATGAGTCAAGTTGTTTGCTTTAAGCCATGTATTTAACTCCTGTCAAATTATTTTGAGAGCATCCTAAAGTGTTATGCATGAGCTGTTAGGCTTGATTAAAATGCCAAGACTGTAGCCGCCCTGAGGAGATTTTTTGTACTGTCTTGCGCTAGTCTTAGGCAACTTAAATGGAAATTGGTAAACTGCTACTTTATTCACACACCTGACAGGGCTGGATTTCTAGCCTTTGGGACTTACCAGTTTGCTAATGCACATCTAAGTTTGTACTTGTTTTTTTTCTACTTTAATTCTGTTACTGCACTATAATTGTACAGTATATGTTTATGTGGAAGCCAATATTATACCTAAAAAATCGATTGTTGCTGCAAAATTGAATTAGCAATAATATAATTGGACTTTGGACCATAGACCTACTCTCAGACCTATACACGTACAGTAGCATTTACCAGTAAACAACAGTTAACAGTTTTGATAAAGTAATTTATTTCCAATACAAAATGTACACCATGACTGCACAATAATAAAAACACGTTGATAGTACCTACCTCCTTTGGTGTGGTCTGAGGAAGGCCCTGTCAGCATCGTTGGGGTGGATCCACTATACCGTGTCCAGTCAAATGCGTCAGTCAATTGCTGGCTCCATTCACACAGATCTCCTTCAAAATCACAGTTCAACCTGCAGACTGAAAAGAAGAATCGTGAAAATAATATATAAACTAGAAAGGTCGCAATTTTGAAAAATTGCAGAGTGTGGTTGCCGCGGCGGCTCGCATGTATACCCCTCCCGCTGATATCGCCGGCCTGCTACGGTTTCGAGTCACGTCTCAGGTCGCGTGTAAGTAATTCGGAGGGGATTCGACCCCCGAAATTCATGTTTTCCCGACAGACGGTTACATTTCTCGCGTTTGCGGCGCCCCCTGTGGATGAAAATGGAATTGCTTTCGGAACTCGGTCGAACGAACCACCCCGGACATGCGATTCAAATTTCAGATGGATTGGACGTTCCGTTCGTGAATTATGGCGTTTTTCGTGATATAGGCCCCTCCTACTGACTTCGGTCGACGGTTACGGCCGAACGACACGCACTACCGAAATTCTGAAGTCGGTTTTTTAATCGGATGGGTCCAGAGGTCACGTGTGCCGATTTCTGTGACATTTGGACAAAATCTGTAGGGGGAAAAGCAAAAAGTGTGTTTTGGACAAAATTCAAAATGGCGGAAAATCCATCATGGCGGAAAAGGGCGTGGGGAGATGCGTCATGACCCAAGGAATCCAGGGTAAAATTATTTTTGATTTTACGACCTACGGTTCAAGAGTTATGAGCCAAAAGGTAAAGTGGGCTGTTATAGCGCCACCATGAGGCCGACCTAAAAATTAAAAATTTTAAATAATTTTAGTGATAATTAGGAAATATCCCTGAAAGTGTTGTAACTATAGTGCTTACAGTGTCAGAGGGAAAAATACTTGAATGTGTTTTTTTGCATTTCCCCATTCATGTCAATGGGGAAATTTAATTCACTAATAAATTCATATCAAATAAAATATACAACATTTCTCTTCGCACAGTACAAGCGCTCGATTCCCGATTTTTCCGGTCAATTTGACATATGGCTCAAGTGCGTACAGTCAAAACTTCTTGTTGTTGTAGGGCGCCAAACTTTGTCTTACAACTTTGTCTTACTCCAGTAGTGGAGAGAATAAAGTGTTAGAGATACAAGAGTCTGGTTGCCCCTTTAGGGCAACCACACTAATAAAGTGTTACAATTACAAGAGTCTGGTTGCCCCTTTAGGGCAACCACACTAACTAGACAACCTCGGAGAGGTCGCAATTTAAAAAAATTGCAGAGTGTGGTTGCCGCAGTGGCTTACATATATATACCCCTCCCACTGATATTGCCAGCCTGTTACAGTTTCAAGTCACACCTTAAATCGTGTGTAAGTAATTCGGAGGGGATTTAACCCCCGAAATTCTGGTTTTTCGACAAACGGTTACATTTATCGCGTTTGCGGCGCCCCCTATGGATGAAAATGGAATTGCTTTTGGAACTCGGTTGAACGAACCACCCCGGACATGTGATTCACATTTTGGATGGATTGGACATTCCGTTCGTGATTTATGGCATTTTTCGTGATATAGGCCCCTCCTACTGACTTCGGAAGACGATTACGGCCGAACGATACGCACTACCGAAAATCTGCGTTTCTGTTTTAATTGGATGGGTCCAGAGATCACGTGTACAGATTTTTGTGAGATTTGGACAAAATCTGTAGGAGGAAAAGCAAAAAGTGTGTTTTGGACAAAATTCAAAATGGCGGAAAATCCATCATGGCGGAAATGGGCGTGGCCTATATGGGGAGATGCGTCATGACCCAAGGAATCCAGGGAAAAAATAATTTTGATTTTACGACATACGGTTCAAGAGTTATGAGCCAAAAGGTAAAGTGGGCTGTTATAGCGCCACCATGAGGCCGACCTAAAAATATATATTTTTAATTAATTTTAGTGATAATTAGGAAATATTCCTCCAAGTTTTGTAACTATAGTGCTTACAGTCTCAGAGGGAAAAATACTTGAATGTGATTTTTTGCATTTTTCCATTGAAGTCAATGGGATAATTTAATTCACTAATAAATTCATATCAATTAAACTATACAACATTTCTCTTAGCAAAGTACACGCACACGATTCCCGATTTTTCCGGTCAATTTGACATATAGCTCAAGTGCGTACAGTCAAAACTGAGGGAGGGGTAGTGCGTCAAAATAAAGACTAGTGGAAGAAAAATAATAAGAAGTGGAACTAGAAAGCAGTTCCCTACGGAAACTGCGTGGGCTCGCCAAAAGACGCAATGTATATAATGTACAGTAGAAAATGTATTAAAGCTGAAGGAAAAGTTAAAAAAAAGAATGTATAAAAATGTATAAAAAGAATAAGCATAAATAACTGCATAAAGCGGAATAAAGTATGTGGAAGTTGTAGAAGTGTTTTTAAAGTAAAAAAAAAAAAAGTTAAAGTTTTTTCTTAATAAGTAAAAAAAAAAAAGTTAAAGTTTTTTCTTAATAAGTAAAAAAAAAAAAAGTTAAAGTTTTTTCTTAATAAGTAAAAAAGAAAAAGTTAGTTTTTTCTTAATAAGTAAAAAAAAAAAAGGTAAAGTTTTTTCTTAATAAGTAAAAAAAAAAAAGTTAAAGTTTTTTCTTAATAAGTAAAAAAAAAAAAAGTTAAAGTTTTTTCTTAATAAGTAAAAAAAAAAAAAGTTAGTTTTTTCTTAATAAGTAAAAAAAAAAAAGTTAAAGTTTTTTCTTAATAAGAAAAAAGTTTTTTTCATTTTTTTCATTTCTTTCCATTTTTTCATTTTTTTTTCATTTTTTCATTTTTTTCATTTTTGAAATTTTTGAAAATTTTTTTTGAAAAAAAAGTTTTTTTTTCTTTTTTTTTTCGTGCGTGCGTGCGTGCGTGCGTGCGCTTGCGAGAGCTGTGTAAAGGCCAGCCAATAGGAAGACATGGTGTGTGTGTGTGCGTGCTCTTGCGAGAGCTGTGTAAAGGCCAGCCAATTGCACAAATAGCAGACCTACAAGCTCACAAGGTATCGCAGAGCAACTCATTGAGATCTTGTAACTTTAATGTCAGCCCTGTAATTAAGCCCTTATATGTCTCAGCTGTGGAAGTAAAAGACTTCCAAGTTCTATGCCAGTACTATGACTGGGAGATTAAAATGGTTCTGAATGGGGGAAAACTATGCCCGAACAAATTGCTCTATCGCAAAAAGTAAAAGTCGAATGCAAATATTTTTTTCGCTGTGAGTGGCCTGAGATATTGACGTACACCATGTGCGATTGTGGTGTTGGTACGATTGAAAATGTGGTTATAAGAGCGAGTTAAGAATTGTCAGCGCGATAATTTCCTCGTAAGAATTATACAATGGAGGTCAATGAGCAGATTGACTGTTTTTGTGTCACTTAAAAGGCCGTAGTTCACATTCTGTATGTCTCTGTGCTTTGGTGGTCACATTGTGTGAAAGAGGACATGTGTGGCTACAAAATGACCAAAGAACATGCGTGTAAAATGAATACTTTGGCCGGGACGACAATTTGTTTGGTAAATTTTCAAGGAAAGAATTTCAGTTTCCACACTCTAGTCAAAGAGGCCCCGCACTCTAAGATGGCACTAATTAGCCGAAACGGCCTGCGATTGAACTGCGATTTCGGAAAAACCGTTCAACGTATTCGAATACGGTTTGAACCACGAAAAAGTCCAGAGTCGTGTGAGCGTTCTAAAGTTTAAATCACGTTTCTACGACAAAGTATGCCAGAGTAATGAGGCTGCAAAAGTGAGGTTGATTTAGAGATAAATCCCATACAAAGTCAATGGCAGGAAAAAACTATAAATAAAGTTAAATATTTGAAAAAGTATAAACTTTTTCAAAAAAACTTTTTCACCAATGAAAGTTCAAAGATAGATGAACATTATAAAGTTTGAATGAAGTTTCAAAGTGAAAGTATGACGGAGTAATAAGAGCTCAAAAAAGTTAACTGTGAAAAATGGGACCTTTCTTCCATCGACTCTCATTATAAAGGATGTTAAAAAAAGTTTAAAAGTTAAAAAGTATAAAAAGTATAAAACTTTGTAAAAATAAAAATACAAGCAAGCATAACTGCAAAGAGCTGAACAGTTTGAAGTTTGAACTAAAATTCTAGCATAAAGTATGTGGAAGTAGTAGGTGACCGAAAAAAGTGGCGGAAATTGGAATAAAGGAAGAATAAATATAGACTGTGGATAACTATTGTGTGCTCGCTGTGGCGAGCCCACAATAAAGTGTTACAATTACAAGAGTCTGGTTGCCCTGTTGGGCAACCACACTAATTAACAAACGGAGTAAACATTGAGACGGAAATCGTAGGCCTACTAATGACAAAAAGCTGTATACTGGATTTTTATGGTAGAACAGACATGCAAGTTTGTACTACAGCAGATTCTGAATTGAAAGTCTCACTTTTACACACAGACACAAGAAAGGACACAAATGTAATGTCTGCCCCTAGTATTGGCTGCATGCCAACATGGTCGCTATAATTTGTTTTTGATTTAGATCAGCAAGAGGAGAAGCGAGATGATTAGTCTAATAAATCATGGATTTAAAACCTACCAGCTACTGCAGCACCTTCATGATGTCTGTGGAATAGGAAAATACATGTCTGTGTTTATTCACACACCTTTTTATTATTATAATAGAAAATACATTTCAATCACATCGAAGAAACCCTTAGTCATGTTACTGTGGCTAATCATTGACGAGGCCCTGAGGAAATATAATTACTAAACTTTTGTTTTGTTTTTAACAATTGATCCAATGAGGCCCCTTTTCCACCGGTTGGTTCCCAATGGGAACCGATTCAGTTCTTTTTGGTTCTTAGTCCATGAGCCAGAGCTCCAAAATTGGAAAGTTAATTATGAATTGAGTGTGCAAAACCATACCTATATTAGATTTTTACCACCATGAAACTTCCCTAATTGAGTACTTACACGAAGACAATGATTTATTGAATTACAAATTTTACTTTTTTAAATATGCGAATGAGGCATTATGTAGGAAGATATGCAAAATAATCTAAAATATGAAAAAGCTACTACTGTGGAAGGGTTATCATGTATTCATTTACTTGTATTGATCCTATAAACAATTAAATATAGGTCTAGTTTTTCCCACCTATTTTGGAGCTCTGGCTCATGGACTAAGAAGCAAAAATAACTGAACTGGTTCCCATTTGGAACCAACTGGTGGAAAGGGGGTCTGAATGAACTTTGTAAAGTGTTTAACAAAGTTACGAAATGAATGGCACTAGTCATTTCTAAATCCCAAATGATACATTTGTATGGGTAGGCTGACCAGTTTCATGTAATATCTATGTAGTTGGAGCATAATAATTGCAGAAAGAAATATTTTGTTTCCCAGATCAAAACTTTTTTAAACTAAATGTAAGTATAACCTAAATGTATTTTTTTTTTAAAATCTACATGTCTGTCATGCACCAGGACATACGAATGGGACAATAATTCATCCATCCATTCATTTTCATATTTGATAAATATACTCACGTTGGTGCAGCGTTAGTGAGCCCCAGTGCCACGCACAGAAAGAGAGTGTTGGAAAGCAGTGTCATGGCTGTGCAGAGTGTAGTCCTGGTGCAGTGCTGATACAACGTACCTGACCTGTCTGTGCAAATGCTCACACTGTGCTTTTATACAAAATCTCCTCATGAGGGCAGGCATGTTACAAAACTGTGTGCGTGGGCGTGTTTTGTTTACTAAAGAGAGAAAGTACACATGGGATTTTCAATTGTTGCAAAATGAGCCTTTTTTACGTTGATGACTGATTTGATTGCTTTTGCTAAATTCAGAGAACATGCTGTGCAGCTGCAGCATGACTCACTTTGTAAATGTTTTTTTTGTAAACATGACCAAATGCATCCAATGTACTATGAATCACCCCACAAAGTCAAACTAAAAAAAAAGCACAGATGTTTTTTTTCCCCAGAAACAAATCACAATATCTGCTCATATCTCATATTATTTGAGAATTGTGAAAGTTGCCTCAACTCCTACATTCCCAAATATGGGTGGGGGGGTTCAAATATGATTGTTTTTGGGGGTTCCCCAGTTCAATTAAGATTATTTTGGGGGTCACGGCCTGAAGAGGTTGAGAACCACTGTCCTACATCACATGACCTTTGAACCCCATATGAGCAGGTGTATGGCCTGAGATGATCCTTGGGCAGACCCCTTCATGGTCAGAGAGAGTAAAACTACTTTTCAAGGTTGTCTTTCGTATTACTAGTTTATAGATAGTGATCACGAGCAAGAATTTCTAAATTCAGGGGGTCCGTGCCGCCACCTATCACTCCAATAATCAGACCTTCAAAGAGCGATGACTAGAAGAGATCTATTCTAGCCTACAGATCATTTTGTAATAGTGGAGTATGGCCACAAGAGGGGGATATGTACAAAGGAATGAATTGCATAAACAAGGCATTGATGCCCTATGGCTGTGTACTGTATATGAAATGTACCAGTATGTAATATATGTAATAGCCATTCTAGAACTAGGACCTTTAATAGGTTTAGGTTTACGTCCGTAGTGAGTAGAGGGCGTTTTCCGTTTGGCTAATGCAGCAGGTCCTGTCAACGTCGTATTGACGTCATATGGACGTCTTTTTGCAACGTATCCTGGTCGTATGAGTTTGACTGTCAGGTCGTATCGACCACGTTGTATGGACGTCGTATGGACGTCTGGCTGGGACGGCGACTAGGACGGGCGGGACGCTTTGGGGTTGGTGGTTTTTTACAGAGAGGTCTGTGTGACGTCGTATGGACGTCGTATGGACGTCGTATGGACGTCCTGTGAGAAGGCAGCCTGCGGGAAGGGAAGGTGCCTGTGGCCCAGGCCAACGACTTTACTGTCCCTAGTGGCATCTTTCGGAACTGCACCCATGGCCATTAGTCTGCTGTTAGCTTTATAATAGTTAAAATAGCTTTAAAAATAGTTAAATCATTGATTTATTGTTCTATGCTTAATACCGGTATACTTATATTATACTTGTATTATGTATTATTATGTCCCGGATAAGTATTGTAGAAATAGCTGCTGATCTACAAGCTTACAACGCCTTGTGTTGTGAGCCGTTGTGAGCTTGTAGATATTTTGTACAATTCTTGCCTTTCTTATATTATTTGACAATTTGTCCAAAGTTTTAATTTAATTTATTTTCTTTGTAAGGTATTAAAAAGTTCCTTAAAAGTCTGTAAAGAACTAACCTTTCCAACCCAAATCTGAATTGTGTTATAAACCCTGTTCATCATAGGGTGTATCATATGACTTTTTGGTTTGTTTTTTAATGGGCCAGTTTCTTAATTGCTCTTTGAGAGCGGTTTTGAAGGAGTCAAGGGATTAACATGTCCTAATGGCTGTTGGTAGGGCGTTCCACATTTTAGTGGCATAGTTCATGCGAAATTAATTGAATCCCTTGTTTGAGCATCTGGGTAGCAGGTTGTTTGGTTTGAGTGTGGTTTTAAAGGGTTGGGGACAACACATTTCTTAAGATGCTGGGGACAACAAAGTTCTTCACCTTATGGGTGGTATATAGCCTGAAATCACCAGCACCCATGCACCATACCACTTTCGTTTCTAAATCATTGTCTGTGTGCACATAGCCCCTAGTTACCTTTTCTGAATTTCGGTCTGTAGACCTTCATCAGGTTATCTTAGAGAAGAGTGCAGTAGGCCTACATTGAAGTGGTTAACCTGCAGTGATGTTGATGAATTCCAAATATCAAAGTATTCTGTGGCACCCGGACTGGCCCTGTGTAAACCCACTTTGAAAACCCCTGCCCTAGAAGGTA
Source organism: Protomyctophum bolini (assembly GCF_963924005.1). Classification (NCBI taxonomy): domain Eukaryota; kingdom Metazoa; phylum Chordata; class Actinopteri; order Myctophiformes; family Myctophidae; genus Protomyctophum; species Protomyctophum bolini. The sequence goes on from NC_137885.1 coordinate 9,642,269, forward strand.
ATTCATTAATCAGTTAATTAAACACACCTTAGGAAGCGGGGCGAGCTATATAGAGTCACACTGTTTTGTGTTTACATTAAGCTCTGCTTAGTAAAATGAGTGTAAAACAACCTGGAGCAGAGCTGACCAAAGTTCACAAACACAACACAACGCAACACTGACACCTGTTGGACAAAATGGAAAACAACATGTATTACGCATAGTGCAGATCGTTCCCAAACAAAGCAATGTCATTGGGCAATGGCCACACAGGACAGCTGTCAATCAACTCTAGTCAACATTTTGCAGGTTTGACAGGGGGTGGGACTAAAAAAAAGATAACAGGAAGGAAAACAGTCTCAGAGAGTGAGAGATCTGTGGAACTGGAAAGAAACAGCACTGTTTATAAATTAAATTATCTGGTAAATGTTGTCACCAAATGAAGAGCCAGCGATTAATATCAGTGCGTTTGAAGCTGGGTTTTCACTCCAAAACCAGCTGACATTATAATAACAACAAGATGGACTGTGGCTGGTGAACTTGTGAGAGACATTTCAACAAGTTTCTGAGTGAGTATGGATGCTATCTAAGAAGTGTAATAGGACATTTAGTTAATGTACTGTCTGTCTAGGACCTTTATAGCCCTAGAATGCTGTCATATTGCATACATTTCACCAACACAGGATCGAGGGCATGTGTTAGTATGTAATATCTGAGCCATTCTAGGGCTAGAACCTTTAATAGTGTTCCATGTGCAGGATAGGATCCAGGTTCACACTAGCCCCTTCGGGACCCTCAGTTACTGTATCAAATTTGTGTCCAAAATTCAGAAAAGGTAACTAGGGGCTATGTGCACACAGACAATGATTTAGAAACGAAAGCAGAGGGATTCACTGCTTTTTCATCTGTGACGCTGCTTTAATCTTAAATTAATCTTAAAATTAGACCACTAGTCTTTCAGGCCGTGACCACACACTCTGACAAGCAAATGTAGGCGTTAACTATAGGCCTGCCGCCTACAGTAGGCTACGCCTATTACATTTTGTTTGACTCAGTTCCATAGATAAGTATTGTGAAAATAGCCGCTGATCTACAAGATCACAACGCCTCGTGTTGCGAGCTGTTGGGAGCTTGTAGATCAGCTATTTTCCACATGTTTTACCTCTTTCTTATATTTAATTATTTGACAATTTAGCCAATGTTTGACTAGTTTTTTTAATACTACCGGTATATTGTTTGTTGATTACTTCTGATGCAATAATAAGTTATTAAAAGTCCTTAAATTGTCACTTTACTGTCATCTGGGGACCCCGCTAAAAGCATGTGGGGACCCCTCTGGGGGTCCCGACCCACATGTTGAGAACCTCTGAGTTAGATGTTAGTTTTGTTACTATTGGTTGATTGACATGTCACTGATAGGCCTGTCTGTCACACTTATGACATACTGTAATCGCCATCATAATCGTTTCCATGTCGCAAAATCTTTTCCAAAAATAGTGGAAATGGTTGATCTCCAGCAGAGCCTAGGTGACCAGACTTTTTTGACTTGAGAGCTACTTTCAAAATGACCAACTCAACCAAGATCTACCCACCAAAATAAATATGATCTCATTGCTGAAAATAGTTAGAGGGGCTTTGGAATAGCGGCTCTGGCATTACACAACATGACAATCAATCAAGTCACCTTAATTCATGTGTCAGATGCCAAATGAATAAATTATATATATGTTTATTACTTTATTTAAATTATATATGTTTTAGTGACATGTCATGTGATCCACCTGCACAGGCTTTGTGATCTACTGGTAGATCGCAATCTACCTTTTGGGCACCCCTGATACAGGCTCACAATTCATCGCAATGTGACACATTGTAAGCTTGTTGATCAGCTATTTCCTCTACTTAGATATATTTCTTCATGATTTTTTTTTATTATAAAAGCTAGACACATATTCAATTTATGTATTCCAATGTTCAAAGGAAAAATGCAATTATTGTTAATTACAATAATTGTTAATCACTATAAATTGACAATTAATTGTCAAGTGAAATGTCATGATGGTGACACTGATCTAGGATCTGATGCTTATATACTCCTTCCTATTAGTTGATTATAACAATTAACTGTTTTTCTCTCTCCAGTCTCCACTCCTCTGCCAACTCCTCTGAACAGCGCATCGACATATTCTAGCTGTTGCCAGACTTGAGCGTGTAGGCGTGGCCGTTTTCCGCTCAGAGCCAGCGTCTCTTCTGGGTTTTTAGACGGCTGGTGGTTGGAAATTAAGCTCCACCCACGCGGTTAAATGCCGCGATGACCAGAACCATAACCCGTGTTGGATTTAGTATGTCGCAGCAGACCAAGAGGTCAGGCTTCTCTTCTTCCCATGTAAGTCCTGCCTCCACACAGGATCTCACTGTTGGCAAACGATGTACGTCATAACTCATAAGTGCTCTAAACAAGCATTACAAAGTCCATAGACTTGACTGACATTGGGGGGGCTAGCCAAATAATTAATGGATTACCGGTATGTTAAAAATGTAATTTAGATATCATGCTACTTGGACAGAATCATTGGTTACCTGGTATTTCAATAATAATAATAATACTTCGACATGATCATTGGTGTTTAGTTTAACTGGTATTTCAATGTACAATTGTGTCGCTACTTACAAATCTGCATAGATTTCATAGATGCTCCACAGACTTTTTTGACAGTTGTGTTGGATTCATGTTAATGTGTAAATGTTACCACTAGAGGTACACGGACAAATGTTTCCATGGCAAGACTTGGTCTTGTCCGTGGCAAATCTAACCAATCTAACAAAAAAAACGGTTACATTTTCTCTTTTACACACCATTATAATGTTCTTATTTTGATCTTAAGACCCAATTACTGAATGTCAGTATCCAGCATTTCTTCAGAATAAGTTTGAGTGTGTACAAATGGAACCCTTAATTACGGGTCCATTTGGTTCCATTGTCCGCTCATTTGTATGTCTGTGGCAAAAATGGAATTTTAACAAAAATGTCCACCACAAGCCTGACATGGCGATGACCCCTGAATGTTACATGTTAATGAAGTGTCCTGTAAGTCCATATGGGCTGAGATTCCTTGGAAGTATGACACTTCGATCAATCTAATCTAAACCAAATCGTTGCAACGCATTGTGAGCTTGTAGATCGGCTATTTTCAGCGAATGTTCCCACCAGAATAAGGATGGTTAGTTGGTCCTTGACCCCCTGTTGAAGACCCATGGTTTAGACTAGAGAACTTTAGACTGTCTCAGTTAACTAGTTAACTGAGACAATACTGTCTCTCTGTGATCCTAGTTAATGGAGGCACTATGTGATTTATTTTTCAACCAGGACCGCCCGCCCACTTGCCCCGGCCTTCGGCACACACACACACACACACACACACACACACACACACACACACACACACACACACACACACTGATCTAAGATCTGATTGCACACCTTTCGATCTAGCATACAACATTGATGCATGCTAGATGTATGAGACTTGTTTACTGATGCAAGCCCCCTATGCATTTACACAATTTACACATTACCCCTCCCCCTCATACAACGAAAATGTTGTGTCAAACCATGTGACTCCCATTGGAAATGAATTGCGAGCTTGCATCAGTCAATAACATAAGCCATACAACAATCGGTTGTGCACGTGTGAGTCAGGCCTAATACCCCTTCCTATTGGTTGATTGTTAAAACTCAACAGTTTTGCTCTCTCCACTTCTCTGCCACTCAGGTTGAACAGCCCATCACTGCACATCTGGCTGACATCTCACACTGGAGAAGACTGTCTTGTCTTCTCACCACCTCAAGCTGAACCCAGACCAAGACTGAGCTTCTCTTCTTCCTGGTAAGTCGTGGATCTCACTGTTGGCAAACGATGTAGGATTTTTTAATTCAGCTTATCAAAGAAGTGCTGTGGTCACAGCACTGTTTGAGAAACTAGTTGAAAACTTTATATCCAACTTAATTGTTTAAATAAAGTAATGTTGCGGAGTCTTTTTGAGGATTTGAAAAAAATGAAAAAAACGATGGGTTATAGCCCATGTTTTTTGAAATTTTGGAAAAAAAAGTTATCCTCGTTTCTCATCATTTTGGCCCATGGGCTATAGCCCATATCGTACGGCATTCTATAGCACGCCATTTAACATCATTTTTGAGGATTTGAAAAAGAATAATAAAAAAAAAAAAAATCAAAAGTTTTTTGAATTTTTGGAGAAAATAAATCCAGGCCCATTAATTAGAGGATAAAGCTCACAATTCACATGTTACCCAAATAGTTGAATACACAAAAGCTAAGGCACTGGTGTCGTACTTCTGGTTTACCGGAACGGGGTTCAACTCCCTGCAGTGCCCTGCTCAATGTGTTGTATTTACCGGAAAAATTGCGGAGTGTTGCGGAGGATGAGAAACATTAGCAAATTGCGGAGTGTTGCGGAGGATGAGAAACATTAGCATTTATCCTCGTTTTTCATCATTTTGGACCATGGGCTAGAGATCATTTTTGAGGATTTGATTTTTTTTTTGCAAATTTCAGAGTGTTGCGGAGGATTGCGGAGGAGTTTTCTCCAAATTGCGGAGTGTTGCGGAGGATTGCGGAGGATTTTTCTCCAAATTTTCAAAAAACGATGGGCTATAACCCATCATTTTTGAGGATTTGAATTTTTTTTAGCAAATTGCGGAGTCTTGCGGAGGATTGCGGAGCAAAAGTAATGTATTAAACAAAACAATTATATTTCTGGTTGATTAAAAGTGCAAAAGTTTTGGTCATCTAAAACTAAGACTAAGAGATGACAATAACTGGTATGCAATGTAATTACATTATGGCAAACTAAACATCTTGTTTGCTCAATGAAAGAGTAAATGTGGGAAACAGAGTAAAATGTTCCCACAGATGGTTTTAAACAGTAACCTAAATCTCAGTTGAGTCATCATAAACGCTGATCATCAGGGGTATACCTTTAGATTCAATCATTCTGGCAGGGGTAGAGGTGTCTGATGTGGATTTTCATCCCTTGACCTGTCACCTCTGCCTTCAACCTTAAATACAACCTCCAAATTCTTATTAGTGTGAAATGCCTAGTGGTGCAAGAGGAAAGCATAGGTCTCACAAGCTGAAGGTGGTGGGTTTGAATCTTGCTCAGAGCAAACCTTCATTTTCTGGCTTTTTAAGGCCAAAGTGCCGAGGCAGGCCACCTCCCTCCTCACGCCCTCTTTTGGCTCCGGTGGGAGGGGGAGGATCTTTTTTGGGAACCCGCCTCTGGGGCGGGATTTTTTTATGAGCCTGCCTCCTGGGGCGGAGCTTAAGAAATGTATTAAGCAAAGTGATTTTTGTACTTTTCACATTAATTTGATTGAACCATTTTATTTTTATTGAGATATTTGAGTTTTTTATTACTCTTTATTTCAGCTGTTTTGTTTCAATTGATTTTGTTTTTGTTTGACTTTTTGGTTGAGTATTAGTTTTTGTTTGAGTATTAGTTTTCTTTGAGGTTTGAACCTATGACGTTAGGTTTATGAAGCCTAGTTTTTATCTATTGAGCCACACTGGCATGTAAGGTACAATCGGGAACTTATATTTAACCAGCCTTTCAGAATTTAGATGGACATTGAAAATGTTCTTCAGGAGACTTGAACCCTGAATGTACTGTTTATAAACCCCAGGTTTATCACCTGAGCCACACTGGCATGTAAGGTACAAACGGGAAGTTATATTTAACCAGCCTTTTAGAATTTAGATGGACATTGAAAATGTTCTTCAGGAGACTTGAACCCTGAATGTACTGTTTATAAACCCCAGGTTTATCACCTGAGCCACACTGGCATGTAAGGTACAAACGGGAAGTTATATTTAACCAGCCTTTTAGAATTTAGATGGACATTGAAAATGTTCTTCAGGAGACTTGAACCCTGAATGTCCTGTTTATAAACCCCCGGTTTACCACCTGTGTCACACTGGCATGTGTAATACTGTTGAGAATGTCTTACTTAGCACCTTTCAGAATTTAGATGGACAGTGAAAATGTCCAGTGGCAGGTTCGAACTCACAACCTTTGGTGCACAAACACTGGATTTTACTCAAGAGCCACACAGGCATAAGTAATGCAGTTGAGAACGTATTACTTAACCCACCTTTCAGAATTTAGAGGTTCTTTAGGAGTTTCATTAGGAGTTTCAAAAACAATGCACACTTTAGGAGGTTCAAACACTGCACCTTTCAGAAGGACAGTGAAAATGTTCTTCAAGAGGCTTGAACCTCTAATTGTTTGATTTGTTGTTTCAGTTTTTATATTGAAACATTTTTGAGTTTTTTGTTGATTGTTAGTTTAGTTTGGTTTGTGTTTTTTGTTGATTATTAGTTTTGTTTGAGTATTAGTTTTGATTGAGTTTCTTTTAGTTTTGTTTGAGTTTTTTGTTGATTATTAGTTTTGTTGAGTTTCTTTTAGTTTTGTTTGTGTTTTTTGTTGATTATTAGTTTTGTTTGAGTTTTGAACCAGTAACCTTTGGATTGTAAACCTCAGATGTATCTTTTGAGCCACGCTGGGCTGTAAGGTACAATCTGGGACTTATATTTAACCACCTTTTAGAATTTAGATGGACAGTGAAAATGTTCTGTTGCAGGATTTAACTCTGGATTTTGCTCTTGAGCCACATATTATGCATGAGTAATGCAGTTGAGAACATATTACATAACTGACCTTTCAGAATTAAGAATGAACAGTGAAAATGTTCTTCAGGTGACTTGAACCCAGAATGTTCTGTTTATAAACCCTAGGTTTATCTCCTGCCTGTCTATGAGTAGCTGTCTGTCTGCCTGCCTGTCTATGAGTAGCTGTCTGTCTGCCTGCCTGCCTGCCTGTCCAATTGTCCATGAGTAGCTGTCTGTCTGCCTGTCTGAGTAGCTGTCTGCCTGCCTGCCTAATTGTCCATGAGTAGCTGTCTGTCTGCCTGTCTGAGTAGCTGTCTGCCTGCCTGCCTAATTGTCCATGAGTAGCTGTCTGTCTGCCTGTCTATGAGTAGCTGTCTGCCTTCCTGCCTGTCCAATTGTCCATGAGTAGCTGTCTGTCTGCCTGCCTGCCCAATTGTCTATGAGTAGCTGTCTGTCTGTCTATGAGTAGCTGTCTGCCTTCCTGCCTGTCCAATTGTCCATGAGTAGCTGTCTGTCTGTCTATGAGTAGCTGTCTGCCTTCCTGCCTGTCCAATTGTCCATGAGTAGCTGTCTGCCTGCCTGTCCAATTCTCCATGAAAAAAAATGAGTAGTGATATGGCTGACTGAGTAAAATAAAACAATCTACCTGAAAATAGATAGCTATAAGTAAAGAGCAATTTCCGCAATTTCCGCAATTACCATTTCCGCAATTTCCATTTCCGCAATTTCCTCAATTTCCATTTCCGCAATTTCCGCAATTTCCGCAATTACCATTTCCGCAATTACCGCAATTTCCATTTCCACCATTTCCGCAATTTCCGCAATTACAATTTCCGCAATTTCCATTTCCGCAATTTCCATTTCCATTTCCAACTATTAATGGCAGCTGGGTTTCATCATTCAAATAAAATAGAATTCTGTCCGTTTAGCTATAAAATTATGTCAGGGAATAGGGATACACAGTATATGTCTTTCATTTGCATTGCATCTCTCCCCCCCCCCCCCAAGCTTTTATTTTCGTTCGAGTAATAGTACAACTCTAATAGTATTACTTATAATAATGTAATTAAAGATAACTTCATTCAGATTTATTTATTTTTATTTCATTTTCCAGATTGTTTTTTCTTCTTTTTTTTTAGATTTTCATTGGTGGGCCAGTCATAATGGTCCCGCGGGCCTGATGTGGCCCGCGGGCCTGAGGTTGAGTATCACTGATGTAAGGCACACTCAGGAATGTTATATTTAACCCACCTTTCAGAATTTAGAAGGCAAATTTACCCCTCGTCTTTACACATGTGGTAAAGACATTTTTGTTGTACGGCTTTAGGCTGTGTTTCGACTGCCCCCCTCCCCCTCATACAACAAAAATGTTGTGTCAAACCATGTGACTCCCATTGGAAATGCATTGCGAGCTTGCATCAGTACACAAGTCTCAGCGATACATCAATCTGTTATGAAGGTGTGAGCCAGGCCTTATGCACTGGACACAGAACACAACACAACATCTGCAATTGGTTTTTTTATTTTCTTACAAAATATGAATCAATGCTTTAATAAGAAATGGATGGTGATTAAGATATATACAACATGACAATATGAGACATTATCAAACAACCAAATAAATAAATACTCATAAAGACTGGTTTGTTTCATCATGTTCAACCTGAAACGCGTGTGTGTGTGTGTGTGTGTGTGTGTGTGTGTGGGGGGGGCATAGTGTTCCAGTTTCAAATCTGCTCATCACTTCCTATTTCACTTGTTTATGTTGTGTCCTGTATGATTTTTCTCTCTACAAGTTGGATACAGTTGTCGTCCGGAGACAATTGCCATCAGAATATACTGTAGCGCCATTTAACACAAGACGAGACAAATACCTTTAACAATTCCTGACAAAAAAATATGGTTTGGTTCTCATTAATCCAAAATGTCAACAGAATAAATGATACAGATATGGACAGGTTACAGCCAAAGTGAGAAGCTTCACCTGCTCACATAATAATGCTCATAATAAAGCACAACTTATGATATTGAAACAAGTTCGATACGTTAGGTAGGTAATGGGAGACTTTTCTTGATTTACAGAATATACTTTTGGTTTAGTGAAGTGATCAACTTTGATCCCTCCCCCCTCAAGAGTGTCCACATGGAAACATAAATGGACCCTTACGGGCCTGTATACATGTAACTCTGAGAGTGAACAGTGGAACCAAATGGACCCTTACGGGTCTGTAACTCTGAGAGTGAACAGTGGAACCAAATGGACCCTTACGGGTCTGTAACTCTGAGAGTGACCAATTGAACAAAATGGACCCTTTATGGCGCCTGCAACTCAGAGCGTGTACGAATGGGACCAAATTGACCCTTACAGTGTAAATGTTTGGTAAAAAAAAGAAAATGATCTCCTCAAATATATAAATCTCTGTGATGAAACCATTTCTGTTTACAAACTCAAACGGAAATCTTTCCACCAGTTTTCCTGTAGTAACTACAGTAGAAAGTGTCTCTTGTTGGTCCCGGGCTCCTGCACACAGCTCCGCGCCTCGGGACAGATGGCGGCTGTCTCTGACTCTGCTCTTCTCTTCTCTTCCTCGAGTGCTCATCCTCGCGTTATAGGGAGCTGAATGAAAGAGAAGGAAATAATGATGAATGTGCTCAGGCTTGGAACTGGCTGAGAGAGGTTAGTGCTTTTTTTTAATATATATATATATATACACGTCTCCCCGTCTGGTCGTTCATTATTATGGCCGATGGGGATATGATTGTCCACTGCTTCTGGTCAAACTGTATAAAAGGGACTGCACTGCGACGTCAAAAAAATCAATGTTAACGTGCTGTTTTTCCCTCCACTTCTCCCCCCCCCCCCCCCCCCCCCCCAACATATTTCTTGTGCCTCCCTTGAGAAATCTGAAAACATGAATGTAAAAAACAATATATTATAATGTATATGTTAGTACGTTTGGGAACCAAATGCCCTCAAGGTCCCCTGGGGGTCCCCAGAGTCCCCACGCTGAGAGAGAACCCAGTGTTCTACACGTTTGGTCTTACCTTGGTGGAGCAGAGGGATCCTGTGTAACCGGTCCTACAGGCACACACGTTGGGTCTGATGCATCTACTGCCATAGAGACACCGCTGCTCACAGTGGGCTGAGGGAACAGCAGAGAACATAGAGAACATAGAGACACCGCTGTTCACAGTGGGCTGAGGGAACAGCAGAGAACATAGAGACACCGCTGTTCACAGTGGGCTGAGGGAACAGCAGAGAACAGCCAACGCGTCACTACACTACTACACCCATGTCCCACGCAGAAGGTCAGAGACCTCTGCTCACAATGTGTTGCATCACAACGTTTAGCCTAGAATACGTTTAAAATATAACTCAGGCTTTTTTCGTCCTTTTTCTCAGAATGTAAACAAAAGATATGATCCTTTGAATCCTTGACACAAATACTCATGTTTATGATACATAGATGCTTATATTTCTAGAGGGTGACCCCATAGATGGGATGGTAACTGTTATTTATTTTCTTTATATACGGTACTTTACCGTCCAATATTATTGTGTGTGTGAGTGTGTGTGTGTGTGTGTGTGTGTGTGTGTGTGTGTGCGCGCGCGTACGCTCACATATTGTTTGCATTTTATTATTATCCTGTCTGTGTGTGATCTCCTACAATTATAGCATTTATCTACTGTTTTTATTTACTGAGTTGGCAACACTTACTATAATGATCAATTGTTTGTCTTTTTGCTTTCTGTATGTCCTTGTCTATTTCTGTCCATGAAAAATGAATAAAATTTAAGTTGAAAAAAAAACTCAGGCTTCAGAAATAATTAACAACTAGAAAAAGTGCCCCATCGGGGCACAGGTCTCCACCAGGGCAGGTCAGGTTGTGGCCTCCTGGTGGCGCTATAATAAGCCAATGTGAAAAGGGTGGCATATATTCCTCAGTGCGTACTTACGTATTTGGCATAGCATGCCTTGCCAGCCAGGCGTACAGTGACAGGTGTTTGGACCCACACAGTCTCCTCCATTAAGACACTTCTGGAGACACGTGGCTTTAGGAAACAACATGACACCAAATGACATCACGAGGATATCACACACATCCACATAACCACCTATAAAAGGCGAGTTTGCAAACTGTACAGTAGCTCCCTTCTATAGTTTTATTGTTTAGCCCCAGGGGTTCCCAAAAATGTTTGCTGTGAAAGAACATAATATCCAAAGATTTTTCAGATCTACAAGCTTGTAGCGCGACACTCAGTGCCACGCTATGAGCTGGTAGATCTCCTATTTTTCAATAGTTAAAAGTTTAAAATAATGGTTAAACTGGTTAAAAGCTAAAGTGACACAGATACGTTCCAAGAGCACACTTGCAAAAAAACTATTGTTTTGGTGATCCTGCTTTCGTACAGGTAGATGATCTTATTTGCGCTGGGGAAAAAAATCTCGTTTTGAAAATAATTGTGTGTGTGTGTGTGTGTGTGTGTGTGTGTGTGTGTGTGTGTGTGTGTGTGTGTGTGTGTGTGTGCGCACAATTAAAAAAAGGCTGTGATGATATATAGCACTTACGTTTATCACATCTCCTGCCTCGCCAGCCAGACGGACAATCACACACATCTGGACCTACACACCTTCCCCCATTCATACACATGGGCTCACACACACCTGCAGACAGAGAGAGATAGTAGAGTGATTTTCTAGGACCCCCAGTTGATCTTTATAAGGCCTCAGACTTTAATACAATTTTTCTTATGTATTTATTTCCATCTCTGGGATCCCAATCTACGCTGTAAAAATCACAGTGTACACAAAAGGGATAATTTGGTTCCATTTGTACACACTCAATAATTACAGAGCCATAAGGGTCCGTGTGGACCCCTGGTGGTCTCCGGACCGTACACATGTAAAACATATAAACTGTACATTGAAGGAGCTACAGTATATCATGTACGACAGTGACTACCACACGCTGTATGTACTGTACATGTGTGCAACATATACGTTGCACATGTACGAGGCGGAGCGGCCGTGATGAGGTCAATATGGCGGACAGCAGGACAGTATGCCAGAGAGGAAGAGAAGGGCACTCAGACTTAATGTAGTACAGTCTAGATAATGTAGGAGATGAGAAGAGTGTCTGAATGCATAGTGTTGACAGCAGTGGCATGAATATCGACGGTGCAGCCGGGGCACCAAAATGAGCCATGGCGATCCAATTTTCTCTGCCCAAAACCCATAGCGTGCGTGCTCGAGTTGCCAATCACGCCTACATTCTCACTTTAGTTTGAGAAACTGTACTTAATACCTGTACTCTGAGTGTAACTGGGTTAGTCAGCCGGGGCTGGTCACCTGGCTATGGCCAGCTTGTTTCCTGTGTGAGCCTATACGCTGTATGCTGTGCTGTACTCTGAATAAACTACTCATGGAACATCGAATCCTGTCTGCCGCGCACATTTACTCTCCTGTATGGTATAAAATATACGACAGTGGCAGCATGCTTTTCCGCACCTCCGGTCGACTTCATGCCTTCCCTGCGATACAGGTCGCTCCAACGAAGCGCAGCAGGCCAATGAGGTATCTAGGTTTTTATATCTATAATGGTTGACAGTGCAGAGTTGATATTGTCGTTATACCGCGAAGGCCCATACTCAACTCTTCTGACAGCGCGGTCCGGTGTATCCGCCCAGACAGGAACACACGTTATTCCTCCTGCACGCTCCTCCATTCTTACAGGGAGGACTGCACACAGCTGGATGAGGAAGGAGAGACAGAGAGAGAGAGAGAGAGAGAGACAGAGAGAGAGAGAGAGAGAGAGCATAGCAGATCAAATGAGAGACGGAGCGAAGACGGTAGATACCATAAATACATTGAATTCTTCGCAGGGAAGAACAGTGGTTTATTCATTAAACTACATATAAATAATTAAATATGCAAAGAGATAAAATACTAAGTACTAGTAATACTTACACTGTAGTATATAAGTCAACTAAGAATAGGGTTTACGGCAAGTGGTTGAACTGATAAAGTTTTATAATAGTTTTTATTTGAGTGAGTGAGAGAAAGCGAGTGAGTAGATGGGTACCGTTCTGGCACTGTGAGCCATAGAAGCCGTGTGGACAGTCACAGGTGTCTGGTCGAACACACACTCCTCCATTCAGACACACAGAACACAGAGCTGTGGACACAACATAATGAACCTTTAAAAGTCTCCATTACATACAGTACTAGCCCCATTATGGTCCCTCAGTTCCCTATACGCTCATTCTGTAGCTCTTAGATGAGGTCCCCACCGCCTTAGCTTCCGCCGCGTTTCAGAACCGGTTTCAACTAGAAACATTTATTACCCTTTTCTGCACATCGTATCCAAAAAAAGGTCCGATAATATTTTTGGTTTGAGCACCACTGATATAGTATAGGTCTTTCAGAAAACTGTCATGATTTAGAAGACATTATAATCTGGTTTCAGGTCTTGGTACCCAGGGTTTTTTTTTCTTTTTTACTTGAACTCTATAGCATCCCCATTCTGGATGGGGGGGGGGAACAACAGTAGTGGATGGGTTATTTTCGGCAGAGATGGTGTAGATGAAATACTAATACTAGCAATAATAATAAATAAAGAGCACTCCTAAGTACTAAGTCCAGAGGGTCTGAGTGGTTTATAACAGTGGTTCCCAAAGTGGGGTCCGGGGACCCCCAGGGGTACCTGAGGGAGTTCCAGGGGGGACCCATCTATTTTGTTCATGTTCATAAAGTGCTAAAGTGTTTAAAGCAGTGGTTCCCAAACTTTTTCATGTCAAGGACCACCAAATTGACACTACTTAGCCCGTGGACCCCCATTTGAAAAGATATGCCAGGGACCCCCATAAGACGTACACATTTAGACGTATACATTTAGACGTCTACATTTAGACGTACACATTTAGACGTCTACATTTATGATGAAAAATGATGAAAAACGGCGTGCCATAGTATGCCGTACGATATGGGCTATAGCCCACGGTCCAAAATGATGAGAAACGAGGCTAACTTTTTTTTCAAAATTTCAAAAAACGTGGGCTATAACCCATCGTTTTTTTCATTTTTTCATTTTTTTCAAATCCTCAAAAATGATGAAAAACGGCGTGCCATAGTATGCCGTACGATATGGGCTATAGCCCACGGTCCAAAATGATGAGAAACGAGGCTAACTTTTTTTTTCAAAATTTCAAAAAACATGGGCTATAACCCATCGCTTTTTTCATTTTTTTCAAATCCTCAAAAATGATGAAAAACGGCGTGCCATAGTATGCCGTACGATATGGGCTATAGCCCACGGTCCAAAATGATGAGAAACGAGGCTAACTTTTTTTTTCAAAATTTCAAAAAACATGGGCTATAACCCATCGCTTTTTTCATTTTTTCATTTTTTTTCAAATCCTCAAAAATGATGAAAAACGGCGTGCCATAGTATGCCGTACGATATGGGCTATAGCCCACGGTCCAAAATGATGAGAAACGAGGCTAACTTTTTTTTTCAAAATTTCAAAAAACATGGGCTATAACCCATCGCTTTTTTCATTTTTTCATTTTTTTCAAATCCTCAAAAATGATGAAAAACGGCGTGCCATAGTATGCCGTACGATATGGGCTATAGCCCACGGTCCAAAATGATGAGAAACGAGGCTAACTTTTTTTTTCAAAATTTCAAAAAACATGGGCTATAACCCATCGCTTTTTTCATTTTTTCATTTTTTTCAAATCCTCAAAAATGATGAAAAACGGCGTGCCATAGTATGCCGTACGATATGGGCTATAGCCCACGGTCCAAAATGATGAGAAACGAGGCTAACTTTTTTTTTCAAAATTTCAAAAAACATGGGCTATAACCCATCGTTTTTTTCATTTTTTCATTTTTTTCAAATCCTCAAAAATGATGAAAAACGGCGTGCCATAGTATGCCGTACGATATGGGCTATAGCCCACGGTCCAAAATGATGAGAAACGAGGCTAACTTTTTTTTTCCAAATTTCAAAAAACATGGGCTATAACCCATCGTTTTTTTCATTTTTTCATTTTTTTCAAATCCTCAAAAATGATGAAAAACGGCGTGCCATAGTATGCCGTACGATATGGGCTATAGCCCACGGTCCAAAATGATGAGAAACGAGGCTAACTTTTTTTTTCCAAAATTTCAAAAAACATGGGCTATAACCCATCGCTTTTTTCATTTTTTCATTTTTTTCAAATCCTCAAAAATGATGAAAAACGGCGTGCCATAGTATGCCGTACGATATGGGCTATAGCCCACGGTCCAAAATGATGAGAAACGAGGCTAACTTTTTTTTTCAAAATTTCAAAAAACATGGGCTATAACCCATCGCTTTTTTCATTTTTTTCAAATCCTCAAAAATGATGAAAAACGGCGTGCCATAGTATGCCGTACGATATGGGCTATAGCCCACGGTCCAAAATGATGAGAAACGAGGCTAACTTTTTTTTTCAAAATTTCAAAAAACATGGGCTATAACCCATCGTTTTTTTCATTTTTTCATTTTTTTCAAATCCTCAAAAATGATGAAAAACGGCGTGCCATAGTATGCCGTACGATATGGGCTATAGCCCACGGTCCAAAATGATGAGAAACGAGGCTAACTTTTTTTTTCCAAATTTCAAAAAACATGGGCTATAACCCATCGTTTTTTTCATTTTTTCATTTTTTTCAAATCCTCAAAAATGATGAAAAACGGCGTGCCATAGTATGCCGTACGATATGGGCTATAGCCCACGGTCCAAAATGATGAGAAACGAGGCTAACTTTTTTTTCCCAAAATTTCAAAAAACATGGGCTATAACCCATCGCTTTTTTCATTTTTTCATTTTTTTCAAATCCTCAAAAATGATGAAAAACGGCGTGCCATAGTATGCCGTACGATATGGGCTATAGCCCACGGTCCAAAATGATGAGAAACGAGGCTAACTTTTTTTTTCAAAATTTCAAAAAACATGGGCTATAACCCATCGTTTTTTTAATTTTTTTCAAATCCTCAAAAATGATGAAAAACGGCGTGCCATAGTATGCCGTACGATATGGGCTATAGCCCACGGTCCAAAATGATGAGAAACGAGGCTAACTTTTTTTTCCAAAATTTCAAAAAACATGGGCTATAACCCATCGTTTTTTTCATTTTTTTCAAATCCTCAAAAATGATGAAAAACGGCGCGCTATAGTATGCCGTACGATATGGGCTATAGCCCATGGTCCAAAATGATGAGAAACGAGGCTAACTTTTTTTTTCAAAATTTCAAAAAACATGGGCTATAACCCATCGCTTTTTTCATTTTTTCATTTTTTTCAAATCCTCAAAAATGATGAAAAACGGCGTGCCATAGTATGCCGTACGATATGGGCTATAGCCCACGGTCCAAAATGATGAGAAACGAGGCTAACTTTTTTTTTCAAAATTTCAAAAAACATGGGCTATAACCCATCGCTTTTTTCATTTTTTCATTTTTTTCAAATCCTCAAAAATGATGAAAAACGGCGTGCCATAGTATGCCGTACGATATGGGCTATAGCCCACGGTCCAAAATGATGAGAAACGAGGCTAACTTTTTTTTTCAAAATTTCAAAAAACATGGGCTATAACCCATCGTTTTTTTCATTTTTTCATTTTTTTCAAATCCTCAAAAATGATGAAAAACGGCGTGCCATAGTATGCCGTACGATATGGGCTATAGCCCACGGTCCAAAATGATGAGAAACGAGGCTAACTTTTTTTTTCCAAATTTCAAAAAACATGGGCTATAACCCATCGTTTTTTTCATTTTTTCATTTTTTTCAAATCCTCAAAAATGATGAAAAACGGCGTGCCATAGTATGCCGTACGATATGGGCTATAGCCCACGGTCCAAAATGATGAGAAACGAGGCTAACTTTTTTTTCTCCAAAATTTCAAAAAACATGGGCTATAACCCATCGCTTTTTTCATTTTTTCATTTTTTTCAAATCCTCAAAAATGATGAAAAACGCCGTGCCATAGTATGCCGTACGATATGGGCTATAGCCCACGGTCCAAAATGATGAGAAACGAGGCTAACTTTTTTTTTCAAAATTTCAAAAAACATGGGCTATAACCCATCGTTTTTTTCATTTTTTTCAAATCCTCAAAAATGATGAAAAACGGCGTGCCATAGTATGCCGTACGATATGGGCTATAGCCCACGGTCCAAAATGATGAGAAACGAGGCTAACTTTTTTTTTCAAAATTTCAAAAAACATGGGCTATAACCCATCGTTTTTTTCATTTTTTCAAATCCTCAAAAATGATGAAAAACGGCGTGCCATAGTATGCCGTACGATATGGGCTATAGCCCACGGTCCAAAATGATGAGAAACGAGGCTAACTTTATTTTTCAAAATTTCAAAAAACATGGGCTATAACCCATCGCTTTTTTCATTTTTTCAAATCCTCAAAAATGATGAAAAACGGCGTGCCATAGTATGCCGTACGATATGGGCTATAGCCCACGGTCCAAAATGATGAGAAACGAGGATAACTTTATTTTTCAAAATTTCAAAAAACATGGGCTATAACCCATCGCTTTTTTCATTTTTTCAAACCCTCAAAAATGATGAAAAACGGCGTGCCATAGTATGCCGTACGATATAAAACACACACCTGTCTGACATGAGGGTCCGGTCCAGCCAGGCTGACAGCTGCACTCGTCAGGGGACACACACTGCCCTCCGTTGTGACAGTGACGATTACACACCACTACACACACACACAAGAAAACACACAATGTGTCACTACACACACACACACACACACACAATAAACACACACTGTGTCACTACACACACACACACACACACACACACACACAATAAACACACACTGTGTCACTACACACACACACACACACAATAAACACACACTGTGTCACTACACACACACACACACACACACACACACACAATAAACACACACTGTGTCACTACACACACACACACACACAATAAACACACACTGTGTCACTACACACACACACAATAAACACACACTGTGTCACTATACACACTCACAAAAGAAAAATAACCACATAATCAACAACACTTTGCAAAAAGTTTAGATTTTAGAGCCGAAACCGAATAGTTGAAGAACCGGGGCTACCGCTACCGTTTTGTTGTGTTGACATGGTCAAAACGCAGCTTCAAGCGATGCGCGCACACCGCACACATGCCTGTAGGTACTTGACGACAATGGTACAAAAACTCGTTCTTTCCTTTCTCAGTATATCGAGCACTTTGCTATCCTTCTCCTACGCACCTGTAGGTGTGCAAAAGCATTGGTTTTAACAAAAAACAAAAAAAAGATATATATATATATATATATATATATATATTTTTTTTTAAAATAGTAATCGGTATTCGGTTTTCGGGCCAACTGTTTCCTATATTTTAAATGATATGTTTTTCTTTAAAACCTTGATTTATTTTTTCATAGTGAAATAAACAAGAACTTAAAGTATACTACATTAGTTCCATTGATCCAATGGCCTACTCGAGTGGTCCGCAAAAAAAAAAAAATCTTATCCAAAAACAAATCTTGGAATCCTACTGTTTCCACTTGAAAGTCACTCTGGATAATAAAATAAAGGACTTACTGGTCTGACAGCGGGGTCCTACAAAGCCGTAGGGACAGGAGCAGGTCTGGAGTCCAATGCACTTCCCCCCGTGTTCACAGGGCAGCCTGCACAGAGCTGCACACACAGAGAGGACAGTGACCAAAACTAAACCAAAAACTAAAAGACTAAATATAACGACAATCTCGTCAACAAATTACAAAATAAAAACACTAATGTTAGGAGGGGAGGAATTAGTGGAGTCAAAAGACAAGTCATTATGTTTGGTTGTGCTCGGGTGTTGCGCTCTGAAAATAGCAGATCTACAAGCTCACAACGTGTCATGCTGTGAGGCATTATGAGCTTCTAGATTGTAAGCTATTTTCAGCACGCAACTAAGTGTAAAATCAGGCATTATGAGGTCGGCACGCCAAAACAAATGTTTGACGACAAAATCAACTGTAGAGTTAGTCGACAAAGATTTTATATTTAGTCGACTAAAATTAGACCCAAAACAAAAGTCTATATTCTATATTCTACATTTTATTCAAAAGACTACGACAGTGCTAAATCTGCTGCCAAAATGAACACTGATCCAGAGAGTCTGAATGAGGGAGGGGAAACAAGCCTGCACTGAACCGAGTCGCCCAGCAGGGGGCACCTAGAACACACAAAACCAGACCCCACAGCTGGTCATTTGGTCCCGTTCTAATCATGTGCCCAACATCACAACACAGGCCCTCACATGATGAATGAGATCAACAGGAGTCGTGACAGAGCAACGAGTCATTTGTTAGCATAATAATCACCGCCGCCGAGCGCGAGCACTTTGATCTGCATGTGTTTCTGCACACGGACCGGGCCCTTTTACGGAATTACACGTCTACGCGAGAGCAGTACAACAACAACAAAGCATGAGAAATAAACAGATTAAATTAACCTGGCTATTTAACCACTTGTATGGATTCGCTGACTGGGGTTGAATTAGTTGACTGGGTTTTGTGGGGTTTTTCCTTTTCTTCTTTTGCCTTGTATTGCAGTACACAACAGTACTGTCTGTCTGTCTGTCTGTCTGTGAGCTTGTAGACACTGTTCTCAAAGTAGGGTCAAGGGACCACTAGGGGTCCTTGAGAGGGTTCCAGGGGTCCCCAGCTAAATGATTGATAGGAACCCAATGGAGCCTTGTGGATTTTGTACACTGTTGGGAGTTAAATTAACACTTTAGGATTTTGCAGTGAAGATCGGCGAACCGGAGACAGAGAGCAATGGTGTCAAATGGGGCTCTGTGGCTTGAATTGCATATATCAAACTGGGAGAAACACTGGTATACATTTTCCGCACTAACTAAACAGATAAGACATGTTAGACAAACAAACGAACAGGCTAATAAGTGATGGTATTGGTTGTTTACCTTCCTGGCAGCTTTCACCATGGTAACCGGAGGGACAGTCACACACGGCCGGCGCCACACACACTCCTCCATTCTCACACTGAGGCTCACATGTGGCTGAGAGATAGAGGGAGAGAGAGATAGAGAGAGACACTCTATTTGACACCGTAAAGTACCTCATGGGATTTGTGATACTTGAAATAATGGAATTGTGTGTGTGTGTGTGTGTGTGTGTGTGTGTGTGTGTGTGTGCGTGTGTGTGTGTGTGTGTGTGTGTGTGTGTGTGTGAGAGAGAGAGACAGAGAGAGAGAGAGAGGGAGGGCAAAATAAAAGATACTGACAGAGTTAGAGAGAGATGGATAGATTGAGACAGATGTGGAGACATAACAGATGACAACATAGCAGCTGGGACACTTTCCAAGAAACACACAGCATGTGACGGTGTGTGAGTGTGTGTGTGTGTGTGTGTGTGTGTGTGTGTGTGTGTGTGTGCTGCTGATGAAGTTGGAGGCTATTAGGCAGGTTGCCCTGACTAGAGTACAACACCTCTTCTCCAACGTTCATCTAGCATGTAAAACACTTAGTGATCTAAATGATGATGTAGTTCACTTTGTGAGGAAGTGGTTGATCGGGCTTAACACCCACAACACCAGAGACATTATTTTCCAGTCCAAACAGGACGGTGGGTTTGGCGTGCCGAAAGTGGAGTGGATATATATAACGCCACAAGGCTGGCTCACTTGATAAACATGCTAAAACAGTGATGAAACGACTGTCCGGGAACTTTCTAGATCTTCTCTGTTTCTAGATATGAAACGGCGTAAAGTGCCACTGGCAGCAGAGGGCGAGCCAAGTTTCTTGGGGTTTAGAAGAAAGCCCAACCTTAAAATGGACTCGCATGCTACTGGGTTTGGGGTGTCGTCAGATTGGCCTGACCTCAATGACCTCTGTGTGAGAACTGGAGTATCTACTGATGATATAACCCACCTTTTGAATAATAGCAGCATTTAACAAAATGAGTGAAAGTGAATCAGGATGGTGACTCTCCTATTGGCCTTCACTGATGTGTGGTGACTCTCCTATTGGCCTTCACTGATGTGTGGTGACTCTCCTATTGGCCTTCACTGATGTGTGGTGACTCTCCTATTGGCCTTCACTGATGTGTGGTGACTCTCCTATTGGCCTTCACTGATGGTGACTCTCCTATTGGCCTTCACTGATGTGTGGTGACTCTCCTATTGGCCTTCACTGATGTGTGGTGACTCTCCTATTGGCCTTCACTGATGTGTGGTGACTCTCCTATTGGCCTTCACTGATGGGGACTCTCCTATTGGCCTTCACTGATGGTGACTCTCCTATTGGCCTTCACTGATGGTGACTCTCCTATTGGCCTTCACTGATGTGTGGTGACTCTCCTATTGGCCTTCACTGATGGTGACTCTCCTATTGGCCTTCACTGACGTGTGGTGACTCTCCTATTGGCCTTCACTGATGTGTGGTGACTCTCCTATTGGCCTTCACTGATGGTGACTCTCCTATTGGCCTTCACTGATGTGTGGTGACTCTCCTATTGGCCTTCACTGATGTGTGGTGACTCTCCTATTGGCCTTCACTGATGTGTGGTGACTCTCCTATTGGCCTTCACTGATGGGGACTCTCCTATTGGCCTTCACTGATGGTGACTCTCCTATTGGCCTTCACTGATGGGGACTCTCCTATTGGCCTTCACTGATGTGTGGTGACTCTCCTATTGGCCTTCACTGATGGTGACTCTCCTATTGGCCTTCACTGATGTGTGGTGACTCTCCTATTGGCCTTCACTGATGTGTGGTGACTCTCCTATTGGCCTTCACTGATGTGTGGTGACTCTCCTATTGGCCTTCACTGATGTGTGCCTATATGATTACTATACAATGTCCATATTGATTTCCATAAAAATATGATAGCTAAGACAGACTACATCACAAATTATTAAAATAGACAATCCGTTTAATCACTCACCAGTGGATCTCTCTCTCTCTCTCTCTTCCCCCCCCCCCCCCCCCCCCCCCCCCCCCCCCGCCCTTGAGAAATCCGTGAGTGCGTGTGAAGAGGGCCAATGCTTGTGTCTCACAGACAGTTGGCAGCTCTGCAATTGACAACTTCTGCCCTGTGGGTTCCTGTCTCTCCCTTGATTCTGACAGTTAGACTCTTTCTCAATAATGCCACTATGCCAACTTCTCTATTCTCTCTCTCACACAAGACACTATAAAGGTCATTGACCCTTTCAGTTCAACTAGGCCTTTCTGAAGGGTTCTATCTGGTGCAGAGCTGTGCTTCAGAGGGTCCCCACTTATACAAACTACCCTGACCTTGACCTCGAACCTGATCCCGACCTCGAACTCGACCCTGACCCCAACAGCCTACAGTCCAATAAATTGTCTTAGTATAAAAGTGTGAAGAGAGACTCTTCAAAGACTCTTCAAAGAATGATTTAGGAATGCTTAAACATTCTGCTGAGAAATAGCCTTCCTGCCCAGGTTCAAATCAATCGGAAACATCAAAGTATGAAATTCAAATGACTGTAGTTGGGACTTCTTTAACTGTATATATACAGATTTGGGGGGAAAAAAAGAGTTAATGCTCGATTCAGTGACTTGAGCTAAATTGTGTAGAACGATTAGCCTTCTCCTGACGTCACTCCTCCATGATATGGGGGCGCACATGCAGGTTTTTGGCTATACTAGCTAGCTCTTAACCTGCCCAAGTTTGGGTTGGGGTTGTGCATGTCTTTTAGGGATTCCGTTATGAACGATTAAAAATCGATTCATAATATATATATATATATATATATATATATATATATATATATATATATATATATATATATATATATATATATTTATTTATCTGGTTACAGTTACAGGAGTTTTCACTACATGGTGTCTGTGATATGAAATGTAAGCTTACCCTAATCACAGTAAACATCATGTCTTCAGTCATTTTCAAGTTACTGTAGTCACTTCAGTTCAAGACTGGAGTAGATTGTGATGAAATCCTATGTATGGAATCGAGAATCATTTTGAATAGAAAATCGTTTTGAATCTGGAGAAAAAATGCTTTTGAATAAATAAATAAAAGGTTTTTGGATTTGAGAATCGAGAGATTCTCAGCCCTAATGTCTTTGTTCTCTTTTTCTATATGAGTCAATCCACCGGCGTCATTGCTGAGGAAATTCACACCACAGTAGCTGCTTTCTGATTGGCTGGGAAGCAGTGCAATTTGACCACATCGCTGTTCTCTCAAAGAGTCCATCTTCAAACGTCCTCTCTTGTGACTTCTGTCCCAATCAAGCTGTACAAGGAGAGCAGTCTGAAAACCCACTACAATATCTGAAGACGTGTATACACCTCAACTGGAGTCAACTCAACTCAGAAACTCAACTCGACTCAATTCAATTCAACTAAGAAACTCAACTCAACTCAACCTAAAAATGTCTGAAGACATCTACACCACACCAGAGCCGACCGACGACACTTATGAAACCCTCAGTGTTTCTGACCCTGGGAACACAGCACAGCATGGAGGTATAGAACTAACCGGCTACGAAAACCTCCGAGGTTCTGACCCTGGGAACACAGCACAGCATGGAGGTAAAAAAACTATACTAATAATAATAATAATAATACAATGATTTAAGTAACACATCTATCGATCTTACGCAATAGCGGTTGTATAGTGTCGGCGCAGCCAAATCACAGTGCCTCTCTTGTCAATGCTTTATTGGATGTGTTTAATGGTACATTAAAACCCATTAAGGCCTGACGTCGAAAAAAAAAAAAAAAAAAAAGTGTTTTAAATCATGACAATTTTCTGAAAGATTTGAGGCACATTTTAAAGATTTTTCAAAAATAGCAGATCTACAAGCTCGTAGCGCGCCACTCGGTGGCGCGCTATGAGCTTGTAGATCTGCTATTTTTCAATAGCTAAATTATAACATAATGTATGTAACCACCAAAAGCGGTTCCCCACTCAAAATGAGTTAACCTCTATTCACATGCAACCATATTACTGTAGCAACACAATGCATGTGCTCTGAATTAATGTATGAAATAATTATTGAAAATTGAAAAAATCTGATGTTTACATTCAGGATTTAAGAAGAATCTCTTCAAAGCTGTTGCAGCGTGTGTGGGCCTGCTCCTATTGGCTGGCATCATTGTCCTGGTCATACTCAGTGAGTAGCATTTTATAAACACTACTGTATCTTTATGTATCATATTTGAGTCGGGAATAGTTTGATTGATTACTTTATTAACAGTTCGCCAAAAAGAACACATGCGGGGAAAGTAAAGTTCAATACAAAGTCTGATATTAGAAGATTTGGTGTGTGTGTGTGTGTGTGTGTGTGTGTGTGTGTGTGTGTGTGTGTGTGTGTGTGTGTGTGTGTGTGTGTGTGTGTGTGTGTGTGTGTGTGAGTGCGTGCGTGCAATAAGTCAAAACATGACCTTTAGGAGTGCATTGACGCAGAGCATATAATACAGCCCAGATTATAGACATTTGTACGACAACACCAAAATAAATGACTGCAGTGTGGACCTTTAGGACCTGGTCCTGTCTGCTAACTGTCTGTCCTTGTGGACACATAGATACTTTACAATGACAAACGCTACATGCAGGCGCTGAGATACTGGGGGGGAAGGGGGGGTGGTCTCCCCCCGGCCCGGACCTCTTGGGGGCCCGGGCTGTCAGATGATCGATGGATGATTTTTTACACTGTCACTCACGACAGATAAAACCAGCATATCAACCCCCCGGCCCGGTACCGGGTTGTTCCGCCTCTGGCTACATGACAGATTAAAATCACTAGAACTTCACCCCTGTGGCAACCGGACACCTCCATTTGTCTCATTGTCAAATGCAATAAAGTTGGATGTAAAACTAATCGGTTTGTTGATTATCCTTCTTGCAGATTTGGACATGACTAAACAGAGAGACCAGTGGAAGACCAGTTTTGATGAGTTCCAGACCAGACATGACAACCTGACCGAACGGACTGACCATTTGGACAAGTTAGAGACCAGACTTAACGACATGACTGAACAGAGAGACCAGTTACTGACCAGACTTAACAACATGACTGAACAGAGAGACCAGTGGAAGACCAGACTTAACACCATGACTGAACAGAGAGACCCGACTGACAAACCAGTCAACGCAGTGAAGATGCTTTGTGGTCAGTGAGACAATGTTTTTTATTCATTCTAATACCATGTAGAATGTAGATCATCATTTGTCATTAACCTGAGCACATGAAAACAATGTCTAACATTATATTTTGTGGTTAGAATCAAATGGATTTACATTTGGTGATGGTGTGTGTTACTACATCTCTACTGAGAAGAAGACCTGGGAGGACAGCAGAGCATTCTGTACAGCCAGACAATCTGACCTGATGACCATGAAGAGCCAAGGAAAGAAGCTGCTGTGTGTGTGTGTGTGTGTGTGTGTGTGTGTGTGTGTGTGTGTGTGTGTGTGTGTGTGTGTGTGTGTGTGTGTGTGTGTGTGTGTGTGTGTGTGTGTGTCCATTAGTGCATGATGTAACCTACTCCATCTAGTTGAGACACACATCTAGTATTGTACAGATTGTACTTTAGTAACCATCTGCTTGTCTGTCCAGGACCTTGTTGTCAGACTCGTTACACACCCATACCAGTGGGTGTGGTTTGGATTGACCGACAGAGAGACAGAAGGAGTGTGGAAGTGGGTGGATGGAACACCACTGACCACAACGTAAGACTTTACCTTCATTATTCTACTGAGGCCGATTCTGAAAACGCCTTCTAAATACTGACCTACGTTTTCTGGAAAACTTTATTTATATAGCAGCATCACATTTTTTTTAATACTGTACATACTGTACAGAACCCCAAAAGGGATAATTTGAAGTCCTGATTAAAAAAAACTAAAAATGCAGATAAAATCCTTGTTGTGAAGGTATAGTAATGTATTATTGTTTCTACTTCTACAGGTACTGGGGGCGTGGTGAGCCTAATGATGAAGGTGAAGGACAAGACTGTGCTGCGTTTTATAATGGAGTATGGAACGACATTCCATGTGGGTCAACACGCTATTGGATTTGTGAAAAAGTTTGGTTTATTCTCTTGAGTACACCAAATAGACAATGAGCTTGTAGATCTGATATTTTGGGAAATATTGCCCCCATAATAGTCATGCTGGGGTTCAAGAGGATAATTCATATTTCCATTATTCAGATTCACCTTTACAGTCAAAGCCAGATTACAGGTCCTTCCAACCAGACTCGATCTCTCTCTGTGGTAACCTAACACGTTTCCTCCTCATTGTCTGCACCATGACCACACTCCAGTTACAGAAACACTGTCACATATTCTTAATGGCTGCTATGTATATAAGGGAATGTATATTGCTAGGCACAGAATTGTTGACCTATTAGCTAAGGACATAAATTCATATGTTTCATCATCTGCCAAAATGTATAAGCACTCACGTGTTTCAACTGCCATGTTCATGCACAATAATGAAAATGATGCTTTTTCAGATGTCACAGCAAATACACCAGATATTGTTGTTGTTGATGAGGACAGTAGAGAAGTGACCATTTTGGAAGTGGCATGTACATTTGACCACAGTCTGGAAGAGGCATTCCTTACCACGGTGCTTAAGTACCAGCGTCTAAAGGATGCTATTATACAGCTTGGCTACAAATGTAAACTACTTGTGTTCATATTTGGAAGCCTCGGCAATGTCCATAAATCAGTCGTGAGGGGCCTGCCCTGCATATTGCAGGCATGCCCAAGCCGAGAGCTAAGGCATTGGCAAAATTATGTTCAGTGTCTGCAATATGGAGAAGGCGATGCTTTCTGTACCCGTGATCTGTATCCTGAAGCACTTGTTGTAGAGTGTGTGTGTGTGTGTGTGTGTGTGTGTGTGTGTGCTTTTCCATGTTTACCTGTCAGACAGTCCACTCCGGTGTATCCTGCTTTACAGCGACACGTGTTGGGGGCCGCACACTCCATGTTCCTGCCGCACGCCAACCTGCACACACCTGTGGACACACATGTCACGCTGTTCAACCACATAACTATACTTAAGCACTTAATAAACACGTGACCATGTTTGTCATTAGTGTACATCTTAATATGGGTTGCAGTGCAATGCTTTGTGAGCTTGGAGACCAAACAAAGTCTTACGCAAAAAAAAAAAACAATGAGAAAAACTATGAATGCGCGACTTGCTATCATTGAATGTGTTTTATTGAGGGGTTTTCCGTCTGATGATCCAAGTCGTCGACTATACCAGGCAGTTGAGAACCGTGAAACCCTTTGAAATAACAGAGAGAGAGAGAGAGAGAGAGAGAGAGCGAGAGCACCTTACCTCTGCACGTGCGTCCGTCTCCGACGTATCCGGCCGGACAGCGGCCACACCGATGCCCCTCTCCACCACCGCCGCCGAGTTCCTCACACGGCACGCCGGGGAAGCACGGCCGCTCGGCGCAAGTAGAGGAAGGCTCTGCTCTGATCCCCGTCGCGGAGGCTCCTCTCCTCATGGGCTGAACCACGGAGGAGGAGGAGGAGGAGCCGCCCCCGTGGAGAGAGTAGGTCCCTCTGCCCGCCGTGGTGGTGGCGACCGGGGCCAGGCCGGGCCCCGGGGGCCGGTCCCCCCCCACCGCCGGACCACTGTTGTACGACGGGTCCGCTATGTCGTCGCCGCCGTCCGCCGAGAAGTCAGACTCGGAGACGGAGTAGGAGAGCGCGGTCAGGGCGGCGGTCAGAGGGACCACCACGTGCTTGGGAGGGGTCCAGGGTTTGGGCCGGGTGGTGCCCAGGTGGTGGTGGAGGGGCTGTTTGGGTTGGGTGGTGCCCAGGTGGTGGTGGAGGGGCTGTTTGGGTTGGGTGGTGCCCAGGTGGTGGTGGTGGTGGAGGGGCTGTTTGGGTTGGGTGGTGCCCAGGTGGTGGTGGTGGAGGGGCTGTTTGGGTTGGGTGGTGCCCAGGTGGTGGTGGTGGAGGGGCTGTTTGGGTTGGGTGGTGCCCAGGTGGTGGTGGAGGGGCTGTTTGGGTTGCGTGGCAGTGACACGGTGCGGCCCAGGATGCACCTCTGGAGCCGGACGGGGTTGTTGTTGTTTGGGTGGGACAATCTCCGGAGCTGGGTGGGGTGTGTCGAATGGCCTGCTCGATGGCACCGCTCCAGTTGACTGCTGCTTTGCCGAGACATTAGCATGTAGACATGTTTTTGCCATGAATTGATTTTTTTTGGTTTTTGGAGAAGTCAAAAGCACAAGAGCATTTAGGCTATGGTTTAAATCGCTGGTTCCCAAACACATTGGGAAGGGACCAATTTGTGGGTCGTGCACACATTTTTATGGGTGCCTTTATTTATTGTCTCTTACGGTTTGTTTTAAATTATCATTATTTCAAAACATTTTCAATAGACATTCCCCCCCCCCCCCCCCAAAAGGTTTCAAAAAATGCATTGGTTTTTTTTTTCAGTAATTCCATGAAGAAATCAAAGAAAAAATCTAAGATTTACAATCAAATTTGAATTGACGAGGGACGAGCGCAAATGCAAAAGTTTCATGGGAGCGTGCTCCACCTTGTCAAATTGCATAAAACTGCACCGGACGCTCAACTCACCTTGGAGACGACGGAGGCATGCGACTCCCCCGGCTCCCGGCGGCGGGGAGCGGTTACACCGGCTCTGGAGGAGAAGGCGGCTCTGGGGTCGGGGCTCTGGCGCGTGACGTGGTCCTCCTCCGCGGTGGTGGCGGCGACGACGCG
This sequence comes from Protomyctophum bolini, assembly GCF_963924005.1. Lineage (NCBI taxonomy): Eukaryota > Metazoa > Chordata > Actinopteri > Myctophiformes > Myctophidae > Protomyctophum > Protomyctophum bolini. The sequence continues at coordinate 9,670,725 of NC_137885.1, forward strand.
GAGAACCCCGGCGGCGGAGCCTCTAGGGGCGTTTCTCGAGGAGGCAGTGGCGGCGGTGGTCACGGCTTCCCTCCTCCCCGTCCCTCCCCCTCGCCCCGCGGCGGGGGACGGCAGTGGCCAATTGGCTCTGGCGGCGGAGGTGGACAGGTGTTTGATTCCGTGGCGAGCGGGCAGCGCCGGCAGGTGCAGCTGGGACACTTTGCTGTGATGCGGGGATCGGCCCACCTTCTTCTTGCCTATCGTCTGTTGCTGGTAAGGCAGGTTTTTGGACGCTGAGGGGAGAGAGGGGAGAGAGAGGATGAAAAGATGAATCGCCAGGCTTTCAAAATTGCAGGATTGGCCCGTTTTGAACAAAAAGCCTCAAATCATGAACGGAGCACATTGGCCTGTTATATTGCCACAAACGGGTGGATTTTTGCAAAACACATTTTTGGAACAAAATGCCTTAAAAATCATTCAATTGCCATCCAAGGCGTGAGAAGAAATGTCACCCTTTTCACATTGGCTTATTATAGCACCACCAGGAGGCCACAACCTCAGGGCACTTTTTCTAGTTAAATCTCAACTGTCTGGGTTGCACACAAAAGCCAAGTTAAAATGACCCCAGAAATATATAATACACAATGAAATACACAAAGAGGACACGTCATTCCATAACCCATCAAACTTTAGTAGTATCATTATTATTATTACTATTATTATTATATGTGTCCAAATTGTTGCAAAAATGTTGAACGTTAAATAAATTGTAAAGTTCACTTATGTTGTTTTATTGTGTATTTAAATATAAGAACAAAAATGTGTTTATAGTATTATCTAAATTCATAAAAGTATTAGAATTTCTTTTGCACGTTTTAAATTAAAGATATTGGTTAAAGACACACAATAAATGTAATCGGTGGTCTAGGACTTTCCAAAACCCGGGAGCGGCTTTGTACCCAAAGATCTGGCATCGGTCGTGCTCGAGTACATTATACACAATCAATATACAGTACACAGAGTACAGGATACATACAGCACATATCAATATACAGTACATTGAGTACAGGATAGCACATGAGTATATCAGCTGTTCAGATCAGCTCCCACAATGCCTTTATAAATGAACATGAAAAATAGTGAACTACAAGCTTACGAGTCGTTCACAGAATAGGCATGCTAGGGCATTATGTGGTTAATATTTTGGGGTTTCTTTTATCAGTGATGACTCATGATGTAAATGTTATGAGGTAACGTGGTCATTCTGTGCCAATACATGATTTTCGCCATGCTGCCTTTGCCTCGTAGCAGTCTACGGTCTTTAGAGCAGTCGGGTTGCCAAACCACAACCGTGACACAGCCTTGTCGGAAACGCACGATAGCACGAGAGCTTTGTTTGGATCCCTTACCAAAATCTCGAGAAACTGCTTTCAGTAAAAGTGCATCTGCTGTGTGTGTGTGTGTTTCTTTTTTTCTTTTTTTTTTTTTAATCGAGGATTGCATTTGGTTTTGCATTGAGTGTCCGAAATGAATATACCGGTATACCAATACATCCAAAACTATCAACCATTCCAACAGTTGGCCCATTGTTGGAAATGTGGAATGTGATTTCCTTGGATCTTTCTGAAGTCAATGATGACTTTGTCACTGTCGGATGGAAACCACATATCTCCATTTTTTTTTTTTACTTTTAGTTGTTTTTTCTGAAGAAAAAAAAAAAAAGATGCCCTATATACTCCTCATACTAGAACTAGTTTTGCAATTTTAAAAGATGTTTAGAGTGAAAGTGTGTCTGTGTGTTTAAAAAAAAAAAATTGAACCAATGAAAAGTATTAACAAGAGCTTGAGACTAAAGATCAGCTGCCCTTTATTTTACCCCAATTCCTGACGAGTAACCGTTTTGGAGGGTGTTAACATGGCACCATATGGTCAGATCATCCATCTCCCTCTCCCATCACTGCGGGGCCAGTCGCTGTGCGGTGTCATGTGCACATTGTAGGATGCTGTTGTCATATTTGGCAACACGGCCGTGTGTAAACAGACTGTACAATAGAGGAGAGTGATAGCAGCAGCTCTGAGGCACGCCTCTCCTAAGAAAACGCAGATGAGCCGCATGTTACCGTTCTGTAATGGGAATTTTAGAATGCCAACTTATTGCATTATTGTGTATTTATCTTCCTTACATTAAGTCTCTTTGCTCACCAATGTGCTCAGTCGAATTCATGCAGCTGTCAATCTAACAGCTTGACTTGACTCCTCCACGCTGTCAGCAAAGGTATATTTATTTGTGTGTCGCCCTTATGTTTAGCACAGATCCGTATATGGACATTCAGTGTGGAATCTTTGTTAAGACAAGACTATAAGGACCGTCTGAGAATGGGGTTGGGGGACTTGCGCCCGGATGGGCTGATGGAATAGGCAAGGAGGCCTGTTCCTCACTCTCTGTATGTCGTTACTCTGCTGAATCTTCTCAATAAATTCTCAATACTTCACCCTGAAGAACTTTGTCATTCCTTCATTTTTGTTCTCCCTGTTCGCACAGTCTGGGGGCCCAGCTTGCCTGTTACGAAATCTAACCAGCTTAGTATACTTTTTAAGTAGGGATGGAGCTTGAAATCCGATACCCTGAAAAAAGAAAACCCAGATAACAAGCTTATTAAGTACCTGGCATCAATAAGCTTTGGGCTTATTAAGCCTGTTATCGAGCATATATAGCGGCCCATGACATCATGTTTAAGCAGTCAAGACAAGAGGCGATCAGGAAATAAATCTAATCACCCATGCTGGCACGAACAAGTCGAACATGTTGGTCTAAAGCCCAAATCACACAAAAGGGTCGGGACAAAGCGGTTGTTAAGGTCAACCACTTTTAGTTGCATTTGTGTGGTCGACCTTAAAAAACGTTTTGTCCTGACCCGACCCTTTGGTGTGGTTTGGGCATAAAAGTGTATTGATAGCTGCCAACCAGCTCTGCCCGGGTAAGCAAAATAACGCTTTTAAAGTGACAGTACACACATTAACCAGTTAACAGCTTCTTCTTCAATATTATTATTATTATTATTATAATTTTTCTTTTTTTTTTAGAAAAGTACTGTATTTGAATGCCCTATGTTCAGAATGTATTGTCGTCTCTGGTCTTTCCACAAAATTATAGAAAATGCCTCGATAGTGGGCTCGATAAGCCTGATCGATAAGATGCTCGTTTATAAATCAAAATGAAAGAGCTTAGCCTCCAAACCTTTAGTTTTAAGTTCCTATTTATCAGTATCACAGTGCTAACATATTATTCAAGGTTTCAAAGAAAACAATTGCAGGGCATTTTGTTGTACATTACTTATCATAATGGGGGCAAGGCCGCCTGGGAAATACAAGGTCCCTCGGCTATGTGTAGAGGTGTCCATGATCAAGACACTTGATCCCTAGCCTGGGAGGCATACCATTTTTGATCCGGTCGGTCGGCATACCGGTTTGATCCGGTCGGGAGCGGATGGTAACGTACGTCATGTTGTATAGTCACTGCAGACTGGAAACCCCAAACCGAAATCAGTATTAACCCGAATTACCCCTAGAAACTGGCTAAGACTAAAAACAAACAGGGGGGACCAAAGCAAAGCGACGCCGAAAAAAACGGAACTACCCAACTACTTACTGTACCTAATATTTTTGTTTACCATCCGGTCTAGAACACGCTTACACTGTGATGATGGCTGTTCAATGCATTTGAATGAGGATGCGCGCAGGCACACTCATTTTTCCAGTGAGAACGACTGCATTCATTTACACGGAGAAGAAGAAAATCAGTGTCTGTGCGCTTTTGCTTGCGCTCCTGGTGGGTTTAAATGGACCAACCAATGGTTCCTGAGTCTATCTCCTGTCCCATGCATGACACTAGTATGTTGCAGGGACTTGCATGGATCCTTAATACTGTGTGCCAAGCAGTCAGGAATTGGGTAATAATTTTGTACTCAAACTGGGATTGAACCCTCTACCCCTGACCTCCCAATCGCAGGGTGTATGTACACTCTAACCGCTGTTCCGACGGTTGGTCTATATAATGCACTTCTACTATGGACATCTATAGAAAACAGATAAAAACAATTCACTCGCAATAAATTAACTAAATGATAATAATAATAATAATAAGTAGGCTATTGTTTCATTGAAGACCCCCGTCATGCAGGACGACCAGAGTGGAGGGAACAGAGCTGTTCAGAACAGTCTCTGAACCGCAGCCGAACAGCATGTGTAAACACTGTGGTGACAACATACAGCTGGACTGAAACCAGATCTGAGGCACGTCAGCCCTCCGAATGAGAACTCCCTCAAGCTTCTCGCTCCACTTGCACGCACGCACGCACGCACACAGGCACGCACACACACAGTCACACACACACACCGTTCTTCCACACCAGCGGTTTTCAAGCTTCTTTCTATGCCAAGGAGGACACCCAAATCAAAATGTGTATGTACATGTCGTATATGGCCATGGACCCCCCTCCATCATCTGAAAGCGTTTTGTTCCAGGGTCCCCCCCCCCCCCCCCCATACAAGACGTGGTGTAGAGGAAATCCTACAGGATCTAATACAGAGACCTGGGGGACCCCGGGCGGGTTTAAGTGGTTAACTCTATTTGAGATCATTTAATTGACGGACCACGGCGTAGCGGAGCATTAAGACCATTCTGAATCAATAAAAACCTTGAAACACGTCATTGGCAGCAAGCGCCCATTGGGGAAAAAAACGCAGTCTAGATTTGATTACTCTATATTGGGGCATTGGGGCGGCCATGACACTTACCCTTTGTTTACATCTAGCATCCAACAATGTTGTATGCTAGATGCGAAGGTGTGAGTGAGGCCATAGCCTCCCCCACTTATTGTGGCATGGTTGAAGAAATAACAAGGTAAATAGCGCAGTACATGTTATTATAGTTACGGTTTAAGTGTTTAAACCAATGCTGGAAATGTGAGTCAATGACAAACAAGCAGATGTTAGTATTGTTGCATGCAGTCACAGTCTCTACAGAATTCAACGTGATTTACACAGTTTGTCAGGCCACCCACTGGGATTTACTCACAGCAATCAAATCACCATCACACCCAACAAAAACAAGACAAGACCAATCAGTCAAAACAAAGGCCTCAACGTGAAACAAATTAATCTTTTAAAAATGTCTAGACAGTTCTGAAAACGCCCAACTGTGAGTTGCACAAATTCAATGCAATTGTGACAGGCGGTATTTCAAACACTTTCAGTGAGATTTCAATATTAAATGGGTCTTTTCTGAAATTGTTGCCAATTCCCGGAGAGACTCAAAGTAAAGCCGCTGAAAAGCACCCACTTAGGTGGACTTGGGCATGTAGTACAGATGCCCTTTGGTTTCCCTGTAGTTGGGAGGTACTCTGGGCAGTGGGCACGTCCCACTGGCATCAGGTCTCAGGGCAGACCAAGGACGAGATGGGGTGGGGGGGATTATATCTCCACGTTGGCCTTGGAAACGCCTCAGGACCCCACAGGACGAAGTAGTTAATGTTGCTGGGAAAGGCAAGTCTGGAACTCTCTGCTGGAACCGTTAACTCTGTGACCCCGACCCCGGACAAGCGTTTAGCAAACGGATAATACAAGAACGATAAGGCCTCAATTCCATTCCAAACTGAAAAGCTCACCCGTTTTGGCGCTCTTGGTACAGGTGCGTCCGTTGCCGTGTAGGCCTGGCGGGCAGCGACCGCAGACGTATCCGACGTGCGGGGGTCTGCGGTTGATGCACTGCACCCCGGGGAAACACGGGCGGCTGGCGCACGTCGATGACACAGCCGCCGCCACGGAACCTGATGACATCACAACAACAACACCACATAATGATGTCATAGCACGGTCATGTTGAGCTGCAGGGCTGAGTTTTACCATGGTTCTCAATGTCGTTTTCCGGGGACCACCAGCAGTCCAAATGGAGGTGTTTAACTCAGAGAGTGTGCACATGGAACCAAATGGATTCTACACTATAGATTGGGGGTCCCAGAGTAAAAACTAAAGAAATTGGATATAAATAGTATTACCTAATGAACCTATACTGGAACCACAAGACTGTCAAATTCCCATTACACAAGCTGCATTACAACTTAAGTATTGTGATTTCTTGCCCACCGGCTGCCCATTCTGGGTAGGGTGGGAGCATAATTCTAGGTAGACTGGGGCCCCTAACGTAATGTAATTGGCCCAAGGGGTTCCTTGAGTGAAATCAGGTGGGATGTTAATCATTTGTAACTCTGAGAGAGAGAGTGTGCAAATGTAACCAACGGACCCCATGATGTGGTCCATTTGGTAACATTTGCACTCTCTCAGATTAGACTGAGCACCGACGGTGTTCCTGTGCATTCTGTAAAACTCACCAGCATGTGTTTTCCCATTCCCTGTTGGCTGGAGGACAGCAGAGGCCTGGGCAAAGTGACCGGGTTTGACCTGCTCCGGGATAATATCTGGAACCTTCCCCAAACCGTCTGAGGTCTTGGACCGGGATGGGTCAAGTGTCATTCCTATAATCTTCTTTGGAATGTTAACCGTAGTTTGGGACGAGGCCGGGGTAACTCTTGGGGTGTTGTTGGGACGGGTGCGGGCCAGACTACTACCTGGAGACCTCCGGGGAGGCTCTGGTTTTGGTTTGGACGGGCGCTGGATCAAACCTGGGATCCTGGAAGCGGTGGAACGAGGAGCAGATGTAGCACTGGGCCTGGCGGTGGTCAGACTGGGGTCCTCTGAGAGAAAGAGAGAGATTTATCGTCATGTTTGTTCTTGAGTTGTTATAATTTCCAGTTAAGCCTGTCCCACAATTCACAGCTACACACATATTGATTTGAATAAATCTATACCCCACAACACAGGTATTAAATAATTCAGGAAACCAAAGTTTCGACAAGATAAGTCTTCCTCGGGTTACGCAATACTGTATTATAACACATTTAGCTCAAGTACCCCCAGGGGTCCCCGGACCACACTTTGGGAACACTAATCTGAGAAACAGAGAGAAAGAGAGAGACTAGAAGGGGTGGCAGAGAAAGTGAGCAAGGGTGATGGAAAAGGTGGAGCGAGTGACAGAGAGAGAGAGAGAGAGAGAGAGAGAGTTTGTATGAGAGTTTGAGATGTCATTGAGGCATGGTTATGAGCCAGGCAGGGAGCTAAGCTAACAGCTAGCACTGTAGGACCCGCTGTCATGGACCATGATACTGTGTGTGTTTGTGTGTGCACGTGCGTGCAATCCTATGCCAGAAGCCTGGGGAAGTCGTGTGTGTGTGTGTGTGTGTGTGACGTACGTGTGTGTGTGTACGTGCATGTAGGATACTTTATCAAATAGTCCCCTGAATGTGTCATTTGGCATGGTCGAGGTCAATATTAGTCTGGCGCAGAGATTCACTGAGCATCACTTACCCACGAAGGAGATATATTTATGAAAAGCCCTAACAAAACACGGATCAAGGAGATTCCTTTCAATGCTACATTGATACACACACACAGTTATGCCAGGTGCACTTTTTAAGCCTGTGACCCAAAAAAGAACCACTGTTCACCGTTTCTCAAACAAAGGCTTGTGACCCATTTTGGGTTGCAGCAGTTTTTTGTTTTTATGAGTCGTGACGCGAGTAAATATCCCATGGTTAAGGTGGGTGCAGTACTTGATTAGACCTGTTGAGCGACTATGAGAGATTGATGTATAAGTCGCTGAGAGGCGATGGGATGGGCCGGGTGTCAGACGCGCTCCGCAAACAAAAGGATTTCGCTGGGTCCAAAACAATACTTTTAAGGTGTTTTTATTAAAGTAAAGCATAACTTAAACGGTGCTCCAACATAAAGCAAATTGGGTACAGCGATCCAAAGTAAGTAAAGTAAATAAATAAAGCAAATAAAGCGGTCAACAAAAGTGCGGCTTCCCACACACCCCCTCTCTCTCACTGTGTGTGAAACAGGTGAACTAGGTGAGGTATTCAATGAAACAGGTCCGCCCCTCTGCCTGTCAATCAACCACATTAATCACCCGTGACAGCCCGCTCATTGCATAGACATCATTTCCAATTCATGGCTCTTACACGCCAGCCCCTAATTATTAGGTTATAATAATTACATCAAACATAATAGGAGGCATGAAATAACAGTACTCAAATTCCCGAACTTTTCTTCCTTTTGCATTGAATGAAAGTCTTTCTTCACCCGAACGCAAGTCATTTTCCGGGTAACACACTCGTCAAAGTCAATATCCAAAGTCAAAAACAGTAGAGATGAAAAAATACTCAAGTGACTGTATTTGTAATCCAAGGGAAAGTAATTGTAATCCAAGGAAAAGTAATTGTAATCCTTTTTCCACCTAAGTCCAACAGCTCATGGAAATTGTTCGCTGATCCTCCTCTGCCTCCTGGATCAAACAGATCTTCGTTGTTGGACGATCGAGGCAGCTATTCTTTGTTTCAATGCGTACCTGACGCACAAGGCCCCGCTTGTCCGGAAAGGTTTGTAAGACTCGTCCCATGACCCAGGAGTTCCTAGGTGCTGTGTTGTCCACGACACCTGCTGGGCCATTTTCCGCCGCTGTGCATTGAACTTCAGTGCCTTCTCCTTTTTTTTCTCTGTTTCTCAGTCTTTTTCTCTGCCAGCGAGACGACTCTTCATCCTCTGCCTCCTCTTCCTTTACCAGTCCTTCCACCTGCTCCTGAAACCTGGACTTCTCTGTGGCTTTGCTGTCCCTAACTGTTTCAGTCTTGTCGCCACCTTTTCCCTTTTCACCTCGACTTCATGAGCCTCCTTTATCAGGGCCTGATGGTTGAAGAAGTCTGGGTTGTGAGAACCTCCAGGAGCGATCACTTCTACTGCAGGGAGACCAGAGGGCTCCGCATTCATCTTCTCTGGACGCTTGACACGTTTCTTGCCAGTCTGCTGAAGGTACCATTGGTCCCCTTTGTCCTCCGTCTCTTTAAACTCTCCTCCCCAACTGTCAAAGAAGTCTCTTTCTGGGTCTTTGCTAGAGTCTGTCACTGCTTTCTTGGTGGTCCGAATGACCGGTCTTCTGTTCAACGGCTGTTTCTGCCTCTGTGCATCTAAGTTCACGACAGACACCCTGTTCACCGACAACTTTGGCTGCCGACAATCCATTGCATCGTTGCTCTCCCCTTTAAGCGGTCCGTTCACAGTCCAGCCAAGCATTGTCCTGATGGCATAAGGACCATTATTTACACTGCGAACGACCTGCAATGGTTCTAATGCCTCAGGAACATTAGTCCCTATCAATAGCTCAATGTCACCATCGATCTCAGGCAGTTGAACATGTATTAAATGAGGCCATCTCAAAAGGTCCCTCTGTTTGGGAATATTCCGCTTGTGGACGGGCATGCACATCTGTGTGTAAGCATTGGGAAGGTTACAGAAGTGCTCCTCGTTCAAACCAGCCACTTCCAGTCCGGACACGCTGTAGCTAGAAACAGCTTTCTCTTGGCCCATCGTCCTTAACATAATGTTTGTCTTCCTCCCGGTGAGGTCAAGTTTGTGCATCAAGGCTTCAGTGCAGAACACGGCAGAGCTTCCCGGGTCCAAGAAAGCGTAGGTGGTAATAATCTTGCTCCCCTTCTTGGACTTAACCTGTACTGGGACGATGGGCAGTTTACATTCGTCACCAGCCCCAGTAAGGCCACTCGATACCACTGTGCCCTCCACTGATATCCTTGACTTCCGATCCGATAGGTCAGACCCGTTGTTCCATTCTCTCTGAGTGTTATGAAGTACGGTTGGATGTTTCCGACCACAAGTTTGACAGGTAATCTTTTTCCCACAGAATTTGTTGATGTGTCCAACACTCAGGCATCCGAAACAGACTCCATTCTCTCTCAAGAAGCCTATCTTCTCTTCGTGGGGTCTTTTCTCCAACTGGGGACACATATCCAACGGGTGTTCTTCTCCACAGCACAGACATGTGTTAATTATTTCTTGAACATGTTCCTCTTCAAGTCCATGAGTCATGGTTTCCATGGGGGTCACAGTGGTGGCATAGCTAGTTCCTCTCATTCCAGATGGGTGTGAGTATTTGCTCGCGCCTTTAGGTGTAGTTGGTGGCGGGGCATCCTGTATGTTTCCAAATATTGGGTCAGTTAGAATTCTCACCTGTTTCCCAATAAAAGCGGTAATGTCTGTAAATGTAGCTCTACGTTTGAACTTTTCCTGTAGTTCCCAAGCTACATTTCTCCATGTATCTCGGAGCTTGTATGGCAACTTTCGTATAATGATCATCATATTTGCGGGCATGTCCAGATCATGCAAGTATTGCACTTCCTCCATGGCGTTACAGCAGCCTCTGAGGAAAAGACTGTACTCTTGAAGAGATTTTACATCTTCGATTGTAATGAGCGGCCATGAAAGAGCCTTGTCCATGTATGCGGATGCTATTTTCTGCTCATTTCCAAACTCCTCTTTTAACAGAGCCTTGGCTTTAGCATACCCCCTCACTGGGTCTAAGTGCTGGCAGCTCCTGACCAGTTCCCTGGGAAGACCCGTTGTATGCTGCTCCAGGTAGTACAGACGATCGCTGTCCTTTTGAGTATTATTTTCTACTCCATTTTCAAAAGCCTTCACGAAAGAATGGTATTTTAGTGGATCTCCATTAAAGATTGGCACCTCTCTTTTTGGCAAAGAGGAGAGGCAATGTTGCTGGATCAACAGTGTGGTAATTTCATTTTGCTTTCGCATAATGCTAAGCATCTCCCTTTGACAGTCATTTGCATTTGTATTTCCACAGTTAACATTTTCAAAATGAGCATTTGGATTTTGAGAATGAGCCCTTGTATTGTCATGATTAGTTACATTTGAACCATTGAAAACATATTGCATTTGTTGAACTGGGCGTGGCCTAGATTCCTGGTGCATAACTGACGGAGGCTGTGATTGTGAATGAATGAATTGAGAGTTGGTTTTGTCCTTAGGCCTTGTGGGTGTGAATGGATGGGCATCAACGTTGAGCGTTGGTAGTTTTCCTTGTGCCTTTTCCACATAAGAATTCATGCCATCCACAGTCTTTGTTTTTGAGGATCTCCCACTTACGACACTTTGAGATTTTAATACATTTAATTTTGCTATTTGTGCGGCAATGTCCTTATCCAGTTTCCATTGCTCCTTTCTCTTGCGCAACGTTTCCTCCTGAGCTTCAAGTTCATGTTTGTCCTTTAAGTTTTTCTGTTCGACTTGCATGGCTGCCAAGTCCGCTTGAGCCAACAGACATGCAGAGGAAACCCTAGAAGTGATGGAGTTTTGTGTACCAGATTTTCTTCCCACGTTTGACACACTGTCACTTGGTTGCACATCATCTTGAATGTCATGATGTGTTATGGACATACTTATTGATGCCGCTTGCGTCACTGAGGGAGATTTATACACTGTGGGAGGAGCGTCCACGTGCAATTGTGAACAAATTTCAAATTCAGTTTGCTCATCACTCTCAAAATGCCCCACCATTTCCTCTGGCTCATTCAACCAATTTTCCACGTCACCTTTAAATGTATGGCTGTATTTTGCAATGCTGCCAAACCATTCATTTTGTCTTTCCCTTTCCTCATCGTCAGGCAGTAAAGGCAATAATGTGTCATGAGACAATGTGGCTTGTGCATGATGTTCATTCAATGTAACCAACAAAGACTTCACGGTCAAAACATTTCCCTTTTTTTGCATGAATGATTTCATTTGTGGTATAATGGATTTCATTTTATTGACAGAAAGGCGGCGCTCCCGTTCAAGCTTGTCAATTTTATTCAGCGCGGCCTTAGCCGTTAGCACAATCTCTCGTTTTCCACGCTCCATTTCTGACTCAGAACTGGTAACCTCCCCAGTATGTATTAGACTCATTTTTCCTTTTAATTTTCCATTCGAATTATTTGTGCCACCAACACATCCACAATCCGCCCATTAAAAGGAAACGTATCCACAAGACATCATTCATTTAGTATTCAGTAGCCTAATTTTCATATGCAGCGCAGCAGTTCAAACAGACAAGCGGACATTCATTTATTGACAGCTACGGTATACGAGGATCCTTAATGAACTTTATTCCGAGCGTCAACTCAACCCGGGATTGACAGGTAGGCTGATCAGTGATCACTCGTCCCCAATGGAGTATAAAGAATATTCAAACTGCGTTCCTTCCATTATGCAGTTTACACTCGTCACTCGTACCTGACTTTAGTGGTTGACTTTGACAGTTACTCAGAATGTTTGTGTCATCCGGATCCTCCTTCCTTGTCTCCGACCGTCTTCCTTGTTATTGTCCACTTGATCCATATCTTCTGCTGTGTAATGCCGTCGTTGACAATGCCATTTTTGTTGACAATGTTGAGCGACTATGAGAGATTGATGTATAAGTCGCTGAGAGGCGATGGGATGGGCCGGGTGTCAGACGCGCTCCGCAAACAAAAGGATTTCGCTGGGTCCAAAACAATACTTTTAAGGTGTTTTTATTAAAGTAAAGCATAACTTAAACGGTGCTCCAACATAAAGCAAATTGGGTACAGCGATCCAAAGTAAGTAAAGTAAATAAATAAAGCAAATAAAGCGGTCAACAAAAGTGCGGCTTCCCACACACCCCCTCTCTCTCACTGTGTGTGAAACAGGTGAACTAGGTGAGGTATTCAATGAAACAGGTCCGCCCCTCTGCCTGTCAATCAACCACATTAATCACCCGTGACAGCCCGCTCATTGCATAGACATCATTTCCAATTCATGGCTCTTACAAGACCTTTTACTTAAGTGTTACTAGTTTCTGTTACCTTTACTTGAATGAGTATTACCATTGTCTTTGATCATTTTCTACAGTACTTGCCTGGTTGCTTTTATTTTACCCTTATTCGTTTGCTCTGTTGGGCAGAAACCACCATAATTTAACTTTTTTCAGTTTTAAAAGAAATGAATGCCCTACTTGATCATACTACAGCATCACAAAAATGTAGCAGTTCCACAAATTTAAGTTGCGTTGCTAAGTCACACATTTTGAGCTCGTAGAGAGCTAGTAGTAGCTACTTTTGCTGTTTTAGAATTTGAATCCTGAAAAGTAACAGTTTTGGAGGTTTCCCCCGACACAGACGATTCACTTTTAAGTTACAAATGATCAGCAAATGAATGAAGATACTCTTATCTCAATGAGACTTCATCGATTAGTGGCGTAAAATGACTACATGAATGTGCAGAATATAGAGCACAGCAGTGGCCGTGGTTTTCCGGACTGAAAAAAATCGGCCATTCATTTTTCCCATACGCAAAACCCAGGGTATTTATTAAATGTAGTATTGAATTTATATTATTTTTTCACAGAATCAAAGGTTTTATGCTCATGACTCACCAGGATGGCTTGATTCTAGGCCTAGAATAATTGATATTTATTTATATTTTTCTTAAATCTCTACGGGAAAATTTGAATTGGAGAGTTTTCAGTGGGTCCAGAAAACCACGCCCACTGCTAAGCTCTAGAAGCTGCGACAAAGCCATTAGAGTGATGAACACATTGATGGCATCAAGAATACCTTTGGTACTTTTTAGCATGCCTTAATTCTGATACTTGTGTACTTGATGGAGTGCCATAGTTTTGTACTTTTTTCTGTTTTGCACGTGCCTATCATAGCATTCTGTTTTGAAGCTAAGATCCTCTTAGTTGGAACAGAGTACTTGCACACTGTGGTAGATCCCAGTATTTGGTTGGCGCTGGTAAAGCGTGCGTCCGGTTTTAAGCCTGCAGAAAAAACATTGCACACTGTGTGGTAGATCCCAGTATTTGGTTGGCGCTGGTAAAGCGTGCGTCCGGTTTTAAGCCTGCAGTAAAACACAAAGCAGACCCTGGCAGACGCAGTGCTCTTCTGCTGCTGCCAGCGGCCCCCGGGCAACAGCTGTGGATGTTTCACACATGCACCGAAAACCCATCCGCCTGACAACACCACAGAGGAGAAGACTGATGAGGGGAGATGGATAGAGATAGATTGAGAGAGATGGATGTTCAGAAGGAGGGAGATTGAGGGGCGATGAAGCAATGGACAGTGGACAGAGGGTGCTAGAGATGAAAAGGAGAGGTTTTAAGAAAAGAAAAGAGACGGACAGAGAGAGAGAGAGGTTGGGAGAGAGAGTAAGAATAGGAAAAACAGAAGGTAGAGGTGACAGATCAGAGCCAAGGAACATTAAAGGGCAACTTTGCAGACATATACCAGAGGCAGGGAAAGGGACGGAACGATAGCAACTCCTGCGTACCGCTCACTCCATGCACTGCTCCATAGTCATTCACATTGGGCTGTGTCTTTAAACTATTCAAAGGAACAGTGCCCATGTGCCACCTGTCTAGCTCACTAGAGTCAGAGAAACACCAGAAACACCTCGTTTCCCCTGAATCCGACACAAACAATGCATTCTACTATAACACGGCCACCAAGATGTGGAATGGCCCCGTCTAAAGACATTTAAAAAAAGTCTTGATTCCCTCGGTGGCTTCACCAAACGCTCCCCAGCCGGCCTTTTCTTTTCATCATCTGTACATACTGTAGATCTATTAGTATTGGTGTTGGTTATGATAATATTATGTTAAGTATTGTATGTATTTCTATGCCTTTGTAATTGAGTACAATGGATCACAATGGAAACTCCTGTACCATTATCAAACCTGTTAATAAAGTATTCCATCGATTAATCAACCAATCAATCAAAAATAAAATAGATAAAATATACAATAATAATAATATAATAATAAACAATTTCAACATGGCATTTCTTTTTACATTTTCAAAAATAGATCTACAAGTTCACAAGGCTTGTTAGCTATTTTTGTATAAAAACTAAAAGTACAATATAGGGGTTAAGTGGATTAACTCAAGGACCCCTGGGAGTCCCTGGACCACACTTTGCATTGGAAAGCGCAAAGCCGGAATGGTGTGGTTATGTGATACCTTACAATTAATCCAGGGCTTTCTGCTGACTCAACCAGTCAAGTATAAAGATCTCCATTTGGTTATGACAAAAGCGAAGTTTTTAGTTTTGTGGGATTTATTTATTTATTATGTGTGCCTTGCAGTTTGGAGCAGACGGCTCAGGAGAAAAGCCTGCAGTTTTTCATTATAGTCTCAGGTTCTGCCAGTAATAAGATCCAGATCGCGTGGAAAAGGAATCCATGTCTGTTATCAGTGTTCTGTAGAGAGGACGGCAAAATCCTAGTCTACCTCAGCCAAGTAATTTACTCTTGTAAAAACGACTTGAGTTCCATCTTTACAACTTTACAAGTGCAGAGAATAATGCCAATAAAGTGGATCATTGCATCTGATCCCCGCAAAGTTAAAAACACGTGTTACAGAAATGTTCTGGAAACAACTGAAATTATCTAAATTACTTACAGCAAGTCCTATTTTATATTTTGCCAATGACATCTGGGCCATCAGAAAGTTCAAAAAGGTTCACCCCCGGCCCGCCCAGCATATCTGGACCCCCCGCGCCACCAATCATAAGAATCTGAGCACCCATCATATGGGTGAAGCTGGAACTGCATTCCGATCCCCACAAGAGAATAAAGTTTTACCATAGCTGATCGAGTTCTTAACGGATCACATCCATTCATTTTGACACAATTAGCTTTTGAACTTTTTAATGTTTTGAACCCACCCAAAAAAAAAATAACTACCACAAACACCTTATTGCACAAGGCCACAGCGGGATGGCTGTTCAATGCATTTGAATGAGGATGCGTGCAGGCACACACATTTTTCCAGTGAGAACGGCTGCATTCATTTACACGGAGAAGAAGAAAATCAGTGTCTGTGCGCTTTTGCTTGCGCTCCTGGTGGGTTTAAATGGACCAACCCATTTAATATCACGTGACACTGATCATCCCCTGTATCGCTTCTTCAACCTCATGCCATCAGGACAAAGATACAGAACCTTACCCTGGAAAAAGGTTTGTTTCAGTAGGAGTTTTGTCCCCTCAGCCATCGCGGCATTAAACAAACTGCCCCGCCGATAGGATGGTTTCTGTACACAGTGGGGAACTCATGTTTTTTTTTTTGTTGTTTCTGTACTATGTGCTGCTTTTGCTGTTGGTGTTGAACAGACCTGTGAAAATGAATATCCTTCGGGACAATAAAGATTATTATTATTAACCAATGGTTCCTGAGTCTATCTCCTGTCCCATGGACATGACACTAGTATGTTGCAGGGACTTGCATGGATCCTTAATACTGTGTGCCAAGCAGTCAGGAATTGGGTAATAATTTTGTACTCAAACTGGGATTGAACCCTCTACCCCTGACCTCCCAATCGCAGGGTGTATGTACACTCTAACCACAAACCCACTGAGCTCGTTGTAGGCGGATACACACTTGTAAATGAGTTAGACACCTTGAGCTTACTGTACCTGTACAAGTGACTCCATCTCCCAGCATGCCTTGGGGGCAGGGGGCACAGCTGTAGGAACCGAAGCTGTTGATGCAAGGAGCCCCAGGGTAGCATGGCTTCCTCTCACACTCATTAATGTCCTCCCTGCACGTCATACCTTCACACACAACAAGAGAAGCGTGTTTGTGTGTGTGTGTGTGTGTGTGTGCGTGTGTGTGTTAGTGCGTGCGTGTGTGCAAAATAACAAAAACTAGACATGCATGCAAATGGTTGCAAAGGAGTGCTTTGTCCATTTTCATATAGTTGGTCACTATAATGTTCATTTTAAATAACAGTGACAATCATTGGTAGGCAGTTGTGGCAAAGACATCATTTCTAATAATAATAATAATAAAAATCACACCCGTGTGAAGCGAGGGGCACTCTTATCATCGTACATCATCATACATCGTCTCATTCCGGCCAATCAGAATTTGCGTCCTCACCTTCGTCTTCAGTGTTTGTCTTTACACAAACACTTAAAATTGTCCATTCATTGTCAATGGCATTTCATGTTTGTGTCAGGACAAAGTTTTTGTTTACAGACACGCTAAAAGCTGGACATAGGAGGGGCTATCGCCCTCAAAAATTGTAGCTGCAGGCAGTGATAAGCCAAGCCAAAACCGGGCTCGAGTCTACGGTTGGAGACTGGAGATGACGTCACTATTTTTGTTACGCTGATTGGCTGTTGTCTGTCAACGCTGTACTCCCGCAGCCAACCATGCATTAGCAGGTCTCTAGACCCACGGGAAAAATACAACTCTGAAACTATTAAAAACTAAACTAAAGAAAAAAGAAAAGAAAAACTGAATGAAGAAATCAAAGCTATAATTACGTTAAGGGGTGTGTTGCATACAGTATGTGCGCACGTGCATGTGCGCGCGAATGAGCGTACTCGCATGCGTGCCCGTGTGTGTGTGTGTGTGTGTGTGCGTGACTCACCCGTCAGCCCTGTAGGACATTCACAGCTGAAGCCGCGGGCCTCGTTGATGCACACGCCGGCCGTGCACGGGGACGACGCACAGCGGTCCACGTCTCGCTCGCAGAGGTCACCTTGTGACCCCTCGGGACACACGCATAGGAACCTCCCACTGCCTGCTGGGAAATTCACATCCGTCACGCACGTGCCCCCTTTCTGACAGCCACAGGGTACCACCTCCACCTGTAGAGGGAGGACAAAGGCAAGGCTCAACTCCTCTTCACCACCCCCACCTCTCCTCTCCTCCCAGGCTGGTTAAGACTAGCTGTCCGTTTTATACAAATTTAAACAATGAAAATTATCAAGAGCTAGCGACTAAATAGTAACTATAACCCATGAGGTTTGCGACCGACAGCAATGATATTTGTCAAATTGTGCCGTTTAAACATGATTTTGTAATTATTTGGAAATTATAATAAAAGGAAAAACCAAGGAAAACATGAATGGAAAACACTGTTTGTTTCCTCTCCCCTCCCCTCCCCTCACCTCCACATGGGTGGTGCTCTGGGCGTTGCATTCGTCCGACAGCATGAAGCGGAAGGAGCGCCGAGGCCTCCGCTCCTGGCCAGGAACCTTCCAGATGAGGAGGCCTGCTGGGGAGAGCTGCACCTCCTCCTCCTCCTCCTGCTCCTCCTGCTCCCGGCCCTCCTCCTCTAGCTGGAAGAGGAGTGCAGAGCCCTCGGGGTCGGAGGCAGAGAACTGGAAGACAAAGTTCTCCCCGGGGAATGTCCGCAGCCTGCCCGCGGGACGGTGGAAGGTCGGGGGTTCATTCACTGCGGGGAGAGGGAGAGAGGAGCTATTTTCACATTCATTAAAAACAAGTGTAAACAAAATCAGCTGTAGAGTAGATTTAGTAGACTAAACCTAAAACCTTTCCAGAGGACTAAAATATGACTAAAACTAAAATTGTATTCAAAAGACTATGACAAAAGTCAAAATTAGCACTGGAGAGGAGAGGGGGGATACAATAACAGGAAAGGAGAGGGGAGAATTCAGTGTGTGTCGTTTGTTTTAACCTCCTTTGTTGTTGTTGTTGTTGTTGAATGGAGTCCCCCAGGGCTCCATCCTAAGTCTTCTAGTATTTCCCTCTGAACCAAAGCTCACAACGCGTTGCAACGCAATGCTTCGTGAGCTTGTAAGGAAGGCTACAGGCTTTAGTTCCGACACTATTATTAGTCCGACAGTCATTAGACCGACAACCCATACCTCAAACCCTAACCTAACCATAACCGCAAGCGCTCATAATTATACCATCGGATCCCTGTAGGACTTGTGAGTTTATGATTATGTATGTTTAAGATGAAAGGGACTATTTTGGATATATACATTAGGGTTAACATAACATTTTGAAAAAATACATTTTATAGTTGGAGAAATAAAACATTTTAAATGGTCTTACACCAAATAAAGGCCCCATGAAAGTGAATAAAGATATATTTTCTGTGTAATGTTAAACGCATTACCTGCCCTTGACATGTTTTACGTGGCCACTGGAGGGTGCTGTTAACCTATGGGTCATCCATGGTTTTCGGTGATTCTCCATGGTTTCGCCCGCTTTTAGAAGCCATAGAAAACAGCACTACAACGCAATCCAATCATGCATGCAATGGCCACAGAGCAGGCTCTCAATCACGGCCTGTATCTTTCAAACTCATTGTCGCGTATTGACCATCATTATTGTCCGATTCTATAGGACATCCGTGAGCGTTATTAAAGAGAGCACCTGTGTGTCGAATGGAGCGACGCAGAATATTCGATGATTTTCAAAAGGTAGGTGAAAAGCCGAGTCCGCCATGAGGACCTTGTATAGAGCCCTTGTGATTCCGGACGGTAAACTAAATATAGGGATTAGGAGGTTAATTCATACCCCCTAATGTTCCACCCACCCCCTCAACGGGACCTCAAAGACACGTGCCTATAATCCCTAACACGGGCGCACTTAAAGCCCGGAACAGACCACCCAGAAGAAACTATCCCATGTTATTTTCTTGTATCAAAGCTACAAAGTGATTGCTGCCTGGGGGAAAGTGTTTTATTTTTATTTTTTATATATTATTATTCCTGAAGATGCTCTTCCTGTATTTTATGCATTTCCTCATGGGCCAGATCAAACTCGTGGCCGGAGGTCGGTCGGTCGGACGTCCTCTCGAACCCCTCCTCCATCCCCCTCCTCAACCCACCCACCCATGATCTGAAAGGTCCCACAGCAGCTCTCCTGTGCAGCAGCCATTAAGCAGGATGGATATCCGTGTTCTTGTTGTCCTGCTCCTCTCTCAGCAGGAGCACATTCAAAAAGCAACAGCCAAAGAGAGGCCATCTATCTGCCGGGGGATGGGATGGGATGGGCTCAACACAACAAAAGCCCTGGCCTGTTGGCCTGTCTTCACACACGTCCAAGCCCAGTCTGTTGTCTCTATATGAATGGAACACGTCTGTTGTCTCTATATGAATGGAACACGTCTGTTGTCTCTATATGAATGGAACACGTCTGTTGTCTCTATATGCCCCCCTGTCTGTTGTCCGTTTAATGCAGTGCTTCTCAAGGTGGGGACCGGGTGTACAAATGGAACCATACCTTGGTTGAGCGACCAGGAGAACTTGGAGGCATCGGGGTCACAGATGAGACAGGGGCTGGTGAGGCTGGAGTCTCCCTCTGCAAAACACATCCCGTCTATGGTACATGTCCTCTCCTGGGGGAGAGAGACAGAGAGAGAGAGAGAGAGAGAGAGAGCATGACAAACGGAAAGACAGGACAATATTAGCTGGAGGAGTCGTGAAGACATACATTTTTTTTAAATCATTAACTTAGAACTTCAGAAAAGTTAAAGCACTACAGTTCCCAGAAAACGTTGATGAAATTTTAATTTGGGCCGTTAACATTTTGAACTTTTCAGCAACAGATTTGCTCTCTCTCTCTCTCTCTCTGGACTATAACAGACAGGATATGAGCTATAAATAATCTAACATACCATCTCTACCTCAGGTAATTCAATTTGATTCAACATTGGCGAGCATGGATTATCCCCTGGCATTTGGGTGTGTGTGTGCTCGTGTGTGTGGTGCGTCCGTCCGTGTGTGTGTGTGTGTGTGTGTGTGTGTGTGTGTGTGTGTGTGTGTGTGTGTGTGTGTGTGTGTGTGTGTGTGTGTGTGCGCTAGGAGGGGAGCATGCATGGGGGTTTAAAATGAGACATTGATTGCTCCATGTTGGACCAGCGAGGGAGAGAACTGCTTATCTGCTTGCTCGCTTGCTTGATTCATCCAAAATCTACAGTAAGTGCTATCGCAGACATGCAACTCGTCCCACACCGAACATGCAACAATGCTTCACTGCACATTGACATCTAAACAACTGGAGGTCTCCATTTTAGCACCGCTCGTCACATTTTCGTCGCAGTCGGGTAGAAACCTCTCGTCTCCATCTTATGTTACATTTGAAACGGCCGGCGACTTGGCGACAAAGTCGCATTTTAACAAATGCGCTACTTTGTCACACACACACACAGACGTGTTCAGAAATAGCTAAAATAGCCGATCTACAAGCTCAAAACGTGCCAGCTTCATCCGTCTCTCTCTGAAATTGCCCGTTCACATTTCTGATGCGGTCCGGCCATGTGACAATTAGAGCTGTCCCCGACTAAGGATTTGTATAGTCTAAATTAATATGAATAAATTTGCTGTTAGTCGACTGATAGTCGACTGATAGTCGACTGAGCACCCCCACGAATGGGGGTCGATGTTGGGTGAACATCGACTGAGAGGCTTGTCATTAGCCAGATTGAGCACAGCAGGTGAGATTGAGATCAGGCCAGCGCACTGTGCGATTCAAGTCACAGGCAGTGGCACATTGCCACACAGGCAGACACACTCCACATGCACATTGGAGATTGATTAAAAAAAAAAAAAAATGTGGTGAACATCGACTGAGAGGTGGTCAGTCGACTGAGACCCGTTTCCGATCGATTAGTCGACTATTCGACTAATCGAGGTCAGCCCTATAGTGACAATGAGTGCCATTTGTAGCATTCGTGTGTACTGTAGAGGCCATTCAGGGGCCCTTTCGTTCCCGCTGTGCTGTGAGCGTCCATGTCTCGGACCCGTAAAGTAGTTCTGACACCACTGTGAGCGTCCATGTCTCGGACCCGTAAAGAAGTTCTGACACCACTGTGAGCGTCCATGTCTCGGCCCCGTAAAGAAGTTCTGACACCACTGTGAGCGTCCATGTCTCGGACCCGTAAAGAAGTTCTGACACCACTGTGAGCGTCCATGTCTCGGACCCGTAAAGAAGTTCTGACACCACTGTGAGTGTCCATGTCTCGGACCCGTAAAGAAGTTCTGACACCACTGTGAGCGTCCATGTCTCGGACCCTTAAAGGAGTTCTGACACCACTGTGAGCGTCCATGTCTCGGGCCACATACAGCAGTACTGACACCACTCACCACTGAAGCCAACCAACAGCCACCTCTTGATATGAGGTTAACCTATCATGTCAGATTTCCTTCCTCCTCCTCCTCATCTCAATGCCAGGTATTTCAGGCAAATAGCCTGAATTAGACGTCATTTTGTAGTCCTATACGTTATGTCGGGTCCAAGTGGACAGCAGCTCACGTCATGGCTAAAATACTGAATTGACAATGGGTGAAAATCGTGAAAGAAAAAGTATGGACCCCAGCGGGACCCCGATCAACAAAGTATATAGGGTCAAAGTGGTTAACTGTCGTTATCGGTGGCCTTTATTGATGCGTGCCGAGTTACTGTACCTTTAACTTACAGAGTCCTGAGGGGGAGGAGTCACAGATCTGGCACACGCCGTCGTAGATGGTCAGCACCTTGGTCTGGCTGTACTGGGAGCCGTCGTTCGTTACCTAGTGGACAATTTAGGCATTGAGCAGACGCCAACTTAATCCAGAGTGACAGTACAGTAAGCAAGAACAAAATGTGGTGGTAAGACATCAAATACATAAAAAATAGTCGTCAAGAATCTATGAAACTATGCGTACAGCGTGTGTTATGTCTACAAAAATGCTATCTAAACTACATAAGTTGAGTAAGGTTTTTGGGGCTAAGATGGAGTCTGAAGAGGTGGGCGAGTCTGGGAGGTGGGACAATATTAAGCGACGAGGTTGGCAGTGTTATAATAAAGTCAGTAAGTACTGTACTTAAGTACCATTTTGAGGCATTACTACTTTACTTGAGTATTTCCAGTACTTTTGGTGGCAACTTAATAGCGTGGGAGAGAGCAAGGAAGCGAGTTTCCCTCCCTCTTTTCTTTCTTTTTTTCCCAAATGGAACCCTGCAGGTGAACCTGGTTAAAGGACAGCAGATGAGAGCGATCGCTGAGAGAGCGATCACTGTGGGAAATTAGTCTAATTTCATAATAATTACAAATCAGACAGAATGCAGTGGCAACATGTCTCCTTATTATACCTCATGCGATAAAACAGAGCAGCGGAACACACGCATTACACATTAAGATACGTTGAACTAATTAAACTCAAGCAGCAGCTTGCTGATTTTCCAGGGGCAGTCTCTGGACACTCCCGAGAAAAGGTTCTGAGAAAAGCAGGCTGGAAAGAAACTTCAGTAAACTTCAGAAAAGCATGTTTTTGTCCTTTTTTTATCCATTAAGATTATGTGAACGGTCTTTAATTTAAGACATGATTCTAGAAATGCCTTCTAAACTAAAACACTTTCAACATCTGAATAGCCAACGCAGAAATCTAACATGTCACAGATGCTTTCCCAGTTTCAATGGGTTAAAAAAAGCAGTGCAGTGGACTACACCAGTGCATCTAAAAACAATGGGTCGCGACCCATTTCTGGGTAAATGGACCCATTTATTATTACATGGGTTTCCCTTTAAAGTTATTATCTCAAAAGATAGTCTTGTCTCGTCTTGTCGTACGTTTGTCTTGTTTTTGTTTCAAAACTTGATTCAGGTTATGTGGTTTGTATTAGTGTCGCTTCCATGTTAGCATAGGACTATGCAACTTTTTATTTTATTTTCTTATTTTTATTTTATGCTACCACAATATTTTGTGTATGGACTCAAAACATTTTGTTATCTTTTATAAGTTTCATATGGGTGTGTCACATATGCTGTCATTTGATTTACTGTATACCCTGAATCTTGAATAAACAAAACAGTGAAGATTTAGATATATCCTATATATAAAATATATATACATTTTTTTCATCATTTTGAAAATAGTAAATAATAGAAATAATCAAATTATAATAGAAATCTTCCAGTATAGTAAAAGTTCCTCAACAGTGTGTGAAGTGTTTCTACCTGGATCTCCCAGCGTGCGTAGGGCTTGTCATCCATCATGAAGTCCTCTGTGTGGGCGGCCATGTTGCTCAGGGACGGAACGGCGCAGTCCAGAACCTTGGAGCTGAGGAACGTGGCTCTGGTCCTCTGCTTCTCACCTGGAGACCACTCACCATTCATGTACTGTAGACCACACACACACACACACACACACACACACACACACACACACACACACACACACACACACACACACACACACACACACACACACACAATGTAAAAACATGAGTCCAGTGTCAGATGTTATGTTCATTGTTAAGGTGGTCTTAAGGAATGTCCAGAAATATAGAAAAATAATAATAATACTTGACAAAGCCTTTTTCCACAAAGGGCCAGGTAGGTTTGGATAGCGTTTTTATCCTCGAGGGTCTAGACATGTGTGGCGACGTTGTGAAGGGTCTTACCGTCAGTCTGGTAGCCAGACAGCTGAGGTCTGGGGACTGGATGAAGCCCAGGCCAAACACCCTGACGCTGCGACAGTCAAAGTGTCTGATGTCACACAGCCCTCTGTTCTCCAGGTCTGTCACCTCCACAGGCTGACCTATCAGGAGACAGAGAAGAACACTGTTCAGCCAATCAGAATAATGCAGGAGAGAATATAGTCTGACCTATCAGGACACCAAGGATACGGTTAGACTATGGGCGCAAGCACATCTTCGCGTCAGAAAACGCCTAGAGCAGGCGTCTCTTCCGGGTTTTTAAACAGCTGGTGGATGGAAATGACGCTCACACACGGCTTCAACTTGTAGCGTCGGCAAAAAAACTGAAACGCTTTGCCGACGATATAAATTGAAGTCGCGCAGCCAATCTGAATCTACAGGAGAGATTATAGTCTGACCTATCAGGACACCAAGAATACGGTTAGCCGATCAGGATCTGCAGGACGGATTATAGTCTGGACTATCAGGACACAAAGAATACCGTCAGGAGAATAGTCGTACTTATAAGTTAACATTTTGGCAAATGTTTTGTATTACTGTTATTGGGGTTATTGAGCTGTTTGCTCAGGAAAACTTTGACACAGAATGGGAAGGTCAGCCTACTGTATAGCGACGTTCCAATTCCCAGTACCTACTCATCTAAAATCTGCAGGGGATCTGTTAGAACCTTCCCTAACACATCCGGGACAACACTCCACACTTCCCAGACTCTTCCCCTTCTGGCTCCCAAACGGTGGAACGAACACCCCCATTGCAGTTAGAACTA
Organism: Protomyctophum bolini; assembly: GCF_963924005.1. Taxonomy (NCBI): domain Eukaryota; kingdom Metazoa; phylum Chordata; class Actinopteri; order Myctophiformes; family Myctophidae; genus Protomyctophum; species Protomyctophum bolini. Next base: position 9,695,634 of record NC_137885.1, read on the forward strand.
TAGATTCACTCCCAAGCTTCCACTGTGTTGTGAACTTATTTAGTTTAAGTTATTCCATTATAATCAACTTGTTTTAAGTTTGGGTCCTGAGCTAAAACATTTGGGAACAGGGCCGCACAGCACAGCGTATACTCACTGATCGTCAGGCTGCAGTCGTAGAAGCTGTAGCTGGGGTAACACTGGCAGCCCCACTCGGTGCAGTGCCCGTTGCCGTTGCAGAGGTTGGGGCAGCGCAGGGCGGTCACCACCTCCCCCGGAGCGTCGCCCAGCTCTGCCGCACGCACCGTCCGGTTCTCCAGCAACCTCCGCTCGCACTCATTCTCCAAGTATGGCACCTGGACGTAGACAATATATATATATATACATTTAACCTCTTCTCAGAGTGGTGTCCCGGGACCCCCAGCGATCCTTGAAGGGGTTCCAAGGGGGGTCCCCAGCGAAATGAGTATGGCAAAATGAACATGGCATTTGGGTCCTCGACATGAACATGTTTTGATCCAACATAGTGGTTCCCAAACTGGGGGTCGGGACCCTAAGTGGGGGTCCCCAAATGATTTTGGGAGGTGCGCAGATGATTAGCTTAATGTGAAACATTGTTTTCTAACGTAACAGTGGTATCTGCACATTTCTAAAGTTACATTGTAATGACTTTTAAAACCTTTAACACAAACTGCACATAGGACGTCTAGAAGCGTCTTAGGGATTCGAACCGAGCATCCTCAATTTTTAAGTACTTCCGGCACCGAGTGTGTGTTCATAAATACCACAATCAATATTGTGAAATATAGCCCATCTACAAGCTCAGAATTATCTGTGCAACTGAGTCAAACTAAATGTAATGCCTATTAGTCCTTGGGCCGGACGAGATATCGGTACCGAAAAGGCGGCAAAGTTTAGTTGTGATTTTTTTATTCCTATACATCCCTAGATTAGGTTTTGATATGATAGACCTTGCTGACTGGTAGCTTTTTAGTGGTTATCACCTCAAACCCCCCTTTTTGGTATATGGCTCTGGCGAAATTGTGTAAAGGCATACATTAATTCACTAAAATTACAAAAATCGACTTGGTAGTCTAAAATTTGTCATGTAGTATCTTGACACATAGGGGTAAGTAGCAGAATAGGATTTTGGGGCTATCTACCATTGTATTCTTAAATATGACCTACATCATCCTCAGAAACACAAAAATATACACTGTCCGTTTAACAAATAACAACAAAGATGGTTATTTTCCAGCACATTAGGGTGAATATAACTGCCTCACTTGTATATAGAAAACTTCCCATATCCTTAAGCTTCAATTTAAGCCCAAGATGACCTCTCTATCTTGAAGATTACTCTTTCTGTGGCCAAAATGCTGCACTATACCTCAAATCGGAGACATTTTCATTATCAGTCCTAGAATGTAACAATAGGTTCACATGTTCTGCAACTACTGCTGTCTGAAGTTAGAAACATGAATACTACAGCAGGAACACAAATTCCTTTTATTATATTTATATTTATTTATTATATTATATGCACATAATAGCTTGTTTCAGTACATAGCCTATCAATAGTCACCCAAATCAATGTGCACCCAAATGTTAATAGAAAATAGAAAAAAAAATAGAAATGTTGAATGGGAGAAGAGGTAGAAACCTGATTGTGTCCACCTTGATGCATTAATATAATTCAACCATCATCACTCCATGTCACCCTCAATAAATATATGTGAAACCACAAGCCGACTATGGTCCTGCATGGTTCTCTAATAGGCACACTGGTGTAAGGGTGATATAGCCTACAACCAGCAAACCCCTTCGTACAGTATACAATTCTTTCATGGTCCTTCGAGCACGGATCACCCTGCCATCAGAGATGGACCGGAGTCCCCCTCCCCAGCTCCACCGCCACCATCGGCGCAGCAGCGACCATGGGCCCCAGCCCCCCAGCAGCCATGGCCCTCAGCCCCCCAGCAGCCATGGCCGTACTGTACTGTACATTATGTGTCGCATGTCGTTATAGGTGAGCCGTACTGTACTGTACTGTACATTATGTGTCGCATGACGTTATAGGTGAGCCGTACTGTACTGTACTGTACATTATGTGTCGCATGTCGTTATAGGTGAGCCGTACTGTACTGTACATTATGTGTCGCATGTCGTTATAGGTGAGCCGTACTGTACTGTACATTATGTGTTGCATGTCGTTATAGGTGAGCCGTCCTGTACATTATGTGTCGCATGTCGTTATAGGTGAGCCGTACTGTACTGTACATTATGTGTCACATGTTGTTATAGGTGAGCCGTACTGTACTGTACTGTACATTATGTGTCGCATGTCGTTATAGGTGAGCCGTACTGTACTGTACATTATGTGTCGCATGTCGTTATAGGTGAGCCGTACTGTACTGTACTGTACATTATGTGTCGCATGTCGTTATAGGTGAGCCGTACTGTACTGTACATTATGTGTCGCATGTCGTTATAGGTGAGCCGTACTGTACTGTACATTATGTGTTGCATGTCGTTAAGGTGAGCCGTACTGTACAGTACATTATGTGTCGCATGTCGTTATGTTGTCCAGCTTTCACAGCATGTCAGGGCCCTCAGCTCCACAGCAGCAGCCATGGCCCCCACTCCCCCAGCTCCCCAGCAGCAGCCATGGCCCCCACTCCCCAGCAGCCATGGCCCCCACTCCCCCAGCTCCCAGCAGCAGCCATGGCCCCCAGCTCCCCAGCAGCCATGGCCCCCACTCCCCCAGCTCCCAGCAGCAGCCATGGCCCCCAGCTCCCCAGCAGCCATGGCCCCCACTCCCCCAGCAGCCATGGACCCCACTCCCCCAGCTCCCAGCAGCAGCCATGGCCCTCAGCTCCCCAGCAGCCATGGCCCCCACTCCCCCAGCTCCCAGCAGTAGCCATGGCCCTCAGCTCCCCAGCAGCCATGGCCCCCACTCCCCCAGCTCCCAGCAGCAGCCATGGCCCCCAGCTCCCCAGCAGCCATGGCCCCCACTCCCCCAGCAGCCATGGCCCCCACTCCCCCAGCTCCCCAGCAGCAGCCATGGCCCCCAGCTCCCCAGCAGCCATTTCAGGGCTCTATAGGGTCCAGCATTCAATGCATTTCAGGGCTCTATAGGGTCCAGCATTCACAGCATTTCAGGGTTTCTATAGGGTCCAGCATTCACTGCATGTCAGGGCTCTATAGGGTCCAGCACTTTCGTCATGTAGGTCTATAGGGCTCTGAAATAGCATTCAGGGCTCTATAGGATTCAATTAAATAGGTATGAATTCAATCCTTACATTAGGAGCATGTCTGGGCTCTCTAGGGTCCAGCATTCACAGCATGTCAGGGCCCTCAGCTCCCCAACAGCAGCCATGGCCCCCAGCTCCCTAGCAGCCATGGCCCCCACTCCCCCAGCTCCCAGCAGCAGCCATGGCCCCCAGCTCCCCAGCAGCCATGGCCCCCACTCCCCCAGCTCCCAGCAGCAGCCATGGCCCCCAGCTCCCCAGCAGCCATGGCCCCCACTCCCCCAGCTCCCCAGCAGCAGCCATGGCCCCCACTCCCCAGCAGCCATGGCCCCCACTCCCCCAGCTCCCCAGCAGCAGCCATGGCCCCCAGCTCCCCAGCAGCCATTTCAGGGCTCTATAGGGTCCAGCATTCACAGCATGTCAGAGCTCTATAGGGTCCAGCATTCAATGCATTTCAGGGCTCTATAGGGTCCAGCATTCACAGCATGTCAGGGCTCTATAGGGTCCAGCATTCACAGCATGTCAGGGCTCTATAGGGTCCAGCAGTCACAGCATTTCAGGGTTTCTATAGGGTCCAGCATTCACTGCATGTCAGGGCTCTATAGGGTCCAGCACTTTCGTCATGTAGGTCTATAGGGCTCTGAAATAGCATTCAGGGCTCTATAGGATTCAATTAAATAGGTATCAATTCAAGCCTTACATAGGAGCATGTCTGGGCTCTATAGGGTCCAGCATTCACAGCATGTCAGGGTCCTCAGCTCCCCAACAGCAGCCATGGCCCCCAGCTCCCCATCAGCCATGGCCCCCACTCCCCCAGCTCCCAGCAGCAGCCATGGCCCCCAGCCCCCCCTAGCAGCCATGGCCCCCACTCCCCCAGCTCCCCAGCAGCAGCTGAGGGCCATGGCTGCTGGGCCGATGGTGGCGGTGGAGCTGGGGAGGGGGACTCCGGTCCATCTCTGATGGCAGGGTGATCCGTGCTCGAAGGACCATGAAAGAATTGTATACTGTACGAAGGGGTTTGCTGGTTGTAGGCTATATCACCCTTACACCAGTGTGCCTATTAGAGAACCATGCAGGACCATAGTCGGCTTGTGGCTTCACATATATATATATTGAGGGTGACATGGAGTGATGATGGTTGAATTATATTAATGCATCAAGGTGGACACAATCAGGTTTCTACCTCTTCTCCTATTCAACATTTTTATTTTATTTTTTTCTATTTTCTATTAACATTTGGGTGCACATTGATTTGGGTGACTATATTGATAGGCTATGTACTGAAACAAGCTATTATGTGCATATAATATAATAAATAAATATAAATATAATAAAAGGCATTTGTGTTCCTGCTGTAGTATTCATGTTTCTAACTTCAGACAGCAGTAGTTGCAGAACATGTGAACCTATTGTTACATTCTAGGACTCTGGAAGGCTATAGTGACTGATAATGAAAATGTCTCCGATTTGAGGTATAGTGCAGCATTTTGGCCACAGAAAGAGTAATCTTCAAGATAGAGAGGTCATCTTGGGCTTAAATTGAAGCTTAAGGATATGGGAAGTTTTCTATATACAAGTGAGGCAGTTATATTCACCCTAATGTGCTGGAAAATAACCATCTTTGTTGTTATTTGTTAAACGGACAGTGTATATTTTTGTGTTTCTGAGGATGATGTAGGTCATATTTAAGAATACAATGGTAGATAGCCCCAAAATCCTATTCTGATACTTACCCCTATGTGTCAGGATACTCCATGCCAAATTTCACACTTCCATGTGTATTTATGTAATTTTAGTGAATTTTTATTTGCCTTTACACAATTTCGCCAGAGCCATACCAAAAAGGGGGGTTTGAGGTGATAACCACTAAAAAGCTACCAGTCAGCAAGGTCTATCATATCAAAACCTGATCTAGGGATGTATAGGAATAAAAAAATCACAACTAAACTTTGCCGCCTCTCCGGTACCGACATGTCATATCTGGGCACTTGGCCCAAGGACTATATACAATTCCAAGTGTTTGTCAGTGTGGTGGGTCCTCGGTTTAAATTTGATTATTTGGGGGGGGGGTCACGCACGGCCTGAAAGGTTTGGGAACCCTTGATCTAACAGACCATGCTCCTATACTCACCAGGGCCTCCTCCCAGGCCAGGTCGTCCTTCAGCTGGAGGTCCAGCATGCAGAGGTCCACGGCCTCGCCCAGGCGGCGGCCCAGCAGCCGGCCGCACACGGCGCCCACCGTGGAGTTGGACAGGGCCGCCTGGCACACCTCCAGGGCCTTGGCCGAGGTCAGGCCGCTGGGGGCCGGCCAGCGGGGCCGGACCTCCGGGCGAGACTCCTCGGCCATCAGCTGGTGGTCCTCCGGGAAGAAGTAGGAGAAGCTCTCCAGGTCGGCCTGGCTCAGACTCTGCTGGGCGGGGAAAATGGGACGGAACTCCAGCAGCGGCTCCGTCTGCCAGAGAGGGGCGTGTGTGTGTGAAGTAACAAAGTGTGTTTAAATCGGATAATAAAATAGCTGATCTACAAGCTCACAATGCATCGCAACACCTTGCAAGCTTGTATTACTGAATTATTGTACTGTATTGTATTACTATTTTGATAGATGTTTTGAAAAGCATGTGAAATGGGACATTCTGCATAACGACTACTTATTACGAACACTATTTTTAGTCAAGTAACACTTTCGAATACAGTATTTAGTTACTTCCCACCACCGACCTCCAGCGGAAGCGTCTGCCTCTTGGGCCGGTCCGCAGAGAGAGGGAGAAGATCTTCCCTGAGCGCTCCGTCGAGTTCGCCTCCGTCGACGTGTTCTCGCCCGGTCTCTCGGAACGACTCCGAGTCGTCTGTGTCGATGATGACGCCGCCTTGTCCGAAATCCGGCAAAGGGCCGGCGTGCCTCTTTTGCAGGCGGCGGTCGATGAAGTCGTACGTGTCGTACGTCGGCGTTTGTCTGCTCGGCCAGTTGAGAGACAGGAGGACGTCCTCTTTCAGCTTGGGCAGCACGAAGGAATGGACTCCGTCCTCTCTGTACGTCTGAGAGTGTCTCCTCTCCAAAGGATGGCTGCTGAATTTAGACAGGGCCAGGACGTCGTCTGCAAGGGTACGTTTATATGTGAACAAATTGTAATGTTTGTACTTTACAACTTAAACCCCGTTCTCAAGCTTGTAGATCGGCTGCTTTTGTAAAAAATAATATACCGTATATATTAACTCTTATACTGCCACCATTTATTGAGAAATTAGGACCTAATTCACGCCAGCATTTTTTTAATTTGAGCTCTTATTTTGAAAAGCCACATTTTGCCTCAACCGGAAGTTGGCTTATCCCTGCCAGCTTTACGTTGCCATGACAACCTTTGTTTATACGATCGCATCAATGCCCGTACACTTTAGCCCTCCACAACGTCGGCTCGTGCCGTCAAAGAAACGCTGTTTTGACCAAAAATGCCATCTGGGACAAGGAATAGGAGATACAGGCGATTGAAAGAAACGGATAGAATGGATTCTTATGGTGACGACGATCTAAGATGAACGATCCAATGCTGTGCTAACAACACAGCTAGCTAACCGGCTAACGTAAGTAGCATTATGGCTCGATCGATCAAATGCACTATAAAACAACAATTGCCGAAGGGCTACGGCAATGGCGGCAAGTGTTAATATCAAAATTAGGCTTCAATTGCCGAAGACTTTCGGCAATCGCGGCAAGGGGGTTAATTACATTTTGACAATTTGTTTCTATAACGACATGACCGCATTTCATAAGCGTAGTATCTAAGAAGACTTAAAACTAAGCACATTTTCTTTAGCATTTTAGATTTGGTTAGTTATTCTTAGTCATTTTTATTTTCATTTCTGTTAACTAGATTGCTTTTTGTTTGTTTAGTTTTTCCCCCTCTCAATGGGCTCCATGCACACAGAATATATCTGGGCCGCTTCCCTACTTCCTTCACAGTTGTTACCGATGATACTAATTAAGGCTGCGTTCCATTTAGTGTACAGTGGTTCTCAAACCTTTTAATTTCACTCTCAGAGTAACAACATGCACAATAACAGCAACCCGACACTGTTTGACCAGAATGGAACAGGGCCCAAGGGTTCTTTCCAAAATGGTTATGTGTGCATAGAGCCCTTTCTATTTCTGATTATTTGTTTCCGTTATGTAACTACAAAGACCTTGGCTGAGAGGCTCGTGTTTATCCGCGGAGCTCTTCATGTACTCCAGAGTGGTGTCCATGGAGGGGAACAGCGACGTGTAGTCCACGTGGTGGTGGTCCATGCAGGCCGAGTGGGCCGAGGAGCGGCTGTACAGGTGCCTCATGCCCCTGGAGGCCGCCGAGGGCTGGACGGCACCGCCGGGGCCGTCGTTTCGGCACTGGCAGAAAGGCCTCCGGCTCTCCTGCGGCGCGTCGCCGGGGGGGGGTTTGTCAAATAGACTCTCGCCGGGAGCTATCCTAACACAAAGACAGAGGATTGGGAGGTAAAACACCTGGGCATGATGGTGGTCTCTGCTTTTCAGTCAAAGGGCTATATTATGCACACAGAATAACTCTTCCTACTTGCAGCCAACTTCCCTACTTCCTCCACAGGGGTTATCAATGATACGAATTAAGTCTCTGTTGCATTTAGTGCGCAGTGGTACAGTGGAACCAAATGGACCCATACAGGTGCATTTGGTTCCATTTGTACACTCTCATAGTTACACACCCGTACGTTGCCATTTGGAACACACTCAAGGACACTTTGGGACCCACTGGTGTAGCAGAGTGTTTCCAGTGAGCCAACATGCACAACAGCAGCACCCTGTCTCTGTTTGACCAGAATGGAACAGAGCCTTCATTAGTGGCAGCTAACACCTGTGAAGGCAGTAGGGAAGGAGCCCCAAGTTCTTTCCAAAATGGCGTGTGCGCATAGAGGCCTTTGAAGTATGCTAATGACGCGAGGAACAATTGTTATTTAGGCATTTAGTCGAACCCCAAAATCACAGACAAATGAGACAATATCCAGTCTAATATCATTATAGCCCATTGCGTTTGCTCAAGCATTATAGCCCATTGCGTTTGCTCAAGCATTATAGCCCATTGCGTTTGCTCAAGCATTCATTCATAACCCATTGTGTTTGGTCAAGGACATTTCCTCAAGCTCTGTAATCTGTATATGATCCCCACGTGACTGACTGACTGACTGACCTCCAGCTCTCGATGAATCCATCCATGTCGTCTGTGCCGTAGGAACCCCCGTCCGATCCTTGGAAGTCGTTGTTGCTGTTCCGGTCGAAGGTCCCGCAGAGGCCCCGCGTGTTGCCGTAGTCCCTGCTGGGCGCTCTGACGGACAGGCTCATCCCCCAATCAGCGATGTCGGCCCTAACGAAGGCGCCGGACGGAAAGATCAACTGGCGAGAGGAGAGGCACACCCGGTAGCTCATTAACAGACTCTTCTCCTCATGCACAAAACATACTATATAATATACATACAGTAACAGAGCACATACATGAAAACACTCATAACTAATGTCAGGTCATTCTAATCAGACCATCACCAGGTTAGAATTTGGTGAATATGGGTGATTTAAAATCACCATACTGATGTGATGTTAACAGTCAATGCAATTCGATTTAAACAAATCTAATTGATTATTTTTATTGATAGAGTTCTGCCCCAATCCATTTCCAGTGGAAAAACTCTGAACTGGTTCAATATTAGTTTGGAATAGCGGAACTGAACCGGTTCAACCCCCGGTGGAAAAGTGGCCTGCAGAGTTAAAGACCTGTAAGTGTCCATTTGGGCCGCTGGTGGTCCCCGGACCAGCCGTTGATTACCAGCGGTCTTTTGTAACAAATGTGCAATATGCACACAAATAACTTTGTTATACTGCATACTCATCGTGTTACCGATGATAAAGGCTCTGTTCCATTCAGCGTACAGTAGTAATTCTCAAACTTTTTTTTATTTTAAAGGACCCCCATAACTCCGAGTGTACAAATGGAACATCTCAGAGTTACACACCAGTGCGGAGCCATTTGGAACTCAAGGTCACTTTGAGACCCACTGGGCCAGGGAGCCAACACGCACAGTAGAAGCACCCTGACTCCGTTTGACCAAAATGGAACAGAGCCTTCATTAGCATCATCGGTAACACCTGTGAACAAAGTAGGGAATGGGCCCAAAGTTCTTTCCAAAATGACGTGTGTGTGCATGGTGCGCCCATTTGAACGTGATTCGTATACCGTGACTTTCTTCCCCTGGTGCGTCTCCAGAACGCGGACGCCGCGTCCGTTACTGGCGTCCCCCAGCGCCGGGCTCCTCAGGGTGAGCCGGGGCCGGGTCTCCTGCAGCTGGCCGTTGCACATGTCCAGCACCGCCACCTCGGCGCCCTCGCGCACCGCCACGCCGCAGTTGCACGCCACGGCGTGGTGCCGGCTGCCACAGTCCCACTGGCGAGCGTGCACCTCGAAGGACCTGCTCAGGCTCTGGTACAGCACGAAGGACCCGGTGTGGTGGTTCTCGTAACGCCTAGGAGGTGGTGGGCACAATCACAGCACAACTCACTATTAATCAGGGTTCAATTTGTCAATAGAACAACGACAATGAAAAAGCAACACTTAAGTCCTATACTTCATTGCACAACAAATATACAGTAGTGGTGCATAATATGGCTTCACTATTTTCTGAGACAAAACAACCAAAAATACAAAGAAATTACATTTTTTGAAGAGAAGTTTGCCCAAAATAGGGAAGCCATGGACAATACAAAAAGAAAACGAACGAATGACCGCCCCCACCCCCGTAGACTACATAATGGTACCGCGGTGGGACTCTGGACTGCAATTTTAACTGACAAGCGCAGTTGAGTCATCACTACATAACTACACCCTGCCCCCCCCGGGAACAAACATCCTCCCATTAGCGGACCCCATCTGACCCAGGTCGACAATGTGTAGCTGTCAGTCAAGAACAGAAGACCTGCACTGGGCGCCAAACTCTTATGACTACGTACTAAAATAACCGTAAGTCCAGCAACGGCTTTCAATCACACAGCATGTCAATAATAACTGCTGGCTGCGTGCGATATTGACAATGTAATATCCATATCAAAAGCCGTGGATAAGGCCCCTAATACAGCAATTGAGGGGCTCCCCAGATGACAGTGATGTGACAATTCATGGGCTTTTAAGACCTCTTTATTACCCTAAGAAAAAAACAATATTAAGTCAAGAAAAGAAAATCAATTAAATGGAATGGAATGAATGACCATTACTGCATCAAAAGGAATCTAAGAACTGGTCAAACATTGGCCAAATAATATAATAAAGAGGCAAACATTGTGATGAAATGGCTGATCTCACAAGCGCTTGTCAGGTTCCCAGTTTAAATACGATTTGTGGAGGGGTCCCCAGTTCAAACAGAATAAGGTGGAGAACCACTGATCTATTCTAGGCAGGTCATCCGGACACCCAGCGTGTCGACCGTATACGGACCTTCCGTCCAGCGTGATGATGTGTGGGTCGGTCAGAGAGTAACAGATGGAAGTGGGCAGGTCCTGCACCGTGACCTGAGAGGGCGACATTGGAAGAGAGTGGTGTAAAGTAAACTTTGTGCTCGAATACATTTAGAATTCCGGACCGGAGTATAATAATATATCTAGATATTGCAGTAATACTTTTACTTAATTAGTAAAAAACATGCGAGTACATTTTCCACCACCGCATTAGAAGAACAAAGAAGAGGTCAACACCGCTCTCCCTCTCCTCCTCCCTGTGACCCTAGTATGTGAAGACTTTGATGTCGGGCGGCTGAGAGACTGCTCCGTCTGCATTGGGACACTTGTATCGCGCCATGATTGATTATGGAAGGTAATTGACGGTTTGGATGCAGACGGATTGACTCTTGTTTAGGTGGTGCCCGGCGACCAAATAGGGTGTGTGTGTGTGTGTGTGTGTGTGTATCAAATGGAACCAAATGGACCCGTGTTCTCTTTTAGAGTTAAATTTACGCCGAGTTAAACACAGGGATAAATTAACAAAGAGGATCTCTGGGGTCCCAGAGATAAAAAAAAGAAGGGGTAACAAAATATCAAATGTTCTGTGGCCTGATAATAATAATAATACATTGAGAATCACTAGACACTAGTTTAGATGGATTGAGATGTAATCTATGGATTCTGCTGAATTATAACGTTGATATGACTGATGATGTAACATTTTACAAACAGATGGAGCTTACAAAGCATTTAAACAGCCTTTAAAAACATGAAATCCCCCTGCATCCCTGGCACTCAGTGGTGAAAAGTAACTAAGTACAGTTATTCAAGCACTAGTGTAATTGACTTTACTTGAATTTTGCTTGAGTATATGTATGTTTTATACGTTATAAATAATATAAATAAGAGCATTCCACACTTGGGTGGTGGTGCTGTAGAGGGATAATTACCCACTCATGACGAAGATGTGACCGATACATCATCATAACGTTAACTTTTTTTACTTTCACCCTGTAATTTAAATTAAGGGCTTAAACAGTCTCTCTTCCTCTTGCCCATATTTGTTATGAAAGTGGGTGCATGGTACTGGTACCAGATCGTTGTTCTGGCTCCCTCTAGTATCGTGGCTGTGGGTATCGCTCACGGTTTTGAGGTAGTTAGTCAGGTATGCGGGCAAGGTTGCATTTTTTTTTTTTACAATCGACACCCACACTGGCCTCACTTTGAGAGGAGCGGGGACGTAGCTCCTCCAGAGGCGCGGCGCCCCGGGGCCGGGCAGAGCGCTGAGCAGGCTGGGCCGGTTCCCGTCGCGGGTGAAGTCGCTGACGGCGGTGAGCAGCACGGTGGCGCTGGCGCAGCGGCCCTGGCCCTGGCAGCTGGCGCCGGGTTCCAGCGACGCCTGGCAGGAGGACAGCGCCACGTTGGGGGCCTCGTGACCCCCCAGGCCGTCTGGAAGGAGGAGAGGGTCAACAACAAGACGTCGACGTCGTCAGCGCGCTATAACCACCAGGTCAAACTGTCACCAGAGACCCTATGTGTTGGTCTCTAGTGTCTTATTCTTTATCTCATTTGTATTCTCTCTCTTTATTATTATTATTAATGACTGACACTCAAAATAATTGAGTTGAGTGACAACCGGAAATTATGCCCATTCATTCATTGGAAACATTTGGTATTGTTGATATTGAGTGTGTCCAAACCAAATGGACATTTGATTCCATTTGAACACTCTCAGAATTAAATCAACACTTTTACAGGAGTTTTACAGTGTAGATTGGGGTCTAACAAAAAAATATATTAAAAAAAAGCAATTATTAAGTAAGGGAGTCTAATGTTCTAATGCATGTCAAAACTGGGGGTCGTTGCATTTTAAAAGGTTGACAATCACTGAAGTAAAACTATACCGGAACCTCAATCTACACTGTGGCATGTGTAACAAGCCTGAGAGTCAAGAGATCTAAGAAACCCATTTAGATCTGACCTGGATCGCTAACGCTGAGTGCCAGAGGAACGCCACACTGGTGTTCAAGCTGCGGTCCGTGGCACGGGATGGGGACAGTGCTGTAGATGGTCACCTCGTGCTCCTTGCCGTTCTCCGCTATGTGGAGAACATCAGGAGAGAACTGCATGCAGGAGAACAGAGAAGAATCAGTACAATTAGCCCAAAGGCTAAACCCCACCCCAAAAGCGATTGTCCCATGCCAAACCAAATAGTTTAGCAACCATTGCTAAGCTGGGCATGAAGCTTTCATCACCTCGAAGCTGTCAATGTTATTCTGCATGGCCGTGTTGTTCAACACATACTGTACACATCTTAACGTTGGGAAAGTTACACGGCTGAACCTTGCCTGCTCATTTCTTTGTTTAATCGCTTGCAAGTTCACTCGTTTATCCTGTACTAGCCCTTACCCGTTGTGAGATATTTTCCCCATCTTGTGGCCGCGGGGGGTACTGCACCCAGGCGCATTGCCCATGGGATCGTGTGGTGATGTAAAAACAATATTTGTACAGTAAATATGACAGTTGCGTCTGTAAAAAGTAGCCTAGGTCACTTCTGGGAGCGTGCAGAATTCTTTTGGCATGGAGAGATGTGTGCTAATAGTGTGGCTCGGTCGGAGATAGACCACGTACAAAGACCACGGCTGTAAACGGCTGTTTTTATTCACTAATAAATTCATTATTAATCATTAATGTGTCAAATGGAAAAAGGGCTCTGTTAAGACCTCCATATAATCATGGTCCATGCCTGTGTGAAAAGTGGGAGTGATTCGTGCAGTCAATGATGAGATAATGCTCTGTCAGTGACATTCAGACAGACATTCAGACATTCAATGAATTATTGTTTAGATGAGTTCTCTCCTGATTGGATGGAATTAGTATCCAAGGTTCCCAACCTGAAAATGTATTTTCTGGTTATCTAAAGTGCTATAGAGAGACGGGAAGACCCCTGCAACTGAGCAAACACTCTTTAGTAATAATTCCTCGGAATCGCCTCAGATGGCTAGGACATGTACTGAGGATGGAGCAGGACTCAACTGCATCACAAAAGGTGTTAAGATTAAACCTGGGAGGCCCAAAACCACCTGGCGCAGAACTGTGAGCTGGAACAGGAGCTGGAACAGATGAACCTGTCCTGGGAGAGAGGCGCAACATGCTGCCAAGGATCGGATGCAATGGAGAGCGCTCATTGAAGCCTTATGTCCCGTAAGTAAGTACTCGGAAAGCTTATTTTAACAAGAGAAAAATGATGGAACCGTTATTTACCTATGAATCATAATAAATAACGTGTTTCTATGATACAGTACTGAGCTTTTAATTTAAATATATATATATTATATATACCTTGAGTCCAGCATAGAAGCTCTCACTCTCTCGTGGTGCAGATTGTACTTGACTGTAGTTGGCTCTGAACGTTGACACACTGCAGGAAAACTGTAAACGCAAAGGATTTCAGTGCTTTGACTTTCCAACCTTTTTGCCCCACTCTTAAAGCTGAGACCCCCCCCCCCCCCCCACCATACATACGCACAAACTTGTATACAGTACTTGTCATTCAATGAACAGGGAAAACAGCTGATATACAAGCTAAAATGATTGTAGATCTACATTCCGATTTAAATCTCTCAGATTGCAGCTTGAACCACACCACTGTTCCTCAATGAAACAGCCGAGTCATGACCAGTAACACAATCCTCATGATATAAAGCAGTGATTCTGAAATGTTTTCATTTCAAGGACCTCCAGTTTGGTCTGCATTAAGGCCACAGACCCCCATAATTATCAGAGTAACAAGCCCATAAGGGTCCATTTGATTCCTATCAATCATTGATCCCACTTTGAAAACCACCAATATAGTATGTCAGCACTATTTAAAGCAACATTAATAAGCTTTATTCGTATAGCATATTTAAATGTGAGAAAGTGCTTGACACAAGAATCCACAACACAAAGATACAAAAAAAGACCCCAATGCATAACGATAACATAAAACAAGAAATGCGTTCAAACTAAGAGAGCTGGGGGTTAAAAGAAGCTTTCTAAAAGTTGAGTTTTCAGAAGGGATTTAAAAGTAGGGGAACAGACTCCGCATGCTTTATCTCCCTGGGTAGGGTAGATTCCAAAGTGTCGGGAGTTCTGAACACAAAAGCACGATCCCAGTTTGCTTTCGAAAGACACACTTTGGAACGACAAGCAGTGCTTTGCCCCCCGAGGGCCCGTCATAGGACACGCCGTCTATCTGGTCCAGCTCTCCCTTCAGTAAGTCCGGCGCAGCGCAGTCGTGTCAGCATGACGCGTTGCATAATGGCTGGCCCCGTTGGTGACGTACGGGTGAATGTGATCCAAACATTGGACTGATTGCAGCATGTCGCGCTCCTAACATTACACACTTGCTGCCGTCAGGCAGAAACCTTGTATCTCCGTTTTTTTCGACTTTAAATTTTTTCTGGGGTTTTTTTTGCAAATGAATGCCCTATACTTCGTCGTTCGACACTCAACAGTGTCACGAGAAAGTTGTAAAAATAATGTATGTGAAAGTGGAAGTGCGTAGTTATGTGTGTTTGTATACAAATTGAGATGAATGAAACATTTCAAGAGCTTGCTCCCTAAAAAAGTAACAGATTTGGACATACAAGATTTCCACCCGACAGCGGCAAGATTATGGCCGATGACGTATTGGTGAATTGGATCCAACAGTTGAGCGCGTGGCGTGCCTGACATAACACATGGACACCGTGCTGAGTGCACCAGAAACGCAGAGAAAGCTGTCACCTTTGACCCCCGGCACAGCTGTGACATAAGCAAGTGTGAAACGTGGGGCCCCAGAGCAGTGGTGGAAAGTAAATTTATACTGCTCGGGGTACTGTATGCGAGTACAGGTGCTTTTACTTTACTATACTGTATTAGAATTGTCCGATACTTCTACTCAAGAGGCAAATGTTGTATAGGTACTTTTTACTTTTATGTAGGGGAGCATTGATTGATTGAAGTATTTATTAACAGTTTGAAGAATTACAGTACATTTCAAGCACAACTCAAAAAAAAGAAAAAAAAAAAAAACTGTTAACTCTGTGAGTGGACGACCAATAAAGCACTAGACTCGTTTACAAGAGGGTCCACTTTGTTCAATTCATCATAACATTTAGAGACATACAAATATACACAAAAAAAACTGCAGTCCTATGAAGTACAAAGTACCGGTACTTCAAAATTGTACTACTTAAGTTATTTCCCACCACTTATTCTGCTCTCATGTACTGCATGTATACTTCTCTCCTGCATTTCCAGAAGCATTGAGAAATGCACAACGTCAAGTCAAGTAGAAAGCGCCACAAAGTTGTACTCGACTTACATGAACGCCAGCATCCATATTCTTTCTGGGGAGAACGTTTTAGCCAAAAATAGCCGATCTACAAGCTCACGATGAGTCATATAAAGAGACTTGGATGGGGGGAAAAGCAGTCAAAGTCCAGTTCTCCAAGAACACAGGGGCTTAAATACAGTACTTGAGTAAATGTACTCTGTTACTTTCCACCACTGGGTGGGTGGAGGGGGGGGGCTTAACGTGTCCCAGACAACATGCGTGTCCAAATATGGCGAGGAGCGAGTGGTTGGCCTCACAGCTGGACGGAGGATAGGAGACCGTCGGTGCGGTGGGCGATGACATCACCTGAGTGTCGCGTTTGGGAGGGATAATAAGCCCCCCCCCCCCCCCACAAAATTTGTTCCAAGGGGACCCGTGGCTGTAGGGCAGAAATCTCATATCTCTATATTTCATCTCTATTTTTTTCCCCATAGCAAAAATAGCCTTATCTATACAAGGTCATAGAGACAGTCAGGTTGTTGATCGATTGTTGATGTTGCTGTGCGACAAATTACAGAAGAACATCATCCGAGAACTTGGGTCACAAAGAGGTCTTGAACGTGGTGTAAAGTGATATTTCTTTGCTACAATAAGTGATAAATAACTATATTCTGATAATAATCATTGCTATTACAGAAAGTTTGTTTTCCAACTTTATTTTCATTAAACACAAAATAAACCGGAACTGGAACAGATTGACGCAGATAAATGGGTTCGCTCTCTTATAATTTGAGGAAATGGCCTCTCACCTCTCCTGAAAATGTATTTTCTGTTTTAGAGACCCCCTGTTCCTGAACATAGACTTTATAGCAATGATTACTATCAGAATATATAAACAATTAACCAACTAATATCACTTACACTAGTGGTTAAGCCATTTTGGGCTACAAGCTCGTAGCTCGCCACTCGGTGGGTCTGCTATTTTAGAAAAATGCTCTTGAGAAAAGGCAGCTTAAGTTCCACAACGGCCTCAAAGCCCAGGAGGGATAAGAGAATAATGATAAACGTGCACGCACACACACGCACACACACACACACACACACACACACACACACACACACACACACACACACACACACACACACACACACACACACACACACACACACACACACACACACACACACACACACACACACACACACACACACACACACACGCGCAATGATATAGCCATTCAGAAACAGAACTTGCGGTGCACTGTTGGGTGCACAGTTCAAGGTTTAAGTGGTTAAGCCACGTCGTCTGGGATTTTGGATAATTGTCATAAGCTTATTTAATAACTTTCTAAAATAGCCAATCTACTTCTTAATATTCTACAAGCCTGGATATTAATAACCGATCTACAGGCTCCCGCGTTGTGAGCTTGTAGATAATGACATGGAGGACATGGAGGTATTCGGCAGGTGGCATTTCAGATTGTGTGTGCCGCGCACTGCTGCCCCATCATGTATACCATACCATAGCACAGCACAATTTAAATGAGAGAGAATCCATTTAAATAGAAAGCATGTGGAGGGGGGGGGGGGAGACAGGCTTGTTTAAGCTGGATCTGATTTCACAGCCCTCCATCTCTCTCTCTCTCGACAGGTCACCATGATCCATTGTTTAAACCCGCCCTCACCTGCTCACGAGCGGGGTCAACCTCGTTCAGCATGCCTTGATCACACTGAGCCTGGCTCTCATTACTTCATACCGTCGTTTGGATCACACGTGGTTCGATTGGAGTTTTGGGAAGAAAAATAAATTGCGGCACAGACATGCAGCACTAGCGACGTTCATCGTACTCTTTTAGGAAAGATTGGCCTTTTTTATTTTGCTATATTTCGTGCAACAACATACGGTACTATATACACTAGTCGTGCTTGCCGTGTGTCGCTTTTGAAATGCCATTTTTACAAATCAAACCCATGATCATTAGAAATGATGCTAGCAATAGTGTTACAGTAACAGCACAGCCCATTATAGTTTTTTGAATTTCAGAAACATTTTGACAAATCTTGAGAATAAAGTATTTTCAATTGGGGTTCGATATGCATCGATTTTGGGGTCCTTGGGACCTTGACGTGGAAGTGTTTGTGAGAACCAACAGCCTTTAACCCATTCTGGGCGGGAACCCCTTTTGGTGTTAGCATTACGTTATGCTTTAGCTATTTAAAAATAGCAGATCTACAAGCTCATAGCGCGCCACCGAGTGGCGCGCTACGAGCTTGTAGGTCTGCTATTTTTGAAAAATCGAAGAACGACTGACATTTTTAAAATCTGATCTCAGGTCAGAATGGGTTAATCAGACCAGTGTGTGTCCAGTGGACACCTCGTATGAATCTGATCTCAGGTCAGAATGGGTTAATATCACTATATAATTACCGTCTCTCCCAGTCTGAAGTGCACCCCGTCCATCTCCACCATAGAGAAGGTCTTCAGCGTGGACTCCTGCCTGACCTCGGCCTTCATGCTGTGCCCGATGTGTCTGGCCCACACCACCCGGTAGCCCACCGCCATGGCCTGGTGGTCTGGTGGGCCCGACGGAGGGGCGCTGACCCTGGCGAAGGAGCACCTCAGGTGGACACTGCTGCCGATGAGCTCCGGGCTGATGACGGGTCTGCTGGGGAGAGCCGGGAGGCTTGCTGGAAAGGGGAACGCCATGATGGTGAAGAAGAAGAAGAAGACAATGAAGACAATGATGATGAAGAAAATTGAAAAAAAAAAATTGACATGGCACGTGATTTCTTTCTTAGTTATTTGTACAAAATAAAAGGTTAAAGCTCGATATCTGTGCATTTGAGTGAAGTAAACAAAATCTGTAGACTGCATCTGTAAAGTCTGACGCTAATCTGGAAGTTGGAGGAAACCACATGCAGTTTGAAGAGGATACACATCCAACACCAGACAATATAAATCGTTGTCAGGCAGAAACCTTGCAAACCCTTTTGTAAAATGATACCCTACTTCATCCTACAAGAGTGTCACACAAAATAGCAGATCTACAAGCTCACAGCTATTTTCACTATTTTAAAAACTATATATATAACTATATAATAATAACAAATAAGAAGAAAGGAACGGTTTTGGACATACAAGGTTTCTACCCGACAGCAACGGAATACAATCAATTGTATTTTGGCTAAGCAGCTCTCATTCCCATGAGAACACATGCCCTCTTATCAGCCTTGTTTACTCTCTCCTAGCTAGGACTGTGATAAAGACAGAATGCTTTCTCACTTTTCCTCTTGAGCCACACATGTTTGTTTGGTTTTCATTTTCTGTTTGGCATAACCTCATTTCCTACTCAGTATTCCCACCTGTCGGTGTTCAGTCATTATCCAACAGTTTGCTGTTTAACTATGCCGGCTAAGTTAGCAATCAGTTGATCTTGACTTCTACTGTTTTATATGCATACGTATATTCATTTCATTTCATCATTTGGACAGAGACAATTGGTTGGTCAAACATACTTTTATTCCTTTCAAAGTCCAACAGTTTGACAACATAGTAATGATAACTCAAACACCCACTACTCACACCATACCATCCTCATTTCCTGGTCAAAATTTCACAAAAGAGTCACTACTGAATCCACTGCTCCTTTTATAGGTGGAGGATTCAATTGGGTTGCACCATGTTGCAGGGGTGCATGGGTCTGGTAATACATACTATTTAGTATGATTACAACGGGACGGGTTGCTTAAAACCTGGTTTGTTAATTATTTTAGGATTGACAAGGATACTGTAAATGTTTGAAATGTTTTCTGGGTTACATGTTCACTAGTTGTGTATGTGAATGTTTGGGGGAAACCCGTCTCTAGACAGATGGTATGGGCCACTAGTGAGAGGCCTGAGTTGGACTTCATGTAGTCAGTCCATGGTGAGACATGGGGAGGAAAGGGGCACAATGCGGGAAGCTCTGCCCTAGGACAGTGTAGGGACTGGTAATGTCCACACTGGATGCTTGAATTTAAGCATGTCATTTAATTTTGTTATTTTCATTTTATTTGAAAGTTATAGTTTATTTTTTGAACCTTAATTTTTGGAAACCTTTGGTGAAATAAACTTTTGGCAACGATGGAGATCTTTTGGTATGTCATTTTTCTGTGCACCTAGCCCTCATCAAACGGACTCATTTACAAGGACACTCCATCCAGACATAATCATAACGACGTGTACTTATATTAACCATTTCAGAATGGCATATGAGAATAAAACTGAAACAAGATAAATAGTGAATGAATAATGAATGAATAATCAAACCCCACTTAATGAAGTTCTGAGTTAGTTTATTTTGTCACCTTTGCATTGCCCGTTGATCTCCACTTCACCCGGAGGGCAGAGTTTTGGTCCAAAGTCTGGTGAAACTGCAAAGAAATGTGTGGATTCAGGAATCAGTTGGAAACAAGAGCTTGACACTCTGCTCTACTGAACAAACATTAAATACATGCATACGTACATTTCATTATCTCAGTACAGACTTTTTCTTTAAATCCAATTAGTCATGAAAGTATTGTAGTCTCCATGCGTGTGTGTGTGTGTGTGTGTGTGTGTGTGTGTGTGTGTGTGTGTGTGTGTCTCACTGTGTCTGCAGTCACTCAAAGTGTACTGCATCATTGTCAAGTCATGCAGAGCAATGCCAAGGTCAAAAAGGTAAATCATTGATAAACACGATAATAGCCGACCTACATGATCCGCAGAAACCCTCACCTCCAGTGAATACAGTAGTGGCACATTGGATTATAGTGAATGGAGCAGTGAGTAGCAGGACCTCCTGTACAGAGCGGATACCTTCTTCAGGGGCGACTCAGATTCCATCAGGGCATTCACCCATGATGCACTGCTGCTGTTAGTTAGCCAAGTTTTTTCTTTTTTTTTAACTTGCACTTTATTCTTTATTGCTTGCTACAAAAGGAGGGATACGCTGCAAAATACTTTTATTTATTATTGCGGCTGAGAACGTGCACCAATTCTACGGAGTACACACCGGATCTCTGTGTGTTTAGGGGGGGGGGGGGAGGTTTATATTAGTCTTAATTTCATGATTGGCCGGTGCGACCCTTCGGTTTAACTATATTGCCGAGCTTCACTTAGTTTGTGCTGCGTTGCCAATGTACAGCAGGTGGCATCGTGTGTAATGGGACATAAAGTACGAGAGCCGTGGTCATATAGTGAGGGAAGCCAACGAAACCGGTGGCGTGAAGCAAAATGCAAAGTTAACAACGAGTACATCAGATAACAGAAGTAATTGTACAATGAGAGGAGAGTGCACTCCCAACCTGCATGGCCCCGAGTAGGCTGGCACCCATCTGTAGCATATTTAATGTAAAGTACTTTCTGTTGAAAGTATACTTTCTGTTCTTCCACTTAAGACCTTTTCAGCTCAGTTTCTTGCCCTGCGGGTACCTTTAGCGCAGTAGCCCATGCAGCCCTGGGTGGCTTGCAGGTAGTAGATGAAGAACTCCCCACAGTTGCGCACGGTGATGGGGATGCGGAAGAGACAGCAGTCCTTGGCGCTGCCGTGGAAGAACTGCCATGTGGCGCACGCCGAGAGCTGCCGGATCTCCCCGGGACGCGGCAGGGAGCCGTCTCTCAGCGACAGCCACACGGGTGCCTGGGTTCCGCACCGGTTCATCTGCACACAGAGAAATAATGGTTCGGAAGACGTTTCTTTGAAAAGGATTTTTTTTTTTTTTTTTTACTCAATTGTTCTTCGTGGTCCTTTTTTTTTAGGGATCAAGTGATTATTAAGGGTTCTTTACAGAACCATTCAAATTAAAGCAGTGTTTCTCAACCATGGGGTAATTGAGAGGGTTCCATGGGGTCCCCAGCAAAATGTGTTAATACAAGCGCTGTGAGCTTGTAGATCAGCTATTTTCAAAAATTATTGAAAGAAATATTTTAACATTTTATCAACACAGATCTTGTATGGGGGGTCCCTAGCTAGCACACAAAACATTTCAGTCCTCCTGACAGGAAAATGTTTAAGAACTTTCAAAAGAACCTCGGTCTGAAAGGTTCTTTCTGGGGCCTTCTCTCTCTCTCTCTCTCTCTCTCTCTCTCTCAGTGAGAGAGCCAGGACGGCGCCTGGGTTCCGCACCGGTTCACGTGAGGAGAGATGAGAAGACGCAGGCGGTTATTAACCTCAGCAAGGGGTGCAATTATCACCCTGCACCTGGCCTGGGGATGAGCGCTACAGGGATGTGCTTCTGACATGATGGCAATCAGCTGCTCTTTGGGCCGCACACAGAAGATGTTTGATGTTTTTAACCATTTCAAGGTTGTATAGTATACTGTGCTGCCGCGCCAGTTGGTGACATGTTGTACCCTCCAAAAAACCAGTGGCGGAAAGTATATTAAATTACAGCTTTGGAGGTACTCGAGTATATGCTTTTTCTGAACTTTTTCTATTCTGTCATTTCCGATTTTAGTGTTGGCTTTTCAAAAATAGCAGATATACAAGCTCACAGTGCATATATCTGCTATTTTTGAACATTTTAGAAGTGTGAAATTGAAAATGTTTAACTGGTTCTCACCTTTTTCAATACTATTCCACGTTTCAATATTATTCGAAAACTGTAGTCGACTAGTTACTAGTAACTTTGCTGATTACATCATTACAAAACATGCATTAACCACATTAAGCCCTTTAATATATTTTGGCGGCTATTCAAAAATAACAGATCTACAAGCTGTGTAAAGTGCTGCAATGACCTGTTTTGGAAGAAATTTGACAAATCTGTGAAATGAGACATTCTGCAACATGATGAGTACTGTGGATATAATTTTATGTCAAAACTTCTACTTAAGCAAAACATCTTAGTACTTCCACCACTAAAATGAATTTGTGCTTGCTAGAAAATAAAGAAATAAAAAAACTAGGAAAGCTAGTTGGCAAATGTATACTGTAGCACGAATACAGGTGGTAAAAGTTAATGACTGTGCTCTTTAGTACCATTAGCTCAAGAGCTGACCGGACACAGGCACTAATCAGGTCGTAATCATGTCATTTACACTGGTGTAAACACAGCTTTGGAATGTTTTAAACAATAGCCACTTGTGTGTGAAGATGCTCATCTTCCCATTAGACTTGAGTTTTACATTTTAATGGAGTCTGTATTTAGACAGTTACAATGTTGCAATCATAGCTGAACACTAGGTATGGGAAACAGAAGGTCCCTGGTTTGCCTTCCGGTCCCTGAGCAAGACCCTGTTATGTTATGCTAGAAGCCATTCATCTCATGTTATTCATTTCTACAGAAATCCATAACATTTATCTTCTTATCCAGAATTCAAACCCTGGTCTCGCCTTTTTGTTAGGTAGTTCTTTGTGTAAAGACGTGCTGGAGACACTCCTCTTCACAGCGATGAGCGTTGTGATTCAGCGCTCTAGTGTAGTGTTTTTCGGCACAAAATATGTAAAGATTTGGGAGAGGAGTGCCACTCATCAATGTCACATTTGATACTCCTGCCTGAGGCTGACAACCTGGTAATTTATGACCAGACTTTAAATCCTTACCACAACCACGAGAAATCCAGCAATTGTTTATTGCTGGCAGCAATGCTGGCAGCAATAAACAATCTGTGTGCTTAGTAAGAAGCATGATATCCAAAGTGCACAGCCACTAAAAGATGTAATTTTTTTTATTCCACAGTTTTTGTAACCGTTTAGTTTTTTCACCCAGTGTCAATTGTCTAATGTATTCCTGGGCAATACACTCCCTCGGCAAATCTGGGGAGAGCAACGGACTGAGCTTCCTTCAATGCATGAGGAGTCCAAGTCGCTTCTTTTCACCCGGGAGTTTCCCCGGTTGGACCTAGCGTGTGGAAGGAACACAATATTCCAACCAGTTCCTTTCCCCATATGGCCAGGGGGAGGCAGTAAAGAGACCAGGATTACTGCATGTTTTTAATGAGGGGACACAGGGAGAACATGCCAACCGCAAGGGTATATGGGCACTGATGACGCGGAGAGAACACACCCCCACAGCGCCCACAGCGTCCGCAACGGGAATCGAACCCAGGACCAACAAAAGCGTTTTCCGTTGGCATGTTCACGCTTAAGTCTGCTTGTTCTGATTTTCACTTGTCGCTCTGGACAAGAGCCTTAACCCATTCTGAACGGGAACCTATTTTGGTGTTAGCATCATGTTATGCTTTAGCTATTGAAAAACAGCAGATCTACAAGCTCATAGCGCGCCACCGAGTGGCGCGCTACGAGCTTGTAGGTCTGCTATTTAATGAAAAATCGAAGAACGACTGACATTTTTTAGAATCTGATCTCAGGTCAGAATGGTTTCATCAGACCAGTGTGTGTCCAGTGGAAACCTTGTATGAATCTGATCTCAGGTCAGAATGGGTTAATTTGAAGTTGTGTCGTCTTACCTCCACACAGGTGGTGGGCATCTCAGCGGGCTTGTTGTTGATGCTGTAGCGATACCACCCGGGGGAGAGGGAGTGGTCACAGATCAGGTCCTGGATGGCCGTGTTCTGGATCTCCGTGGAGTCAAAGTCCACACTCCGGTGCGGGTTCCGCAAGGTGCGATGGCCTCCCGGGGTACACTCCGGGGCAGCTAGGAGGGCACAGAGGTCGAGTGGTGAGTGGAGTAGAATGTGTACTGCTACCTTTTTGGTAGCTCTGGACCACTAACATATTTCAAACAATCCTCAAGGACCCCCACCTCCCCACAATAATATTTAGTAGCTAATAATAGTCCATGCGCGGGGATGTTGCACACACAAACTATGTGCAGACGTGACCACAACTGGCACTACAGATCCCATAGTGGCATGTGGCAAAAATGCTAATGAACAGCTGGGAATTTGGAGCCGAGTACAAAATCAGCTTCAATTCATTTTAAGAACCACTTGGGGGAGAAAAGTGTGTAAGAGTCCCTGTCCGCCGATTGGATAGTATGTCACTGTCTGTCTGTACCACACTGAGGGCTACTGGGGGTTGTTGCTGACATAATAGATGGGAGACTGTTTTGTAATGTAAGCTACTGTGCTTTATTGACCACACGCCGGCTGACCACAGATCGGTGCACCAAGTCTACGAATGCCCAGCCGTGGGTCAAAGACAACGTCCTTAACAAGTGTGCACCACTGAGGTAGCACAATTAAGACAACTGGAAACATCTGCCAATTAAATTACCCTGGTACTGCTCTCTGAGTCATGGCCCCACTGATGCTAATAAATTGGGAAAATGTGGGAAAAGTGGTGAATTGGCGTCCCCATTTTCTCTTCGCGAATATGCCAATGGTGTACAACAACAATACATTCAATTACGTTCAAAATCAGATCTATTGGTCAACCCACTGGAGGGGAAAAATGGATGAGGACAGACATAATGATATTTAGAAGTTTCCTCATTTTATACGATAGTAGGATAGTAGTATTAGTAGATATTATATATATATAGTATTTTGACAAATCTTCTCTTATGGGGGTCCCTGGCAAAAACTTTTTTCTTTTTCATTTGGGGATCCTTGACATGAAAATGTTTTAGAGTTCAAGTGGGAACTAGAGGAAAGTCAGTGAAAGCCGCTGGAGTCTCATTGGGCTTAATATGGGGTGAGGTGAGACTATTTTCCAAACACGCTGAATTAGGGCTTTAGGGATTTAGGATGCATTGTGTCAACAGAGACAGCAGGGGGGTGGGGAACCCGTGTCAAACCTGTGACTCCTTCAATGTGGGCTTAGAGGAGCCAAGATTATGTTCCACTGACAAGTCCTGCACTTTCTTCAGTTCACACAGTAGGCTATGCACCTCCGTCTAGCCAAAAATAACAAAATTGGTGCCCTCTAATCCAGTAAATTGTTGCAGTCGGGTAGAAACCTTGTATGTCCAAATCCATTACTTTTCAGGAAATGGGGGGATAGGGAGCCTGTGTTCCAATGGTATTTAGTCACAAGCTCTTGTTAATATTTGTTCGTTCAACATTTATAAAACCTGCACAGACAGAATTAACCACTTAAACTTAAAAAAAAGACAAATCAATAACAGCGAAAATATCGGCAAATGTTCGCCCCTTTTACGCAACACACGTTAAAAAAAAAGAACACACATATAAATGCAAGGTTTCTGCCCAATGGCAAATTGGAGCTCTAATACAGCAAATATTTGCCAGTGAGAAGTGAATGGTGAGAAGTGAATGGTGGAGACAGGGAGAGTTGGAGCCTTAGAGGTAAGTGCAGATGAGGTGAGGTCACGCCGTTTTAAGAACACAGGGAATTGCGGCTTCGTGACTTAAGACTCAATGGGAACTGCATGTGTCAACACAGATGGGGAGAGGTCAAAGGTGATGAAAAATTGCTTCACCCCAGTGATCTTAAAACAGCAACAGGCTTAATCCCAAGAAAGGTGAGAATAACTGCCAGTGGCAAGAACTACCTTCCACAATTAACTAGTCAGGAATAATGAATTTCAACCTGGCGCCAATATGTTGGGCACGTTTTTTTGGTTTTTTTTCCAAACGCCTAAAGTTAATGCTGGATAAATGTGCGAAATGTCCACAAAATAAGTCACATTTTAAAAGATGGCTAAAGTGTACTGATTCGCAAGCTGGTGAGCGTGCTGCCACGCTCGGGAACATCAGTGAGGTTGGAAACTTGGAAGGGCAGGAAGGATCACTTCACCAAGCAGGGGTTATCTAAATCACTAAGAATAACATGCATTCCTTTGAGCCCCCTCGCTCCGCTCCAAACCTGCCCCGAGACGGGACCCTGCAGCCAAGCGGTGCATGCATGACCACACTTCTGAACATAGTTTGCAGATGGAGCCTGAAGAAGCTTATTTTTGGGGCGTTGGGGGGGGGGGGGGGGGGGGTGGAGGGATATTTGAGCAGAATGTAACATTACACGCATTAGCCTTTCAAGATGTCACACTTTTTGCCTCAACATAATTGGAATGCTTCTGCAATTTGCACGTTGTTTTAATCATCAGTGTTTATTTAACTCTGATTTGATCCTTTTTTTGTTCAATATATAGGCCTCTACAAGTAAAAATAACAATATAACTTAAACCCAGGATAACAATGAAACACCTTTTTCCAATGTGGCCCTGCAGCATAACCAAAACGAATTAGTCAAATAAATCACATATTGTAGCACCAATGAATTACACAGCACAATTCATTTTAGCACAACTAAATGGACAAAACTAAGTGTATGGAAATTTGGCTACACCAGTGGTTCTCAAAGTGGAGTTTTAACCCAATGTGAGAAGGCATGGGGAGAGTATGTTTTGCAGTCCGTCCGTCCGTCCGTCCGTCCGTGTGTGTGTGTGTGTGTGTGTGTGTGTGTGTGTGTGTCCATCATTGGCTTTGGGTTTCAAAGTTTGCAGGATTGTCCCGTTTTGAACAAAAAGCCTCAAATCCTGAACGCAGCGTGCACAATATGGTAAGCTACAGTATGTTTCAAGATTTGGCAACCCCTCTGAAGTAACTCTGAGGACAACATAGGGGTTCCGGACCCCCTGTTGAAGACCCCTGCTGCAAGCAACAGTAGCCTGCTTTCGTTTCTACTATGCAAGCTTCTGAACTGCCGTTCGGGGTTTTAATCTAATTGCCGTAGGTCAACACAGCCCCTTTTCTCAACAAACCTGAACAAAAAGGCAAAAAGCCTGTCCTCTTTCACTCGTAGAAGAACAAACTCGCTCTCCATTCAGCCTCTGACTTTCATTGTGGAGGGTGAGGCACTGGAGTGGAAACGTCAGGAGAAAAACAACAAACAGTAGCTGCTGCTTAACCCGCCCGAATACAGTCGTCTCTCCTCTCTCCCCCTCCCCCCCCCCCCCCCCCCCCCCCCCGACAGACAGTGACAGGACCCATGGCCTTCAAAGACAAGGTGCTTGTTTACATCTGCCCTTTTCCTGTTCGCACACCTTGTCTGGGAGATAGCTGACAAGAGGTGAGGTCACAGACAGTGGTGGAAATTAACTGTACTGTACCTTTACTCAATTAACTAAGTACTGTACCTTTACTCAATTAACTAAGTACTGTGCCTTTACTCAATTAACTAAGTACTGTATCTTTACTCAATTAACTAAATACTGTACCTTTACTCAAGCCACGCAAGTCACATACAACACAGGGCTTACTGTAAGTGGCTAAAGCTTACTGCAAGTGGCTACAAAGCACATTTACTCAAGTACTGTACTTGAGTACCAGTTTCTAATTATTTGGCAAATAAGACAACTTTATTTCGTTTTTTATGCAAGTATACTTATATTCTTTTTTAGAATTTGACTGAAGTATTAAGAATTTGACTAAAGTCAAATGCTTAATACAGAACTTTCACTAGTAACAGTCAGAGACATTGATGTGTAGTAGAAATACCACAATGTATGCACAGAGTACCCCTCCCCCCCCACACACACACACTGCTTGCTTACATGTGCCCCTTTCCAGCTCACACACCTTGTCTGGGAGCTATAGCTAACAAGAGGTGAGGTCACAGGGTCGTCCAAACAACCTTTTTTTTAAATGACAACTGGCGAGACTTCAGCTGTCCCAAATCCCAGTCTTTAATGAGTTTACAGAGCCTGGGAGAGGTCCCTACGTTTCCCAAACTGGGGTCTGCCGGGGGAGGGACGGTCTTGTCTGTTTGTTTGGAGGCGGTACAACATTTTAAAACATGTATAAAATCACAACATGTTTATTTGGGTCATGAATGATCCAAGGTCAAAATCTGTGATATACACCAGTAGTCTATATCTTTCGTGCCCTTTCAAAAACAGTGAAAAGAGCTGATCTACAAGCCCACGCCGCATCTCAATTAGGGCTGCAACTAACGATTATTTTCATAATCGATTCATCTGCCGATTATTTAAACGATTAATCGGATTATGACACTCATTTAGCTATCACCCTAAAAATATATTTTAGGCTATTTTAGACATGTTCTAACATGATCAAAATTTAATTTGATTAGCTGCTGATTAGGCTGCCATTCAAATAAAAGACAAACTAAATTAAAATTAATTAAAGCAACTCATGGTGTCTTTAGGCTTATTCTGACTGCATACATTTAGAATAGCTACACATGTGTCAGTCTAGAAGGAACAGTACTCTTCTGAACTCAAATAGGTCATTTAAAAATAAATATTCAAGCCATATGTTTTGTTCTTGATACTATAATCGTTGTGTCATATTTTGCTTTGCAGTCGCTATACTGTGCAACCATCACCAGATTGTAAGCGAAGGCTCCCTCCTCTTTAGTTTAGTTACACTTAACACTGTTAAAACTATGCTTAAATGGGAAATAACCCATGATAAATTGCAAAGAGCTAGTGATTAGTTGCCGATTTGATTAATCGATTACTAAATGAGTTGCCAACTAATTGAATAATCGATTCGATTACGATTAATCGATTAATTGTTGCAGCCCTAAATCTCAATGCGACGCGTTGCGAGCATGTAGAATAGATCAGCCATGTTTGCTATTTGTCATACGAGAAGTATATAGGGCTTAAGTGGTTCACCATACATGCTTGGAAAATGCAAGAGAGCGTGTGTTTGTGTGTGTGTGTGTGTGTGTGTGTGTGTGTGTGTGTGTGTGTGTGTGTGTGTGCATTTGTGCACGTGTGGGGGGTCTCCGCTTGTGTCAGATGCAAGGAGGGACTGCTCCAAGGGGAAACAAATAAGTTTGTAACCACTGATTTAGGCAGATGGGGTGGAAGGTAAGCTAATGAATTGGACCCCAGGGATCTCCGTGGAAGACTTTAGTGGCCCAGACGTGCTTGGCTCTGCGCAGCCTCCTGTTTCTGGGTACAGAAGATTAAAGCGACCCGAGTTAAAAACATTCACTTTGAAAGAATATATATTCAAAGATTTGCTCCACATTTTTACGATTTTTCAAAAATAGCAGACCTACAAGCTCGTAGTGCGCCACTCGGCATGTTAACATATCTGTCACTGTGGTGGTAGGGACGGGTCCGTTTCCCCCCCAGGCCCGGACTGACTGTCACTCACTGGGAGAACAACCTGGCCTGCCGACCAGCTGGTATCGAGCACTATTAATTAAGCACTATTATTAGTCTCGTTTTCAAACTTTTAAATGAAAAGTGGCCACATTAGCCCCAGTATCCCAATTCTAGGGCAAACCCGGCGACAT
The DNA here is from genome assembly GCF_963924005.1 of Protomyctophum bolini. NCBI lineage: Eukaryota > Metazoa > Chordata > Actinopteri > Myctophiformes > Myctophidae > Protomyctophum > Protomyctophum bolini. The sequence continues at coordinate 9,725,811 of NC_137885.1, forward strand.
AACCAGATCTGTACAATTAAGCTCACAACGCATCATAATGCAACATATTTATGCTCTTACAGATTAGTTTACTAATTCATATTTGTGTAAGTTTGGGGTCCTGGTGAGATATCACATTGGTCTCTTGGTCTGAAAACTGTGCTCTCTAGACCAGCGATTCTCAACCTGTGGTCCGAGTTACAACTGGGCCCCTCGAATTTTATGAACACTTTCAAGATTTTCAAGTGGGCCCTGCTCCATAAAAGACCGATACATGCTCTAGTCTAGAGTCTAGACCATAAACGTAACTTCATGACACACAAAAAAGGGAAAGAAATACCGGTATATATGTGTTTTTGTATGTTGGTACCAGATGGATGATGTTTGGCACACACAGGGCGGTGGAGCAAGTATGAAAATACTTTAGATAATCACAGGAAAAGTACTGCAAAGTCACTGTGGCATGCACTGTTTCATAGCAGTAAATCCTAAACATTCGGGACTCAACCATGATGAGCAAACAAATGCCAAACATTGCTTTCCTCCTGCTCTGAAAGCCTCTGATCAGTGCCAACACTTTGCTGCATTAAACCATAGTGGAAGAAGCAATGCGATTAAAAGTAGCAGAGTACCACGACTATCACATAAAAATACTACATTGATTGATTGAAATATTTATTAACAGTTTGCAGAATTACAGTACATTTCAAGCACAAACTCAATACAAAGACTGTTAACTGTGAGTGGACGACCCAATTAAGCCTTACACTTGTTTACAACAGGGTCCACATTGTTCAATTCATCAAAACATTTAGAGACAAACAAATAGACACTTCTATGTAGTTAAAGAACAGAACAGGAATTCATCATATAGGAAGCGAAAAGGGAAAATATATATATATACAGTGAGGGGAACAGGGGGATAAAAGAAAACGAAAGACAGAGTGTAGGGCGCCTGCACATTAAAGTACCAAAGTAAACATAGCCCTACTCAAACGTGTTCAATGTACGTTCCTCACTGTACGTTATAAGCTTGTAGTTTGTCTCCTTTTGATTAGCCAAAGCATAATGGCTTTATAAAAGGGTATACGGTATGCACATGCATAAAATTAGTGGCAAATTGAGTGACAAAGTGAGTTTAACATCGTTTAACGTTGTTTACTGCCATCAGATAGGACTTTTCCTGTTTGGATGTATGGCCGTCAAGGCCATACACCAAGTAATCTTTTGCCACTCAGTAGGCGTTCCCGCCTAACGGTCTTCCGGGTACGATGATGATGTCACGCGCATACCCTCTATTGTGGCGCACGAACGAGGGGGTGCGTGACATGAAAAAGGGTAATGGTAAATTCCAGGATTATTTGCCATGAACATATAAAAAGAGCTGACATTTTTGGCCAAATACAACGAGACTGAGCGTTGGTCAGGAGGTAACAGGGGGTGCACGCACGGCCAAAAAGGTTTGAGGACCGCTGCTCTATTCATTGGTTCTTATGACATTAGTGGAGTAGAAGTATAAAGTATTGAAAATCTAGTAGAGCATTTTTATATACTTTGTTACTTTTCACCACGGCATAAAACCTTGCTTTAGCGACATTCCTTCTATGCGTTTATACTGGACACACACACACACACACACACACACACACACACACACACACACACACACACACACACACACACACACACACACACACACACACACACACAGTGTTTTATCCTTTTGTCAAATGTACAAATGTACTGTGTATGCAGTTTTGTCAATAAAACGTCAGTCAGTCAGTAGATGGGCTATTTTCTCCTCACAGTTGCCTTTTAGTTTTGTCATCAAATGTTTTTACGTTTTATGACATGCCTAGAATAGGTATGCTAGGGTTCAAAGTGGTTAGCGATAAATTACCATTACGGTATGTGACTATTCCCAATGTGTCTGTCTGTCTGTCTGTCTGTCTCTCACTCTCCATGCACACAAAAGAGTTACACTACTTTAACGTGAATGGTTGTAAAGCCATCCTTTTCAGTCACATTCCTTTTATATTGTCACTTCTGCACCATAGTGGGGCGACACCCCCCCCCCGTAACTACAGGTAACCGATGATGTCCAAACATTCTATGGTTCTCATAGTGGGGTCCAGAGACCCCCAGGGGTCCTTGAGGGGATTACAGAGGGACGTGTGAGAAAGCCCTATTTAGATTTTTTTTTGTTGCGTTGTCAGCTCCTAGATCGGCACAGGTCTCCACCAGGGCAGGTCAGGTGAAAAGGGTGACATTTCTTCTTACGCCTTGAATGGCAATAGGATGATTTGAGGCATTTTGTTCAAACAAAATTGTTTTGCAAAAATCCACCTGTTGGTGGCGCTATAAAAGGCCAATGTGAAAAGAGTGGGATATATTCTTATTCAGCCTAATAGGAAAGTATGTGAAAGATTTCACATAAATTGCACGTTCAGTTCATGATTTTGTTCAAAACGGGCCAATCTTGCAAACTGTGAAAGCTAATGTTGGCCAATTAGGATGGAATCTGAAATATCGGACAGATTCGACTTGAACACATGACTATAGAGATAGTGTGTAACGATTTGCGGGATTTTTGGACAGAATCTGGAGGAGTAATATCAAGAAATGTGTTATTCAAAAGTCGGCCTCCTGGTGGCGCTATAACAGGCCATTCTGGAAAATTTGGGGCAGAGGTCATCATTGGCATCCAGGGAGTGTACGTGTGCAAAATTTGTCATCTACCGGGAGATAACAGTGCCGGAGATTAGCTGTACACAGACGGACGGACACAAGCACACACACGGACGGAGTGCAATAACATACTCTGAGACAACAACATATAGGTTGCACCAGGCGTTAATGGGTTAAGAATCAGGAGGCAGCGCCTCTGGGAGCAGAAGTGTCTTCCTCAGGGACACTTCCACACATAGATCGGTGTGCAAACGGGGGACCTTCAGTTGCATGCGGCCTCAAAGTTTTAGGGTGGAAAACAATCATGGCACATTTACCAGCGGTGCATAAAAGTTTGCTGGTGTGATTGGCATCGGGGAGATAGAGCTGGGTTCTGTTCTGTCAACTTCTGTGTCCACACCCAGGACACTGGTTTTTACGACCCTCTGTCTCTTCACTTTATGACTGCCGTCTCTGATCCTCTCTGTGACATTGTTTCACAAACACACAGGGATCGGGGATGTGTTTTTATGGGCCTTGAGCAAACTAGCCCTCTTGTTTCTGAGATTTCCCAAACAAGTTTAAAAACAAGTCCAACAAAACAATTCATCAAAATTACCGTACATTTTCAAACGGCTGATGTCCAAGCTCACAGTGCGTCGATGTGACATGCTGCTGTGAGCTTGTATATCGGCTGCATTTTCTCAATTTGTAAGTGGTTAATCCATAATCTTTTTTTTGTAAGTTTGGGCTGGACAGAGACACCATATTTCACTTTTGGGTCTCAAGCTAAAAAGGTTTGTGTACCCCTAGTCTGTGACAACGCTGGCGTCACAGGCGGATGGCCGTGATTGGACAGGGATGCCATCAATCAAACACAGTGCCAGGACTTCCTAGTTTGTTCTTTTACTAAACATCTTTAACTTTGACTGAGTTACAGCCCAATAACTACCCCGTGTTTATGGAGCTGTCCGTCACGGACAGCTGGCTGCAATTCATTGGATTCTACCGGCATTCTACCACACTTACTCTATTTGTAGGCTTTTTTAATGGTGGCAGTTTTTGGACTGCTACCTCCAGTGATCTATAAGCCTGCTGCTGAGTTTGTTGTTTCTAAAGGCATGCATCGTGGCTGATGTCAGACGTCTATTGGTTTTATCAATGATTAACGCTCGCAAGACATTTTAAGTAAAGTGAACTAAAGTTAGTCAGTCAAGCTTCCTCTAAACCTTTTTTAAGAAACCCCAGTTTGATATGCATTAAGGCCAGTGGTTCCCAAACAGTGGATCGGGAACCATTTTGGATATGAATATATAACTCAATAACTCAATTTTAGATCTCCCATTCCCACTACTTTGGGTCTCAGGGACAGGGAGACATCAAATTTCCCTTTTGGGTGTTAAAAACGTTTGGGAACCAGTAGCCGCAGTACCTTAGGGCCTAAGGCCTACATCCCAAACCACACCAAAGGGTAGAGTCGGGACAAAACTGTTTTTAAGGTCAACCACACCAATGCAACTCATTGAATTGCAAATTTGCAATGAGTTGCATGTGTGTGGTTGACCTTAAAAACAGTTGTGTCCCGACTCCCGGCCCGACCCTTTGGTGTGGTTTGGGCTGAAGGCTTAAAATCCTCAGGTTTCCTGTTCAAATCTGCTGAATGATAACAGGAAATGGGTATGCCACATTCTCAAAACTGGAACTACAGTCAGTTAGAGCCTATTGTGTTCACAATACTGTGTAGACGTCCAGTCTATATGCAGTGGGTTCTAACCTCTAGATGCCGCAGTGGTGGACAGGCACTTTTCATTTACCCCTGCACCACCACCGTTAAACCTGCCCGCTGCTATTCATTAAGCTCCATCCCTCTGGATTGGGGGGGCAGGGATGGGGGGGGGGCTAAGGTGTAAAGGTGTAAATCAGATCAGATGTAGATCCAAGGCTAGATTTCCCCTGACCCAAACATTAAAAAACATGCATCCGATTTTAAACTCAGTTTTGGCATGCACGAGCTCCAGTCAAGTTGAGCCAGATGTATATGAAATGCCTTTAGACCTGGTGATGTGCTTCTTCTCAAACATGTCAGGGACCACTAAATTGATACGTATTAAAGCCAGTACAGATGACAGATCCACCATTTCAAAGAATTTGGTGCCATGCTCTCCTTATTAGATTAAGTGCAGATATACAACTGTCTATACTGTAGATGGGGAGAGAAAATAACCACTTTCAACCTGTGTCCCTATTCTGTGCATGTCATAAGGAGAAATTATGAAAAATGATATTACAGGCCCAAAAGCTCACAACGCATGATCCCATCACGGTGTTCTGAGCTTGTAGATTGCACATTTTATGTACCTGGCTGTTCCTTATTTTGATGGTAATCCCCTGGAACACCCCCACCCCATCCCACTGACCCCCGGGCCTGGGGTCCTTGTTGGACTCACTGAGAATCAGGTCTGATTCAGTAGACGTTTGCACAAAAAGGAAACAATGCAAAGGTGTCATGCTGTCAAGGGCAGACCACATGGGATGATGCCTGGGATCTTTTTACAAAAGGGAGAAGAATGAATGAGCTGGCTGCATCTGAGCCAAGGATAAACTTAGAGATGAGATGCTTCTCTGTTGAAAGGCTCATATCTCTCCATCTAATCGTCCAGGTGCTGAGTGATGGTATGGAGGACTCAACCCCCCCCCACTCACTCACACACACACACACACACACACGTAAATTGTTCCCTATGCGCAGGCTGACATGTCTTGTGTGGTTATTGACTTTGAACCGAGACCGTTGCTTGCTTGCTTACTGACTGACTATTAATTTACTGACTGACTTACTATTTATTGACTAACTGACTGACTGACTGAGTGCTTATTGACTGTCTGCTTATTGACTGACACTGACTGACTGTCTTTCTTTAGAGACTGACAACTGTCTGCAGTCTGCCAGTGCCTACAGACTGACATAGTACTGACTGATTTATGGACTGACTTGACAGACAGTCACACAGACATGCAGCGTGGCTGACAGACAGACATACTTTACATAATAAGTTACATTATATAGATTAGACTACTCACCATATTGGGTAAACGCTCCTCCTAACATCACAGCACAAAGCAGTGCGACTCTCACATAGCTTGGAATAATAAAGGTGCGCAACAGGAGAGCAGCAACAGGCTCCATATTTTCGCTGCACCCTCACAGTCCTATCAATGGTCAAATAAAAATTAAATAATGAGTTTCAGCTGCAGTCCTCCGGTCCCGTCGAACGAAAGAAATCCATTTGGAAATAAAAAAAATCTCGTTACTTGTCCTGTTAAAAGGTGGAATGCGACAATTTGCATGTAAGAGACGATACGCGACAACTTGTTCAGGTTCGTTGAAGGACGCAAACCTGTCGTCAATGTCGTCTAGTTTGAATGGGATGAGGAAAACGTTTTTATAAGTTCGCGCTCGGTCGTTTTAAGGGCTCCATACAAGTATTTTAAAGTCTCCGTAACCTGGTTTGGAGAACCGACTGAACAGTTAAAAAGAACAAGAAAAAAAGGGGGCTATTTCGTTTTTTCTCCAGGCTGTAACGCGTTAATTTGGCGTTGTGTGTGTGTGCGCGCTGCTCAAAGGCGGAGAGTTTTCCCAATAATAAAGACACTGCGCAGAGAGAGATGAGGCAGCCCTCCTATTGTCCCTGTAGGATAGGTGTGTGTGTGTGTGTGTGTGTGTGTGTGTGTGAGAGAGAGAGAGAGAAAGAGAGACTGTGCGCGTGCGTGTGTGCGTGTGTGTGTGTGTGTGTGCGTGTGTGTGTGTGTGTGCGTGTGTGTGTGTGTGTGTGTGTGTGTTTAATGGCCTCAGGGGAGCAAACTGCTCTTCTCCCCCAGAACAGTGTGGTCAGAAATGCCTGCAGTACAAATGAAGAAAACATCCACTGAGGGTATTGTTCACTGAAACCACCCACATGATGCTGTGAGTGATGTGATGTTGTTTTGCCTTTGTCACGTTTAATATAGTATAAATCATTTGTAGCCTAGTGACATTGGGAAAGCAAGCAAATTCCATGAATGTGACACATTTCTGTTTAAAACCAGACATGGCCATTGGTCGCTTGCACTAGCTGTCCCCTGTCATCAGAAAATAATATCCATCTTTTTTAAACTCATTGTTCAACATAATTTGATAATTTATTAAGCATTTTAATTGTCAGTTGAATAAAATAAAATAATTTCAGCTGAAAATGGAAATATTATAGTCTATAAAGTAGGCTATTACAATAACATCAAACAATGAGTCAGTGTCAGAGGTGGAAACAGTGCTCTGTTGACATACTCTGTTACAAGTCAAATCGATGCTTTCAAAATGTCACTTGAGTTAAAGTACAAAAAAAGTATTGGTGTAAAATATAGCCTACTTAGTAGCCACTATAGCCACATATGCGCAGAATTACAAAAAGTACCTCAAACAGCAGGTCAATTTAAGTCCTAATGCACAGCAGACCTAATGTAGCCTATAGATAATGTGGCGTTTTCATGTTTGAATGCACAGCAGACCTACTGTAGCCTAGATAATGTGGCGTTTTCATGTTTGACTCTTAATGCACAACATACCACCAGCACCAATTAACACGTATCATGTTTCTACAATAGTTCACACACAGTCATGTTATGATGTTCGATTCACAAGTAACCGATTCCTCGTCCAAAAACAATTTTTTTGGGGTCTTTTTGCCTTTATTGATAGATTTTACAGTAGTAGACATGCAGGAGGGGGGAGGGGAGATGGGGGGGGGGGGGGGGAGACATAGCAAAGGTCATCAGGATCGGGTCTCGAACCCACGGCACGCTGTAAGGCTGGATTGCCACTGCCAGCCTAGGTGCCTGGACCACTCGGCCGGCCCAGGCCAAAAAACACACTTAAAACTGTATTTCTTTTTCTTTTTTCAACTTTTTAATTACCAAGTCAGGGGGTTTCAAACATTCCCCTAATGTACTTTCATTTGTAGCCAAGTCCCCTGATTTCAAATTATTCTGTTATGTGTTTTGTTTAGACAATATGTTGTGGTTTAAAGGAAATTGCCTAAATGTCAAAACTGCATATATAAGACATTAGACAGTAGATTCATAGTGATATTGAAACATTTAGTTATAAGTCCTACATTATTTGTATTGTAATAATTTCAAGTGATTTCGATTATAATAATTAAATTAAGCAAGTAATTTGTCATAGGAACCCCCTCAAGGGCCCCACTTTGAAAACCACTGTCCCACTGTCGAGTCAAATTCCTTGTAATGCAATGTTATCTCAATTAAAGTAGTAAGCTGTTGATTTGTTTCTCTCCACCTTTTCTGTAGGAGAAAGCTTTCGCACACTATAGAAATCAGGTGTATGCACAGGTCCGTAGGCCAGTGGACATCAATGAAAGCAATAGAATACACCCGCACACTGTGTATTTGCTCGGTACATGAGTATTTTTCGGTCCCTCCGGACCTTCCGGTCTTAAGACCTTGATCTTCCCCTTTTCTAAAATGCCTATTCTGTGCACTATACCCTATTGCAGTGATGGTATAGGTCACAGAATCTGATGGCTAACCAAATGTGGTGTGGCGTCTGTGAACTAAAACACTCTTTGAACTGCATTTTTATGCTGATGTGTTTCTATAAGCTTTGTGTAGCATAGTGGTTCTACAAGCAAGTTGGCGCATCCATTAGGTCATTTCAGAGGGTTACTTTTTTGAGTGGTGCAACCATGCACTCCAAGGAACAGCAATGTCCGTGTTCACCTATGTGTTGGTTCACCTATGTATGTGACGTTAATGAGCACCAGTATGACTGAGTAGTGAGTACCAGTAGGGGCGCTGTTGTGCCAGAAACAGAGAGAGATAGACAGTGCTGCACTGTTGCCTGCTAATGAGAGCGAGAGAGAGAGAGAGAGAGAGAGAGAGAGAGGGGAGTTGCACCACTCAGTTCACACAGGTGTGATTTATTACTTGTGCAAGCAGAGCGTGCCAGTACTGTAATCGGCTGCGTATGTCGGTCGTATGTTGGTGTTGTCCGTCGGCCATGTATGCTACTCGACAGAGCGCATTTCTAGTCGTGCATTCATTCATCTTTGTGGATTATGAGTTTGTTGCAGCATGAGCTTCCCACGTTAACATTTTAACCCAGAAGAGTGTGCAAATGGAATCAAATCCATTTCATTCCATTCTTACTTCAGAGTTGAGGATTGTATTGTGTAGCAAGTGCATCCAGCATGGTTTTCTCCTCATGTGACTGACAAGTGATTAAGAGAGAGAGAGGGAGAGAGGGAGAGAGAGAGAGCATCGCCACGGGAGGCCAAATGAAATCCCTTTCAGAGATGAAACACACACGCAGCGACTCCTTCCTGTGGTCTAGAGTAAATATCAGGTGCCAGAGCATTTGAACACAAACAACGCACATACCTTTCCACTAAATAAAAGGCCTGTGAGCGCGTGTACAGGTGTTCTATGGCCTTGCATGCCTTTTCATCCATGCAGCCTCCAGTGTTGGAAAGGCTGTGGGAAAGTTAGGTCTGTAGTTTAGTGACGCATGCATGTCTCTCTCTCTCTCCCAAGAAGTTTTAATGAGAGAGTTATGAACCTTTACTAATCAGCTGTAGACTGAAAGTAGCTAAATATGTCATTTACTCAAGTAGCCTGCTGTTAATTCAAATATAAATACTTTGTACTTAAACTGTACTACATCTGATGCAAATATTGTCCTTTTAACTCATAATTTGACAGCTTTAGATACCAGTTACTTGGCAGATAATTGATTATTATACCAATTCCTGGAAGCTGACCAGTACAACCTTCTACTGTTGGTTACTGGTCGCTGATCAGTACAACCACAGTCCTTATTGGTCACTGGGAGCTCCCAGTTCAACCAACCATAGTCTTCTACTGTATTGGTCACTGGGAGCTGATCGGAACAGCCACAGTCTGATACTGTATGTACTCATACAAGCACAACCACAATCTGCAACTGTTCTGGGAACTGGGTACTGGGAGCTGACCAGTTCAACCAACCATAGTCTAGCAGCTTCTACTTTTGGTCACTGCGAGCTGACCAGTACAGCCACAGTCTGATACTGTTGTCCTGCAGGGAGCTGACCAGTACCCACAATATGGTACTGTTGTACTGAGAGCTGGCCAGTACAACCACAATCTGCAACATATTGTACTGGGAGCTGACCAGTAAACCAGTCTTTTATACTGTTTCATACTGGCAGTCACAGGAGTAATTGAGTGTTAGATTCTTTGATGGTAGGGGAGAAGATAAAGTGATCTACCAAACTCCCGGCACACAGCAGAAGTGTCACCTTCCCCGCTCACTTCCATTCCATGAAAGTAAAGAGATGGACGTGCCCCGTTGATGGCTTTTAAGCATGTTAAAGTCCAAAGCATGGAGTTCAACATTGGTGAACTCTGACTGGGCGCCGTCAGCCAATAGGAAGCGTCGTGATTGACCCCACTTGCCAGCCATATTGCAAGTACTTTTCTTTCAGTGAGCCACTGCAACATAAGCCAAACGAACTACACACCAGAAAATTGGCACGCCTCCTGCCGGGACTGGTTATGACGTGTATGAATTGCATGTGTGAAGCAGGCCCTGAGTCTTTGCATTTGACCCAGAAATCTTACATTCATTCATTCCTCCTCAAGCAGACATTCCTCTTTATATACACACAGACACACGTGTGCGCGCACACACACACACACACACGCACACGCACACGCACACACACACACACACACACACACACACACACACACACACACACACACACACACACACACACACACACACACACACACACACACACACACACACATACACGCACGCACACACACATACACGCACGCACACACGCACCCGAGAGCGCATAGCCTACACACCCAGGGTTCAATTGAAAATGGCCTGTCAGTTTAAAAGCTACCGTCTCATCACAGCTCAGACTGACGGACGGTGGCTTCTAGTTAAGGAGCCAGTCTTTACGGGAGAGAAAACATTATCTGCGGATGCCTCTTTGATGTCTGTGCCCTCAGAACGTCAAGCAGGGGGGTTGAACCTCTCCCCCTCCCCCCAAAGAGCACTTCCAGATGTCAACACATCCTCCTTTTACTGTGAGAAAGACATGGATGAAGGAGAGGGAGAGGGGGGAGGCATGTCAGCATGCATGAACAACAATGCCCGCAAACATCTTGCGACCATATTGTCTCGCAGTTCTCCGCTGCATGGCCCGAAAATAGCCGATCTGCAAGCTCTGCAAGCTCTCTGGTGGAAGAAGTACTAAGATGCTTTTACTCAAGTAAAAGTAGCAATACCCAAACATAAAAAGTACTCCCCTTGAGGGGGTCATCCCTATGTTCCCCAGGTTCTATGTTCCCCACATATTTTTGGTTTAATTACTTCAGTGTTTTGTACTATACAATTGTATGTATAAATACAGAACAAAAATGTTTGTTTTTGCCATCTTTGTCTGAGAGTCTGAGCAATTATGTTTTAGTTTATTTTATGCCAGTGTTAATATTTAGTTGGCTAAGACTAGATAGTTTAAGTAGCCTATAGGCAGGCCTAAAATGCAATGGATTGTTCAAAGACTGAGCTTAAATCTGAATTTGCTACTAAAAGTAACACTAAGACTAAGTTGCTAAAATACTTTTAGTCTTAGACTAAAATGACTAGGTTAGGTTTCTGGTTATGGTTTATTCTAAGTGGGGAACAAAGAACCTTTTTTGCATGGTGAGGAACATAGAACCTGGGGGACATATAGGTAGGTACGCTCCCACGCTGAGAGCTTGTAGATCGGCTATTTGTATTAATTAATAATCAAAATCTGCAAAGTAACTTGTAACTAACGTTAAAAGTAAGAATATTAGCCTCTGAGACGAGGTGGAGTAGAAGTGTAAAGTATTTACAAGTGGAAATACTCAAAAGTACCTCATAATTGTACTCAAATACCTGAGTAAATGTGCTTTGTTACTTTCCCAAATCCCAACAGTGTAGACAAGGTCCTGTGAGCTTGCAGATCTTTGGTGCGACTGAGACACTGCTCTATAACAAATAATCCATGCTTTAATAAAGATAGGAGAAAAAAAAGGGAAAGAGGGGATATAGTTTTATTCCAAAACATCTGGTGTGCGTCCAGTAGTTAGGTGTAGCTACAGCATTTGCTGTGCGCGTGCTGGTGAGGAGAGCTGGGGATTACCATACGGGCCTGCTAGCTGGGCCTTGGCCCCTTGGGGCCCGCTGCAGGGGGGGGTGCTAAGCCAGAGCCTTTGCGGGAATTGTCGTGGTTATTACATTTACATTTCTTGTCAAATGCCTGAGTCATTTATGTCAATAACAGAGCCCCGAAGCTGAAGGAATAGCCTCAATGAGGTCACAAGAAAACATGATACAATTTAAGAGTGTTTAGTGCGTCTTAAGCCTGCTTTATGCTTCGTCATGCGGCTGTACATGTCACAATGCCTTGAAAAAAGCTGATGCTGTGTGTATATATGTGTGTGTGTGTGTGTGTGTGTGTGTGTGTGTGTGTGGGGGTCAATGACAATGACATGACAATTTCTTTGACATAGATAATTAATTTGTATATTCATGGTGTTTTCACCAGGATAAACATCTATGCAACTGAAATAACTCTAAACAACTGTCATTATTTTAAACTGTGGCCAAAACCGGCACAATTTGGCAGTGAATGTTGGTTCAATTCCATTGTCATTGTCTCATAATCTGATAATGACATATGAGCGTGTGGTGTGTGTGTGATGTTGGAGACATGTTTTGAAAAGCGACTAAAGTTTGTGTGTCGGGGGCGGGGGTTGGCGAAAGGGCCTTTCTGTGTGGAGTTTGCATGTTCTCCCCGTGTCCCCTAGGGTAGATACCCTCACAAAAACATGCCGTAATCCTGGTCTCTAAAACTACCTCCCCCTGGCCAGCCGGGGCGCCTGATGGAGGGGAAAGGAACTGGTCGGAATAACGTGTCCCTTCCACGCGCTACGTCCGGCCGGGGAAATTCCCCTCTGTCAGGTGAAAAGAAGCAGCTTGGACTCCTCATGCATAGAAGGAGGCATGAGGTCAGTCCGCTGCCCCCCCCCCAGGTTGGCAGAGGAAGTGTAGCGCCCAGGATTACATTAGACAATTGGCACTGGGTGAAAAAGAAAAACTGGGTTACAAAATCGTGGGATAAAAAAATATTAAAAAAAAAGTTTGTGTGTCGTCCCCGTGCTTGGTAGGATAGGATGTGGCAAAGATGACTCATTTAATTTAAAGAGTTACAACATTCTGGTTGTAAATAGCAACAATAGCACAATGTCACTATATATGTATCGTGAGCTTGTCCTTGTTTTCCCTGAATTTCTCCTATAATAGATGGCCAAAATAGGGATGCCAGGTTACAGGTAGAAACTGGTTAAAGCTACTGTACCTTCTGTTCGATATAGTGACTAACCTACAGTCTAATGACGACCATGCACGCAGACAGACCGTGGCCATTTGCTCTCTTTTTTTTTGAGTGGCGCTCCTATGCAAAGCTTTGTGTGTAATGTGTCTGTATGAGCAAGGAATGTGACGTATTGTATGATGATAAGAGCGCCACTCACTTCACACGAGTGTGAACTTTGTTACTTAGGCTTTTTCTTGACCACAATGTTAAAATATATCAATGTATAGATTATTATTTTTGACAATAGACTGCTGCTATAGGTTCCTGGCTTACTCTGAGCATTTGATATATTATATCTCTGCTGTCGGGAGGAAACCACGTACCTAACTCCAAAATGTTCATTTTTCAGGAAATGAAAAATATACATTTTTCAGGAAATTAAGAAAACCTTATATTTTGAAAACAAAGCAATACTGCCTCGTCAAAGTTGGTGTTCTGACTTTATATATTGTCTGCTTTAGCAGACAGTTTGAGGGTCCAATGGAGTTAAGTGGTTTTGTCGAAAGCACTTTTTTCTACTTTCCATTGGTTCAATATTTTCGAAACAACACACATAAAGGGTGTTCAATAGCACTGATTCATGCAAAGAAAAATCTAAAACCTCTAAAATGTTGTTAGGCGGTTTCCTCCCGACAGCAACAAATTATGCATTTACCTTAATTGCTTATTGTAAGTCGCTCTGGATAAGTCTGATAAATGCCTAAGTAATACATTGTAAGATCTAGTGTTTCTAGTGTTCAGTATGTCGGCTTAAGTATATTACAATTTAGGATTTATTTTACTATCGCAGTAAATGGTATGAGTCTATAGTCAACAAATGGCAGGGCACATGTTCATGTGAAAAGAGTGCAAAGAAAACCAATTGGGATGTAGGATACCAGAAAAACCAATCAAACCTAACATCTGTCTAAATCACCTGCTATCTAAATCAGTGCTTTCCAAAGTGCGGTTTGGGGACCCCCAGGGGTCCATGAGGGGGTTCCAGGGGCTCCCCAGCTAAATTATTCTAGTTAGGAACATAGGAATATGTCTACAAGTTCATCATCTACAAGCTCACAATGCTATAGATAGCAGAGGTGGAATTGTATTTCTGTGGAAATTTACAGTGGGATTTAATCGTTTATTTGATAGCCTTCCTGAGCTGGAATTTGGCTTTTGTGCCCTCAAAAACATTGCATCACCAAAGGCCAATTAATTGGCCTTTCCCCTAAAATGATGACACAGGATATGTGGGCAGTGGGCACCATGTAAATTGGCTGTTTTTGTGTTTTACCTGCTGGAAGCATAGAGTTCTAAGGCTGGAAGAGGCTCAGTCATTGAACTGCGACACTATATCGCCATCTAGAGGAATTCTGAGAGCACGACAGATACAGTCCAACGTCCACGTGATAACGGTGATTACTGCTCCACTCATGCAATATGCATATGGTTGGTTCCTATACAGAATACGAACACAAACAGAAGATACAACATGACAACCGCAAGATATTGAAGATAATCATGTGCAGCCAGGTGAGAAATGCCGAATGCGCGTTAAAATTTCACAATGGTTTAGATTTAGAATGATCCACAGCTGATCATAATGACCAGGCAGAGACCACATAAAAGTGAAACTTTGACGCAGGCCATTATTCGCCGGCAGAGAACCTTTTGCACAACATCGCCGGCATGCATGTTGGCTAACCCTGGAAATAATTTGGTATCAAAATCAAAATGTAAATTATAACCAATTTAGTCGGTATAGTAGGCCTAGGCTTAAATCTCTCTCTCTCTCTCTCTCTCTCTCTCCCCCTCTCTCTAATGATTAGCCAAATAATATTTGTACAGATCACTCAGTGACAGGGTTAAAGAGCATTACCACCCCCGTAAGGCTATTGGTGCAGTCCGTTCATTGACATAGTTCGCCTTATAGTTTGTAACATTGTAAAATATAAACATTGCCACGTACTTGCAGGCAGTCTATAATTCAGGACTGAACTGAGGTTTTCCTTGTACATTAAGTCATTGTTGTGTGTGTGTGCCACTGCCAGCCACTTCAGTTCAAGGTCCAGATGAGTTCTTCGCGGTGTTCTGCTGGGTCTCCCAGGGAGACATTGGAGCTGGTGGCGTCCCGGCTGGGCTGCAGGACCACCTCGGTGGAGGTGGCCCACTATCTGGACCAAGAGGACGAGCTGAAACACCTGAGGGAAGAGTTCCTGCTGCCCAAAGTCGCAGACCTGCCTCCATGTGAGTTAACATTACACACGAACTATAATACACAGAAGGTCAGTGGTTCTGGTTATCAAACTTTTAATTTCAAGGACCTCCATAACTCTGAGAGTCTACCAAGTACCAAATGGAACCAAATACACTCTCAGAGTTGTAGACATGTAAGAGTCCATTTAGAACGCCCTCAAGGAACCCAGGGGGTCCTCAGACCCCACTTTGAGAACCACTCACTGCACTATTTCCAGTGTGAGTGAACCATGCAAATCATCTCATAATATAGGCCAAATTGAAAGTTTGGTAGTGACCATTGGTTTCCCACGATAATATTGATACCGTAAGTCATAATAAATTACTATCTGCATTTTTGCATGGGAGTAGGTTTTTTGTTTACATAACTGTCATTAAGCACAGTAGGCTAGTATACAATACAATACAATACAATACAATACAATACAATACAATACAATACAATACAATACAAAGCATATAGCTTCATACGAAACTATAAACATGTAGGAAGACAAGTAACATTCTCACATTCCCCCAGCTAAATGATTGATAGTTAATTATTCACATATTCAGTGTAGGAATTCTGGACTAAATTTGCACAAACAAATCATGTCTATCAATCAATACACCTGTTGATTTAGGTCCCAGAGGTTTAAAATATAAATTAGGAAATGCAAATTAATCAAAGTGCCAAAATTGCATTATGAAATTGGTTGCCCTTCACATTAAAGAGGTTGAGGTTTTTGAATACAAATCTTGCCCGGTTGTGTATTTGGGGACCTATAAATAATCCAATATTCACAAATAACATGCTGTATGGATGCTGTATAAATTGTCATTCCTGAAAACATATTTTACAAACCCCTCGTACTGTCTCTTGTCTGTACAGCTGATCTCTCTCTTGTCGACGGCACTGAAGAATGCATCTATTTTGTGGGAAACTCGTTGGGACTTCAGCCCAAAAAGGCCAAGCGATACCTGGATGAAGAGCTGGAGAAATGGGCTAAAACGTATGCTATGTTAAATTGTATGTGTAGAGATAATGGCAAAGTTTAACTATCAATCATTTAGCTGGGGAATGTGGGATTTACTAGTCTTATTTTTCGTTGTACTTATGACACAATATGTTACAATGACAATAAAGATCTATTCTATTCTAATTATTATATACTAATATATGAATATCATATAAGGGTGCTGAAAAAGGGCTGGAAAATATATCAATATCATATATCTACAAGCTCACAACACGTCACGAGAGGATATGTTGTGAGCCCGTAGACAAATAGTATCATAACAACAATTTTGATGATGAGGTATTTGGTCAAAAAAAAAATCGTTTCTGATTATGTTGTTGTGTATGTCCAGGCGTGTCCATGCTCATTATTGTTGTCATATTTACAGGGGTTGCCATGGTCATGTTCAGGGCTCTCGGCCGTGGGCCTGGGCCGAGAACAACATAGAGGAACTCATGGCCAATGTCGTTGGTGAGAACAAGCTCTTTTTATCCCCCTTAAAAACAGTCGACTCGTCTTTACATGTCTTCATGCATTGACTCAGACAGTAGGAAAGCTGAGAGGTTCTGGTGGGATCAGTGAGTCTTATGTCCAATAAGAACCTGGCATACCTTTTCTGGGCATGTCATTGTAATTGCCCATTTTCAAAACATTTCATAGATCTAAAAAACATATATATCCAAAATGTGACACGTTGTGAGCATGTAAAGTGGCAATTTTCACTATTTGTCATACGATGACTCTTGGGGAGGCAGAGGCTCCGGAGGTATAGCGGCTCCTTTGGAGTCAGAAGGTTCCTGGTTCGATCCCCAGCTTCCCCTGTTAGTATGGACTTGTCCTTGAGTAGCCTGGGCAGCATGCCTTTTCAGATTTATGAACCGGTCGGGAGCGGATGATATCGTTACGTCATGTTGTAATAGTCATTCGTTTTTTATAGTCATCAGGCCAGAACCCTCTAAACCAGAACATCCTATACCCTCAAACCGGAAGAATAATATCTTCCCAATAAAAGCGTGACTCGCACTACGCCGCATCAAGGCTTTTATTGAGAAGGTATTATCTGAGACGGCACCTGTCAGTGGGGGGTGTTGAATGCCAGGAGTAGGATGGAGTCGGTATGACCTACTCCTGACAAACTGGAATTGAATCTGTAACCTTACTTTACCTCATCACCTTAATCTACAATTGATATGGGTGAACGTTATGATTACATCATGCTTTTCTAGATTTTACTCTCTCTCTATGTGAAGATTGTTTTGAGCAGCCTGAAAAGAAATGCACTGCTGATACGGATGCTGTTTTTCACTACTGTCCTACATAGTATATGCTATGAACTGTACAGACTGGGAGCTGACCAGTACAACAATAACAGTCTTATGTTGGTCACTGGGGAGGTGCCCAGTACAACCACAGTCTTCTCCTTGGTCACTGGGAGCTGACCAGTACAACCACACAGTCTTCTGTTTGTCACTGGGGAGGTGCCCAGTACAACCACAGTCTTTTGTTGGTCACTTGGAGCTGCCCAGTGCAACCACAGTCTTCTGTTGGTCACTTGGAGCTGCCCAGTGCAACCACAGTCTTCTGTTGGTCACTTGGAGCTGCCTAGTGCAACCACAGTCTTCTGTTGGTCACTTGGAGCTGCCCAGTGCAACCACAGTCTTCTGTTGGTTACTTGGAGCTGCCCAGTGCAACCACAGTCTTCTGTTGGTCACTGGGAGCTGCCCAGTGCAACCACAGTCTTCTGTTGGTCACTGGGAGGTGCCCAGTACAACCACAGTCTTCTCCTGTGCCGACCAGCACAGTCTTGTCTACTGGGGTCGAGTTGGGTTTTTGAGGGAAAGCGACCACCCAGCTTTTTATAGCATGTGCTGGGTTTCAGGCCCCGTGATTTTTTATGTTACAAGCATGTGAACTCTGACCTTTAGGAATAAAGACCGTCACTATTAATTCCATTTATTTGTACGACTACGTCTTAACATAAAACCGGCTTTCTGAACACGAATGATCTTTTTCAGCCCTGGTTCACAATCACACACACCTGGGAGCTGACCAGTACAACCACAGGGGTACATGCTTTAGTTTAGACATACTATTGGTCCGACTGTCATTAGACCGACAACCTACCTGGAACCCTAACCGCAAGTCCGACCGTTGTTTCCGCATGTCGGTCCGTTGGTGTGTATAATCTGCGTGTGCATCCCCAACCACAGTTCTATTGTCTACTGTTGTACTGGTGGTTATTCACTTCAATTCTGGGAGCTGACCAGTACAATCAGTTATATACTGAGCAGTTGGTGGTTCATTGCCTTGCTCAAGGGCACTTGAGCTGTGTTGAGAGAGAGGTTATTTGCCAGTCCGGGAGATCAAATCAGGACACCTCTGACCAGAAGTGCACTCTTCTGAACTGTAGGCCAGGATAATATGATAAACAGATGTTGAACTGTCTAGTGCTCATGTTTGAGTGTTTTTTTTTAAAAATGTATCTGAAAAGTGCAGTATTTTCCTTCAGTGTTACTATTACTATAGTGCCATGCCCATTTGTTGCTTGCCTGCTGTTTGGTAATCGGTACTGGTGAACCGCATCTCTGATAGACTTCACACTCAACACTGCACTTCCTTGTCTTTTCAACAGTCCATACAAGTCCATACTTATTACTTACTTTATAGATGTTTTGAGTTAGGCAGCTTCCTTAGGCCGTTGAACTCTTGCATCCCGGTGTGTTTTGTAGAGTCCAAAGTGCAACAGAAGAATTCTCAGCATTTCGCTCCATTTCAACACAGGCATGCGTAGGGCTGTTACAACCGTCTCATTTTACCTTTACAATTAATTATCATTCACATAATTGTGATGAACGATATAATTGATATCAGTGTTTTTGACATTGAACACTGGAATGGAAACATAACATTTCTGTGTGCCTTTCAGGCTTTGTAAGTAAAAAATGCACAGGGCAGAAACCGGTATAACAAATGATTTAATTATACTTAGAAATGATTGACAATGACCGATACAAATAATATCAGAAAATCTACTACAATAATTGTGATCAGACAATTGTGTAATAATTGTTACTGCAGTAGTTATAGTTAGAGTTGTCGAACAGTTACAAGCGGTTGTGGAATTTTGAGAGAGAGTGCTGACATGAAAGCATGACACGAAAGAAAATAACTGAATTGTTATGTCTGTCTGTGTCTCTCTCGCTTTCTCTTTCTCTGTACATTACAGGGGCTAAAGCTGAAGAGGTGGCATTGATGAATGGTTTGACAGTTAATCTACACCTCCTACTAGTAAGATTTTGATCAAATCAAACCCACATAGGGAGTAGATTCAGTAAATGTCAGGTCCCTGTAGTCAATAGGAGGTCAAAAAGTATTTTCGGTTGAACCCCAGCTATGAATGTTTAAGGCACTTGTGATTGATTTAATTACAATTAATATAGGTAGCTTGGCTTTTAATGTTTTATTCCTTAAAGGGAAATTTAGCTGTGTATTTCTCGACAAGTAATAATGATGTAGTCACCCTTTAGTATTGTTGGGGTTATTTGTCATAAGTGAAATCCTTCCTCTGCATTTTGCCATCCTAACTATTAGTCGCAGTGGCTGCCATTAATACGGCACCCGGGGAGCAGTTAGGTTAGGGTTTAAATGCCTTGTCCAGGGACACTTTGACACATACGAGTGACACATACATTTCCCAGGAGACACCTCTACCCACCCAATCAGGCACACACTTCCACAGTTAGCTAAACATCACACCCGTGCGAACTGAGCGGTGCAACTATACTTTGGTGCCTCACATCAGCACAATTTAATTTAGGTTGAAAATCAGCTAAATGTCCCTTTTAAAAAAAATATGTAATGTATTCATTCTTCCCTATCAATTACTCACCCCTTGAATAATGTGACGTCATGAGGATATTTGGATACAAGACAGTAGGGTTGAGAGCTGGGTTGGAATAAATAAAATAATATATAGATATACTATATTCACCAAGTATTTATCTTCTTCGTTTTTGGATTCTTCATCCACGTAAAGGAATGTGAAAAAAAAAACTAAAATTCGACCTGAATTCAAGGCTTCACAGGGTGAGTAATTGATAGGAGAAAAAAAGATATGATATATTTTTAATTGAAGTACTTCTTTAACTGAGATGCCACATAATTCCCTTGCAGCTTTCCTTTTACAAACCTACAGAAAAACGCTACAAAATCCTCCTGGAGGACAAGGCATTCCCGTCGGACCACGTGAGTAATCCAGCCATCAGTTAACCACTCGAACCTCATAATAGGCATTCTGTGAAAATAGCTGATCTACAACCTCACAATGTGAGCTTGAACATTTGTTTATGAGTCGCGATATCCCATTTTCTTATGTTTCCAAAATAGAATAAGCTAATTATCATTAATAATAATAAAAACATCTGATATGTTTCAAAAGAATTGAATGAATGAATTTCTCTCTAAAGAATTAATGATCAGCATTATTTCAAATATACAATCTATGACTCACTGTAACAGGGTAATATATCAACAGTGTTTTGCTCTGGGAGTAATAATCCTCTCCTCTCCTCTCTCTCTCAGTATGCCGTGGAGTCTCAGATCACGTTGAGGGGCTTGGACCCCAAGGAGAGCATGGTGCTGGTCTCTCCCAGGCCGGTAGGTCTGACATCCCTTTTCCACCGGGGGTTGAACCGGTTCCGTTCTTTTTTCCTGCTTAATTTTGAACCAAATTAATTTGTTCAGATCCTTAAAAGTTGGAAAAAGAACTGGAACTTGGTCCACCCACTTGGACTGCCAGATCAATCTGAGAGTGATACTGTTAACACGAAATCCCAAACAACCTGGTTTCACCAGGCTCATCAACGCTGCAGAGAAAAGCCTGCTTTTTAATCCCAATAGACCCTTTGGAAAATCCCACCCCAAATGCGATTGTCCAATGCTATCTTAACAACCGTTGCTAAGCATATTATATCAATTCATATCCGGATCGTTAGTTAAAGTTGATTGAGTTGGCATGCGTCTCCAATGAATGCCTCTATAATTTCCCTGTGTTTTTAGTTTATTATAAAAATGTCCAGTGCATAGCCTGCTGCAGGCCTCGTTGACTAGATTCCGAAGACATTTTGACTGAAGCGTTTGCACCTGAAATGATCGGATATTTTCACGTGGAAAATCCGTCATATAACATGCAAGTCAATGGGCAAGAAGCAAAGCTTGACCGACCTTGGTCTGGCAGAGTAGAGTGAGTGGGTGGGTGGAGGTTAGCGAAGGGTCTATTAACTGGTGTGAACTGGTCTAGAGTAGAGCCCACCTACTAAATCTGTGATATTTAGTCAAGTCACTGGAAACAATGCCCAAATATTGAGTCCCACACAGATATACAGATGACAGAGGTACAGTAACATACTGGACTCCCGGCCTGGTGGATATGTATTGTGTGCACATGAACCTCTGAAGGTTTTTGTTTTATCATTCATTTTTCTTTTTAATTGTGTGTCAGGGGGAGGAGACCCTGAGAACAGAGGACATTCTGGAGGTGATCGACAGGGAGGGCGATTCCATCGCTGTGGTGATGTTCAGTGGGGTTCAGTACTACACCGGACAGCTGTTTGACCTGGCTGCTATCACCCAGGCTGGACACAGGAAGGTAGACTACTGTTAGCCTACTAAACACAACATAACCTACTATTAACCTACTAAACCTACTGATAACATACTCTACTGTGCTATCACCCAGGCTGGACACTGTTTATTGAAACAGTGTCATGCTTCAATTTAACACTGAGGTGCCCGCAGTGTAGGGCTGTATTTTGCGTGTCTTAAGTACCAGGTCTTATTCCCTAACTTGAGTAAACTAAAGACCTGGAGGCGTGGTCAATGCCATTTGGCTATTCTGAGTGGACAAAGAGCATTGATCACGCCTCCAGGTCTTTAGTTTACTCAAGTTAGGGAATAAGACCTGGTACTTAAGACACGCAAAATACAGCCCTTTAGGTGCCCACTTTTTCCTACACCCTGGCCTTTTGCAATGTGAAATGCAAAAGTCAATACTCCTCTTACACTTTGCTTCTGTCTTGTCATATGGGCCGTGTGAAATTGAAGCCCCATAGCTCTTTTCAACTTAAGTTCCAACTGATATGCTTTTATTGTGATGGCAAACGTTTCTGAACGTCTCACATCCTGCATACTTCCGCGTGCTTGATTGTGCGAGCGCATGTACAATATATGTGTGTGTGTGCATCGACCATTACTTTGAATCCTTTCCTCCCTTAACCCATTCTGACCGGGCACCCATTTTGGTGTTTAGCATCATGTTATGCTTTACCTATTGAAAAATAGCAGATCTACAAGCTCGTAGCGCGCCACCGAGTGGCGCGCTACGAGCTTGTAGGTCTGCTATTTTTGAAAAATCAAAGAACGACTGACATTTTTAGAATCTGATCTCAGGTCAGAATGGGTTAATCAGACCAGTGTGTGTCCAGTGGAAACCTCGTATGAATCTGATCTCAGGTCAGAATGGGTTAACATCTCTCCTCCCCAGGGTTGTTATGTAGGGTTTGACTGTGCTCATGCTGTGGGGAACGCTGAACTCAAGCTACATGACTGGGGAGTGGACTTCGCCTGCTGGTGTTCTTATAAGGTCAGTGTCCTAAAATAAATCCTCTCCTTGAATCATGATTCATGATGCAACTCAAAACCCATAGAAGTTGGTACACTTTGGGCTCCATTTTTGTCTCATCTTCCTAAAGCCACTATTTGGGGATTTAGGAGTGGGGAAAGGGTTACCTGTCTAAATCCCTTAAACACCTCCGTTATCCGTTATATTATGCATAGGTGTGGTTTGGGTGTTACACAATTGGACCAATCACCAGTCCACGTCCCATTGCCTTATAGATCCCTTATGCGTTGCCCGTTAGTGCTATATTGCTTCATAGCCTCAGCCCGTTGCTGCCTCACTTGTGCTGCACCCCCCGCCCCCCGTGTCGTTCTTTTTTTTTTTCCACACGCAAAGAGCCAAGAACACTCGTCTTTTCAATGAGTCACAACTCGCTCAAATCTAGCCCATTTTTCAAAGTTCTATGTAAACTACGAAATTAGGGCTTTCATTTGGTATATAGATCGTGCATGTAGATCGTCTCTACAGAACGGTATGAAGCGAAAAGGAAAGTTTGGCAAGTCGGATTAAACCATTTTGCTGCGCTGGTGATGAACTGAAAAGCAAATGGAATCGCGGCACAAGCCGCACAAGCCGCACAATGGCTGGCAGGCTGGCACAAATAACTTCTTTAACTATACAATTATATAAACACAATGGACACAAGGAAGATAGCGGGTGATGCTGGACGAAAATACCATTAAGGGACAGAGTAATTTTCAGGCAGCGGCTGAATTGCGGGCCACGCTGCGGGTAAAGTCGGAGACAAAATTGGAGCCCTTTGTCTCTGGAATCCTGTGATCAAGACTGTGATCAAGACTCGGCTTCCAAACATACGGGATGGGCCAATTTTTGCCCAAGAATAACAGATCATGAATCACACATCAAACATACCTCTAATTGCCTTGAAAAATGTCTTACAAAAACACACCATATCGAACCCAACATCCAATCACTCCAATTATGGAATCACATTTTGAAGGGGGCCGGTTCTAAAAATGGCTTCTAAAACGTAACCTACAGTAAGGTTTTCTGAAAACCTTCAAATGCTTATTAAAAAAAGAAAATCACATCATAAAAATGTATTGTGTTGCTATATAAGACACAGAGGTAGCTCCCGGCATGAAAGGTAAAACAACGTATAGGTTACGCCAGGTCTATCCTGCTCATAGGGGGCATCAGAAATGCAAACTGTCTGCCATACAAACTAGTAGTGTGCAGATAGTGTTTAAGTGGTTAAGCACACAGATAGCATACTGTGTATACCTTTGCACAAACGGAAGATACACGAGTCATGACTGAGACAGAGTTAGTAAACATATGAAGAGGGACAGATAGGAAACGTAGCAGATGGCGGTTGCAGTTTAACTGTGACGTCCTGTTTGTGGGCCATGCTCCGGGCTCCATATTCGTCACCGCTAAACCCCTTATCCCTAAACTTCTTTGCCTTTTTTTTTTACTATTTTGAAAAACATTTTTGAATAGTTCAACTAGCCAATTTACATTGACACGTTGTGAGCTTGTAGACTGGCCATTTTCATTTAAAAAATGTTTAGCAAAATAGTAAAAAAAAAGCAAAGAAGTTTAGGGATTTAAGTTAAGGGGTTTAGCGGTGACGGAAATGGAGCCCGCTGTGTCCTGATAAATGGAAGCACATGGTGTCACAACCACATCTATGGCCAAGTGACGGAATGTGGATATTTGATACTAGCCTATATGTTTTAAAAGAAAACTTAACCTGTTTTTTATGAAGGTTATTTTTTTAGGTGCGCTAGCCACTCCTATGTAGCCTGGTTTCCAGCCCATAGACCCCGCCCACTCGACTGAAGCTCTCAGAGTCTGACAATCAGGCTAACTCCTATGTCCATCTTTGAGGGTTTGTGTACTGTAAACACGACAAACATTGTCTTAACACAAACATTAGGCTCTATCGTCCATGCTAGACCCCTTTATCCCTACACTACATCGACACGTTGTGAGCTTGTAGATTGGCTATTTTAACTATTCAAAAATGATTTTCAAAATAGTAAAAAAGGCCAAGTAGTTTAGGGATAAGAGGTTTAGCATGCACGAAAATAGAGCCCATTGAATGCCATTGAATGCCATTGAGCTTTGAGCGTAAACACAAACATTGAAGACAAAAGTGAGGACGCACATTGGGATTAACCAGAATGAGATGATGTATGGTGACATATGATGATAAGAGTGCCCCTCACTCACTTCACACGGGTGTGATTTTTATTTTACTATTTCGTATTTCATTATAGTTTTATTATTACACTTGTTAAAGTGAGTTGTGTTTGTTGTATTTTGCAGTATGTGAACTCTGGCGCGGGAGGCCTTGCGGGCGCATTCATTCACGAGAAGCACGCACACACAGCCAAACCAGCGTGAGTGACTAATCTACTACTAGTAACTATTACTGCATCATGTCACACAGCTTCATTTGAAGCACGAGCGCAGTCTGTAGTTTTCAGTGTAATTTAATCTATTATTGTTTTGTCAGCCTCACCCGAATTGACATTAAATGGATTTGTTCGTTTTCTCACAAGCTGAACTAATGCACACAACCAAATAAATCCATTGTTTTCAACCTTCCCAATTTCAAGGATCCCCATTAGTGATTTGATACCCCCCCGACCCACGCCCCCCCCCGGCCCTGTCTCTGAGACCCTAATCTATACAGCGAATGTGTGTATTGCACACTCAGAGTTAAATTAACCTACCGGTATACACTCAGTTCAATTAACCTATACACTCAGAGTTACAGAACCATTAGGGTCCATTTGGTTGCTATCAATGAGTTAGCTGGGGACCCCCTTGAATCCCCTCAACGACCCCTTGGGATTCCCCGGACGCACTGCACTGCTGTAATTAATATTTTATGGTGTCATACAGTACGAATACACGATACATACAATATACTATCATGTAATGTCCCACTTATGGATATAAATATTAAAATAGCACTACTGATGTTCTCATCCAGTCTCTTAGGATGGTGGGGGCATGATCTCAAAACTCGTTTCCAGATGAATAATGGTAAGGAATACATAATTGTTTTCCATTTCCACTGATATTTAAGACAAAACATCCTGGTAGCCACCAAGGAATTTCTTTACAGAAGGAAGAGACGGTGCGGACGCCGGTCGATACGCCATGACACTGTCATGGACGCTTTCATGGGTGGCAAACCTCGCACCGGAAGCCGGCTGGACCAGCTCATGAACAAATGCTATTTATGAACGATTTATGAACATATAATCGGTTCAGGAATATAAAAGAAGATATATCACAGGTTGTGCACAGTACATCATTTTATTGAGGCTATAAACAGCGGCAGGTATCGTTTCTATCTCGGAGATAACGCCAGATTCGGTTGCCAGACAGTAAAAAAAACATACTTTGTTCCCCTTAGATACCTTCTTTGTTCTGACCTGACGAAGACGCGACTGATACATCGAAACGTTACTTTATTACTTGCACCCTGATAATAAAATAAGGGCTTGAATTGACTGAGTTGCTCCAGTGCCTCCTTTGAGTCCTTTCCTCCTGTAACCTGAGTTATAGCAGTAAATGTGACCTGTGGTCGCAACTACTACCATTGTGTGTCTCAGAGGTGGGCCTTTTTAAGAAGGCAAGAACAATGACTACAACTGTATTTCCAGTGAGATGAAGGATGTAGTTTCTATCACCTTGGAATACTCATCGATGTCATTGGTTGGTAGGCAGGTTGCTGACGTGAATGGCGCCATCTTATAATGAGCATTGGCGATGACTAATTGTACGAAGACACCTTTGAAAATGGGTGAAATGCTTCTTTTAACGCCACAGGCATATACATTTAAAAGCATGTTGGATAGAGGGGATGCGCGTGACATCATACCCGGAAGTAGGAACGCCTATAGTACTGAGTGGCAAAAAACTACTTTCTGGCGTTGACAGCCCTTAAATCCAAACAGAAAATTCCTATCTGATTGCATTAAACGACGCTAAACTCACTTTTCCACTCACTTTGCCACTCGATTTGCCACTCACTTTATGCATGCCCTCTATAAGTTCCACTGCATTAACATTTGTATATTTGTTTACCTGTCCTAAGTGATGGATCTTCAGCCTGGCATCAGTGGCTACAGGCTGTCAAACCAACCCATCCTGCTGGTCTGTCCCCTGCAAGCCAGTCTAGAGGTACGTACGTACCTGTACCTTGATCTACAGGCTTCCTACTCAGTCTACTCGGGATTTTGTGAACACCCCAGATAGTTTTTAAGTTGCTTGATTCAGTATTTTCTTTGATATTATTTTGATTGAGTAGATGATAAAATGATGATAAACATCTGGCCTGAATGAAAGTGGAAACAATGCGGAACAGACAAACTGGTATTATTAGTCACAACATCTTGGACGCACCGAACAGCCTATCATATTGTAGACTGGACCGAGCCGAACGAGACTTTATTCGGGTGTCCTAGTGAAGTATGCATTTGGCTTTAACCCTCTAAGACCCAGCGTTGCTTTTTAGCAACAATTTTATTTTAATTAATTACTAAATTATTATAATTTTTTTCTGTTATTTTTTCACCTAAACGTCATCAGTGATGTTCATTGCAATGCCATTTCAATGCCATTGGTCATGATATCTGCATATAAATACCCCCCACAGAGGCTGAAATTCACACTAATTAAAAATGTCTGGACTCTGTGCGATTTTGAATTTCTTTTAGACTTTTGACCTATACCCTAATAAAAGTAGGTACAATAATTGTAATATATGTTTTTTTGTGATCATTAGAATGTCTAGAACATGTTTTATTCATTATTGTGAAAGATATCCCCCAAATGTAAATTATTAATTTATTATATTATTATATAATTATTATAGATTTTTCATCAATTTATTTTATTCAATTTAATTTTTTAACATATTTTTTAGTCTTAGTCCTAGTAGTACAAAGTAGTAGTAAGGTTGAAATCAATTTTTTGCAAGTAGAAATGAATGCAGGTCTTAGAGGGTCAAACTCATAGATTAATCAGCCTATCTACAAGTTCACACGTTATGTTTATGTTCCGCTCCCCCCCAGGTGTTTGCGATGACCAGCATGTCTGCGCTGAGGAGGAAGTCCGTTCTGTTGACGGGTTACATGGAGCACCTGATCCAGTGTTACTACGGCCAGCCTCACCGGGGGGCCACCTCGGACCCCCTGCAGAGGGGCGGGGCCACCGTGAGAATCATCACCCCCTCGGACCCCCTGCAGAGGGGCTGCCAGCTCTCTCTGTCCTTCTCGGTGCCGATCAGAGATGTCTTCGACCAGCTGGAGAAGAGAGGAGTCGCTGTGAGTAGGGCTGTCGCCGTTACAAATTTAAGATGGGCGATTAGTTGTCAGCACACGAACAATTAACGCTGATTAACGCTTTTTTTTTTTGTTGCATTGAACATTGGAACGTTACAATTTCTATTTCTGTTTGCCTTTTAGGCCTCGTAATCACGGATTGCACAAAGACACAAAATCTTTTCTTTCCAAATGTTTTTTACAAAATAGCTTGAGTTCTGCTATTTCTGCTATTTTTGAACAGCTCTTAGAATGAATTTAGAATATATATTTATTGAGCATAATTGAGCATAGTTTGGCGTCAGGTCTCTATTCATTCCCTGTGGTATGGGTTATATTTTAGTTAAGTTATACGCCAAATAGAATGACAGTAAATTCATTAAGACTAGAAACAGAGCCTACAGGTGGATGCTGGGGAGGCGGTGGGATTCGCAAAGCAGGTTAGCAGGTTAGCAAGCAAGGCAGGGAGACAGCAGCAGCAGCAGCAGTGACGCATGTCAGCACAGCAGGAGAGAAGCCAGGAAGGAGCAGGTAGGCAGAGAAGTTTAAATAGCCGCTCTGGTCAGGCAAAGAGTGGATGTGACTATACTCACCTGATCAGGTAGTGTTTGTTGAATGCCTTCTTCACTTACATAATTTTTACATACAATGTACATAATTTTGCAGTGAGATTGCTCCCATTTGGTGAAGTAAAAAGTTACCAAAACTTTACCAATGACAGAATTTGACCGTCTTACATGGTTTCCATAGTGAACTGACCTAATGAAGAATTAGTTTGATTGAAAGGTCAAAGTTCAGAGAAATGTACAAGCGATGAGTTGCCCTTAAATCACGGCTCCTCCAAAATTCGAATTGGTCTTCGTCACTAAATTGTTTGTTGAATGTTTAATGGACCACAATAAATAAGCCTTTGGCTTCTCGTGTGTCTCGTCCATTTGGGGTGCTTTTTGACCCTGTTGCACAGCTGTGTGGACTGCTGTTCTAGTTCCTGCTGTTTGTCCCGCTTGTTCCACAGTGTGACATGAGAGAGCCCAACGTACTGCGGGTGGCTCCGGTTCCTCTGTACAACTCCTTCAGTGACGTCCATCGCTTCATTGAGGTCCTGGGAGCTGCGCTCGCTGCCACCGGCCAACAGCAGCACAAATAAACGGCATGGCCACGTTCAGCATCAGTATTCGGACTTTCGCAGGAAAATAGCAGGTCCACAAGCTCACAACGCAACGTGTTGAGCTTGTGCAAGCTCACAACTCAACGTGTTGAGCTTATGCATCAGCTATTTTCACCGAAGATATTTAATGCAAGAGCAAAAACTGAAAATATCATATAATAATATTATTGAGCCCTGGGGTATTTCGGTCAACCAAGTATAGTATTTTAAGTGGTTCATAATGTTTGGTTTAAACTGTAGCTCTTGGAAATGCATCATTATAAGAGTTTACTTTGTAATGTAATTCATTTAAAAATGTTACTGCACAGATTTGGAAATGGAACAGCATTATTTATGGATAACTTCTCATTACAGTGTTATTTAAAAAAAAAAACATTACTGAATACAACGTTATTTTAATCAGTCTGTATGTTAGATTATTTAAATTAAATCGTAACTAGTACGTGTGCAGTGCTACATGATGGTGTTACATGATGGTGTCGCATCTACAAGCTCATAATGCGTCTCATTGCGAGCCTGTGGATTTTAGTAGCATAATATTGTAGAAAGAAGTGCCATATTATGTAATCTCGTTTTTAACAACTTCCACTTGTATTTCTTCATTTTGACCACATGAGGGCAACACATACTGTTGAATAAAAAACAGATGAACTGAGCCAGATCTTTGCAAGTACTGTAAACGTGAACAAAACGTGAAGTTGGCGAGGGGCTTCATTGACATAAATGGCTTGTTGATTGTCCTTAATATACACTTAATATCCCTAATATTCAGTCAGTATTTCACATACTTATTTTGACAGTGGGACCTTTCCTGCTGTCACTATGTGTCCTTTTCCTTTCTCTCTCCAGCCTTTTGGGCCACTTTTGATGTTTGACACCCATGGGCTCCCTTACCTTAATATGTGTATCGAACCAGCGGATGAAAAAAAAGACCCTCCCAAGGCACTTTTTTCATTTCACTCTCTCTCTCTCTCTCTCTCTCTCTCTCTCTCTCTCTCTCTCTCTCTCTCTCTCCCTACTTCGATTCCCTGACTGCCCTCGCTCCCTCTCTATACCGTCACTCTCTATATTCGACAAGCTGACAGAGTGCAGCCCCCCTAAGGGGGGGGTGGGTGGTTGTTAGGGTTGTTGTGTGTGGCAGTGAGCCAGCCAGGTAATGGGGATCAGGGGCGCCTCGCGTCAAATCTAATTACATTTAAACAGCCGCATGCTTGCGGCCCTGGAGCCTCAACCACATTTCTTTCTTTCTTTTTCTTTCTTTCTTTCTTTCTTTCTTTACCCCCCTCTCTCTGTCCTGATATGACAGCAGGTTAAAGGTGCATGGTGGTTCAGTCTCAGAGAGGTGTTTAGGTGGGTGCTGAGCCGTTGGCTTCATTCTGTTAATTAACTGTAGGTGAAGTAAACCGTGAAGGGGA